>NC_059362.1:31084325-31398700 GCF_019703515.2 Myxocyprinus asiaticus
TACACAAATATTCCAGGTTCAATACAGTTAAGCTCAATCAACAGCATTTATGACATAATGTTGATTACCACAAAAATTAATTTAGACTTTTCTTTAAAAAAAACAAAAATCAATATGTATGTTAACATGAGTTTAGTGTGATCAAATTGTTGACTAACCTTTTCAGTGTAAAGTTATATCAACAGAAGAATTAATGCAAGTGCTTTTATAAAATCATAATCTTTACATTTCTGCCTTTAAACCCTCCAAAAATGTTTCCCATTCACTTCCATTGGAAGTGCCTCCCTATAACATACATTTTTGCTTTTTTATAAAGAAAACGACAGACAAGTCGAAATAATTTTTTTGTGGTAATCAACATTGTGCCACAAATGCTGTAGATTGAGCTAAACCTGTACTGAACCTGGAATATTCCTTTAACCACATACTCATCTGAACAGCTCTCCCTGTGCTGTAGTTGGTGTTAAGTATCATCTTTCCCTAGTGGTCAGTGCCAAATTTTAGTTTTTTTTAAATAAGTGCCAAATGACTGTTGGATGAGATATTAAAAATGTGAAACTTTCTAGATTTCATGAAATACCACAGTCACACATATTTGATTTAGACTCAAAGGCTGTGTTTACATATACAACAAAATGCTGATTACCAGGAGTAGTTCACCCAAAAATGAAAATTCTCTCATCATTTACTTACCCTCATGCCATCCCAGAACACAAACAAAGATTTTTGAAAAAAGAATATCTCAGCTCTGTAGGTCCATACAATGCAAAATGGTGACCAAAACTTTGATGTTACAAAAAGCAAATAAAGGCAGCATAAAAGTAATCTATAAAACTCTAGTTCTAAAAGTGGTTTAATCCATGTCTTCTGAAGCGATCCAGTCAGCAACCAAAATGTAACTCCTTTTACACTATAAATCTTGACATCAGCAGTCTCTAGGCATGATAATGATTTCAAGCTTGATTGCATTTCCTAGTGCTTGACACATGCGCAGACCGCTAGATGGCGCTAAGAAGTGTAATCGAGCTTGAATCATGATCGCCAAGGAGACTGCTGATGTCAAGATTTATTCTAAAAAGTATTTGAACACTTAAAATACTCTTAAAAATTCATGAATGTCTTTGCAAATATCATGGCAGGTTCATGGCATCTTGTCTTAATAAAAGAGTTTTGCAAGAAATGCAAATGTTCTGGCTCGTGATTTAAAGTTTGCAAATTCTTCGAGAACAAATGTATAAATTACACTTTGTTTTTAGGGTTATATCTAAATATTTGTTACTTACTGCATCTGGATGGACCAACTCAACACAGTTTCCAATATCTCACCAATACAGGCATTTTGACACACAGCCGCAATTGTGAGTAGTGCTGGGAATCTGCCTCCAACAAGAACTGAACTGAGTCTGTATTTGGTATTATCAATACTGTATAAAGACCGGTTTTCTTAATAATAATAATAATAATAATAATAATAATAATATATATATATATATATATATATATATATATATATATATATATATATATATATATATATACACACACACACACACACACACACACACACACACACACACACACACACACACACTTGAAGTCAGTAGTTTATATACAGTTCGGTTGAAGTCATTCAAATTAATTTTTTAACCACTCCACAGATTTAATATTAGCAAACTATAGTTTTGGCAAGTCGTTTATGACAAATGCTTTGTGCATGACACAAGTAGTTTTTCCAACTATTGTTTACAGACAGATTGTTTCACTTTTAATTGACTATATCACATTCCAGTTAACTGTGCCTTTAAGCAGCTTGGAAAATTCCAGAAAATTATGTCAAGCCTTTAGACAATTAGCCTCTGATAGGAAGTGTACTGAATTGGAGGTGTACCTGTGGATGTATTTTGAGGCCTACCATTAAACTCAGTGCCTCTTTGCTTGACATCATGAGAAAAATAAAAAAGAAATCAAAAGACCTCAGAAAAAATTTTTTGGACCTTCACAAGTCTGGTTCATCCTTGGGAGCAATTTCCAAATACTTGAAGGTACCACGTTCATCTGTACAAACAATAGTATGCAAGCATAAACACCATGGGACCACTCAGCCATCATACCGCGCAGGAAGGAGACGAACATAGAGATGAACGTAGTTTGGTGCGAAATGTGCAAATCAATCCCAGAGCAACAGCAAAGGACCTTGTGAAGATGCTGGAGGAAACAGGTAGACAAGTATCTATATCCACAGTAAAATGAGTCCTATATTGACATAACCTGAAAGGTTGCTCAGCAAGGAAGAATCCACTGCTCCAAAACCACCATAAAAAAGCCAGACTACAGTTTGCAGGTGCACATGGGGACAAAGATCTTACTTTTTGGAGAAATGTCCTCTGGTCTAATGAAACAAAAATGTAACTGTTTGGCCATAATGACCATCTTTATGTTTGGAGGAAAAAGGGTGAGGCTTGCCGAAAAACACCATCCCAACCGTGAAGCATGGGGGTGGCAGCGTCATGTTGTGGGGGTGCTTTGCTGCAGGAGGGACAGGTGCACTTCACAAAATAGATGACATCATGCGGAAGGAAATTTATGTGGATATATTGAAGCAACATCTCAAGACATCAGCCAGGAAGTTAAAGCTCGGTCGCAAATGGGTCTTCCAAATGTACAATGACCACAAGCATACCACCAGGTTGTGGCAAAATGGCTTAAGGACAACAAAGTCAAGGCATTGCAGTGGCCATCACAAAGCCCTGACCTCAATACGAAAATTTGTGGGCAGAACTGAAAAAGTGTGAGAGCAATGTGCGAGCAAGGAGGCCTACAAACTGTCTGTCTGCAGGAATGGGCCAAAATTCCAGCAACTTATTGGGAGAAGCTTGTGGAAGGCTACCCAAAAAGTTTGACCCAAGTTAAACAATTTAAAGGCAATGCTACCAAATACTAACAAAGTGTATGTAAACTTCTGACCCACTGGGAATGTGATAAAATAAATAAAATCTGAAATAAATAATTCTCTCTACTATTATTCTGACATTTCACATTCTTAAAATAAAGTAGTGATCCTAACTGACCTAAGACAGAGAATGTTTTCTACGATTAAATGTCAGGAGTTGTGAACAACTGAGTTTAAATGTATTTGGCTAAGGTGTATGTAAACTTCTGACTCCAACTGTATATATATTATTTAATATTAAAATATATTTACTGTATATTGTAGTATCATCTTGATACCGAAGCACTGATACTCTGACCTCACTACAAGATGAAAAATTCGGGGCTCAAGCCCTGGTAGCCCACCCCTTGCGCTGCCCATGTTGTGGAACAGAATGTGGGTGAATGATGACAGAATTTAAATTTTTGGGTGAACTGACCCTTTAAAGGCCTGGACACCAGTTAAAAGTAAATATGGGATATGGCTCAGAAAGTTTATTTGGCTCTGACAAAAACTATAGCATTATTTGTTTGCAAATGCCACTTGGTTTGATATTTCGTTTCCAGTGTAAAGGCATTCATATATTTTGAGGTTTCCAAAAAGTGTTCAAGTACTTTTGGGGGCCACTTTAATATTTTAAAATAAATGAAGCACATATTTTTTTTTTTCAAATTAGTCTTCAAATATCCTTGGACACCACCAAGCCAGTGAAAGCACAGGTTCAGAAGTGCTGCAGAATGTATTACTGGGCTGATATTCCATCAGGATCACACCACCCCTCATAACTAATATGTAGCTGCCATCCTGACACACTGAAATGGCTGTGTGTGGAGTATGACCATCATTGCTCCAAAAATAAAAATAGAACTGTCATCTAAGTGACTGTTTATACATATGGCAGCTGCCTGGTTCTGAGGCAGGGGTCAAAGGGGACGTTTCGAGAACATCTTGGGGATGTTTAGACTAGTGTCTGATCCTTAATTTAATGCAGCCCTTCTAAGGCCTGCTACTGGCAACCTCTCCCAACAGCTGATGACTGAAACATTGTTGTTGATAAATATAGTCTCACTCTGTGTCTCTCTCTCTCTCTCTCTCTCTCTCTCTCTCTCTCTCTCTCTCTCTTTGTTTCAGGATATTGAGGCCTTGGCTATAGTCCTGAGTATGACAGGGAAATTTGCCATTGCCATTGCATTTGGTCTTGTTTACTTGTACACCTGTGAGCTTTATCCCACTATGATCAGGTATGTCTCACTGCTCTGCACTAAAAGCAGTCCATACAATAACAAAACGTCCAGTAGCAGCACCCAGTGCTACTAGTTCTAGGCATGTACAAACATTATGCATTTTCCACTGAATACTTTTTGTAGGAATATATTTCAACAAATAGTTTCTTTGCTGCTTGTGTTTGCATTTAAATGTAGGATGCTCATTACATACAGCATATCCACTGATCATTTGTCATGGACAATTTGTTTAATGTTTGTGTGGCCTGGCAGGTCTCTGGCAGTAGGCAGTGGCAGTATGATGTGCAGGGTGGGAAGTGTGGTGGCCCCTTTCTGTGTTTACCTCGCTGACATATGGATCTACCTGCCTCAGGTATATATACCAAACAGCACAACCAAATATATTGTTCTGTGGTTCACTGTACAGTACTTTGTTAGGCTATAAAGTGCTAACTTTCTTTCTACACTAACAGTCTCTAACAAAACTCTTTTATTTTGTAGCTCATTGTGGGAATTCTGGCTTTCATAATCGGGATCCTGACCATGTTTCTTCCAGAGACTCTTGGACAGCCCCTCTCCTCCACTTTGAAAGAGGCTGAGGCTCTGGGCTCCAAGCCCAGCAAGACGAATGCTGCAGTGGATGTGGTAGAGATGAATCAAACAATTAAAGCTTGAATCAGTGATGTACTTTATGAAGAGACTAAAGATCACATCCTCTCTGCTAAGTGCCAAGTCAAATCCACCAAATTTCAGAAACTTCCCCGGATAAATTTTTACAATTTTGTTAATACTTTTTCTGAAGAAAGATAAAGAAGAGCTGACACTGCAGCCTTTCTAAAAAAAAATGTTTACCTGTAGTTTTGCTCCAAACCATATGCAAAAACTGTAATTCTGATCCCCCTCCTGAGTAATGGATTATTCAGTAAATATTGATCCATGGCATTTAATATTTTGGCTGTCCAAAAATATTCTGGTTTTCCTAAATTTCTAAACCAGGACCAAAATGATCAGAAGTAACTCCTCCTGGAGCTTTCAAGCTACATCCACCAAACACGGCACAAACCTTCAGACTGTTCTGACTCGGATCGCTGTCTTTTCTAACCAATCTGACTTGCGGTTTTCCTGTAATGGACAACCAAAAATCCCCAAAATCCCATGGACTTCCATTGATTAATGTTGAAACTGTTAATGATTTCACACTGCAACTGTTAAAACTCTCAGACATGTGGTCAAGGCCTAGCTAAACGTTAGGCCTAGTTTTACTCCGCTTCAGTGGACAAGGGAAACTCGATTTCATTATCAGTTGACTGTGTAATTAGTTTCTTTGCATGATTAATTGAAAGACCTTGTTTGTATGAAGCTGTTTTTATATACATTTGCATCTCAGGGTTTATATCAAGATTTATCAGTATTGTTCATAGTAAGCTGTGACTGTACTTTATAAGGCTTTATGTTTATTCTGGGTGCTTTTGTATTACCTTGTTATTTAACGTTTTTATTATTTTTATCTTCCCTTCTGCTCTTCTCTAGCTCTCTCTATCTCTCTTTCTTTGAAGGATTGTACTGTCTAAAGAAGTTCAACATAGTATTATCTGCTAAGAATATGTTTGTGAAGTCTTGAATTGCAGGATTTGATTATTTGTAACATAGTTGTATTTTTAGTAATACATAATTTCTTACTCCATAGAATGACAGATTTTATAATCAATGCTTCGTTCCATGTATCATGTTCTACAAGCTCTTGAATTCCCTGTCTGTTTTTGGACCAAAGAGACAGAGGCAATTCTATGATTTTACCCTTAGCATCTGGGTGTCAGTATATCAGTAACAGATAGGTTGCACTTTATTTAGTGATTTCACTGGAACGGAGGCTGGGCAGATAAACGATAGAGAAGTAGAGTGTGCATCTGATAGCTGTGTGCAGGGACAGCTCCCCACGCTGCTCTAGAGAACATTGTCGCACTCGTATATGCTACTGACTAAAAGGAAGAATAATGCTTAAAATAACTAACTTTAAAGTTTTTAATGGCCAGTAAGGGGAGAATTCAGAGCAAAATAACCTAAGATAGATAGTTTAGAGGGGCTGAAACCACCCTGAAGCCCCCAAAGTTGTTGAATCTCCTTTGTAAAGAGGGTTCTGTTATTAAACAGTTGCTTTTTTAAACTGGTCTATAGGGAAATCTTGCCATAGTCGTGCATTTGTCAATCAATTTTAAAGAATCTCATATTGAAATACTATCATATTGTGTTTCATATTTATTCATATATACATAAAATACAAAGATTTTTGAATTTCTGCATCAAATGTTTCATTAAAAAAAACTATTTGTATTGTGTATATTTTATGTGGAAATAAGAACACTGAAATTCAATAGAATTTAATGAGACACGTATCACAGACTGACGTGGCTTATTTAGGATGTATAAAATGCCCTTTTTGTGCCTTTCACCTTCAGTTCTCTGCTGACGAGAATAATTTACAGAGAACCTACTCATGGAAAAGGTGGGAAATATTTTACGGGTTAGTGGGTATGAGGTAGGAGTCTCTTATTCGCTGCAACTGAGGGGAGGAGGCACAGGAGAAGCTGTGTAATACCAGCTCTAAATAAATGGTTCAAAAATAAAATCCCCACAGTTATTTGCACTTTTTTGTATGTTATTCATTTCTTTATGGCCTCTACTAGACATTCCTTGTTGTTTTGGTGTATGCTGAAGCTAGAGTCTGTAGCCTGCTTGTGTATGTGAGGTTTGGGTTATGACTGCTGGCCCATAAACACAAATAGTATTGATCTCTTGTGGAGAGGGCCAGCTAGATGCTGCACTTTGACCCTGCTTTGATACCAAGCAATGCACAAATACTGATGCAAACACAGACACAGTGGCAGGACAGAGTTCAAACTGATCCAAACAATACCCTAAAAATGCACTGGAACTACACATGGAGCATAGAGGAAGACACAAGGACAGGTCAAGAGTATGTAGAGAAGTCCAAGTAGGAAAGTAACCTAGTAATTGAAACATATTTTCCAAAAAATGAATAAAATGATTGAATATAACATGTCCATTGGCCACATGTAAGCTATGCCACCTCAAGCTTATGTACATGAGAGAGTTCTAGAGATTTAGTTCCAAATGTGGCAGGTGAATCTTTGTTGGAATTATGCAGTATCTAGAAGACACAACAAAAGCTACTGAAATTATAGTAATTGCTGTTACCTTATTTTACCTACAACCAGTACAACTGACACTACCAACTTTTCCTGAAGTAAAGGCTCCCACTGCTGTTGAACTTAGCGAAATACATCCTTGAGAACGGTTCCCAAACTTCTAAGTCTGTCGGACACCAAACCAAATGTACATAACTTGCATCCAGGGGCAGTAGCAGCTTCAACCACCACGCAGTGGGGGGCCGCCCAGTTAGGAAAGCTCTACAATAACCACTGGAGAGATAACATTGTTCTGGGTATACGGGCGAATACGCTCTTGTCAGCGCTCTCAGAGCGGTTCAGTTTATCAAGTAGGACTTTGAGTTCGGGTTTGTAATTTATGAAAAAATATACAGGCCTTCCGAACTTGTTTTTCCCACGTGCTCGCACTCACAGATACGCGCAAACGGATGAGGGGCCGTTCACCCCGAACGTGTTTTTGCGTGCGTCTGCTCGGGTTTTCCATTGTTTTCATATGTAAACGTGCTGGGTGAACGTCCTTGACTTCTGCACCGTGTCTCACTCACGACCGGCACATTTTTAGACACTGTGTCAAGTTAATAAGAACTTCAGGTTTGATAAACGCATGTCGAGACACCTGCGTTCTGTTTCATTCGTTGCGCTGCATCTAGATTGCTTTTAGCGCAGGTGTCACAAAGATTTAACGTTCTGAACAAGTTCAGCTTGCAAAGAGGTGACTGTGGTTACAATGTTTAACGTCATTCCAGATTGTTCTACACCATGCAAAGTTTCAGCGCTTGATAAACGGCAATGTTTTTTCCCCCTTCTCCTCTAGTGTGCTGAGGGGGCGCCGTGCTTTATATGTTTGCTATTTCAATACTGAATGTTGCCTATGATGCTTACAAAAAATACAGCACGTGGTAAACAATACACTGCAGCATCAGAATATAAGGTGAAATTAAAGATATACATGAAATTACTACTGTATACAACAATTCCTCAAAATAATAATAATAATGTATCATATTATAATGACAAACTGGACATTAATAAATAATTGATGGGATATAATAATAATAATAATAATAATAAATAATGACTGAATTGTTATTGAGTGAAGTAGTAGGTTTTGCACACCCTGTTCATAATTATTATTATTTTTATTTAAATAATTGTAGGTAAATATTGCTTTTTTTATCCAAAAAAAAAAAAAAAAAAAAAAAACAACAACAACAACAACAAAAAAAAACAACAACTGGAAAACATGTATTAATTATCTTTAACTAGATTTTTATTTCATTAAACATTTTGAATGTTCTTGGCTACAATGGCTGATAGGATGAATTAAGAATTATGATTTAAAATCAATTTTATGTAATTTTTTTAGCAAACATTTTCGAAATGGGTTGGCCGGTTGCTTGGGGCCTCAGAAATCATAAACCTGCCCCTGATCAGGAGGAAAAAAAACAAACACTATGTGAAATAATCAAAAATGAAAAAGTGTTATTGTTACTTACCTTCTCTTTATGCGATGGAAGGGCCTGCGTGTTTATGAAGCACAGCTTTGATTATTGGGTGGGTTACCTCCCCCCCATCCCCCCTAGAATCTATGCCCTTGTTAAGAAGTCTCACAAACAACTACTGCTGTAATAATGTTTTTATTTTGAGAGCTTTCCCAGTTAATGTGCAGTTAATTTGTAATATTAGTCACCCAATTTCAATTTTGGTATCCAACAGAGTGGACATTATAGCTGTAATTAGTATAGCTTAATAACCTTTATGTATTCGATGCATTAAGTATTTGCCCGATGTTAGATGCAAAAAAAAAAAAAAAAAAAAAAATCTGCTCTTTTTTTCCTGAGACTCGTACATGGAATGCAATCATCAAAAGTAATACTGTAAAATAAATTAAACAATATAAAATCCACACTGAACACAAAACAAATACATACATCTATATATTTAACTGGCAAGTTTAAATGGGAAATATTTAATTCTGTGAGATCTTGTAGCTTAGAACATCTATTTAGTTATATATTAATTATTTCACTTTATCAGTATAATTCAATATATATGCATAATTAATCTGATCAGTAATGAATACAAGTTGGCAATTCATCAAGAAAAAAACTAGAGAAAGTTAGTGGAAGTGTTTTGATCTGGGGGTTTTTATGCAGCGACTGAACACAACAGATGACACACTGACAGGGCGAACATTTTTTAACATACTCATCCAACATTTTTGAAGAACAGTATGCTGCATTTGACTTAAACATTCTGTAGACATTCAACAATTGTTTGGTTCTTTATAAAATAGCTTACATGTCCAAAAGAAAAGATCCTTTCAAAACAGACTAGAAGTGAGGTTCTGGCACAGAGTTGCAGCAGGCTTCTGGAACCAGAGGAGGAACTAAGCAACAATGAGATGATCATATCTGATTAGTGCTTATACATTGCTTGCATTGTGTAGGGTGGCAACATCAGAAGTAACTACAGCTGGCACTTTTTACAGTTTAGAATGTATAAAGTCAATGTTTTAGCTGCTGTGATCCTCATTTTCCTCCAATGTGTAGTCTGTAAATGTGTGTGTGTTTGTGTGTGCATGTGTCTCTTCGGATGATGTGTGCAATCTGAGGTTACCCAGGTTCCAGGTACGGAGTAGACCACTGGATAAAATAAATTCATCCATAGTCAGACAGTTTCCATAGCACTTCAGATTCTTCTATACTTTACCACATTTAGTTCTTCCTTCCATTCAGCATACAATTCAGCATCATCCCTGTAATCCTGATCTTGTATCAACTCACCAGGAAATGACTACAACTCCACAACAGCTTTCTTTCATATCTGAACATATGAAATATGCTGAAAATCATTACTTGTCAGCTCCTTAAATAAAACTATTCAGACCCTCCCGTGCTCCTCCTGAGAGGGCAGAGTGTCTAAAAGAGCCATCCCATTAAAAACACGGGAATCACTATTACACACCCAATTATTCCTGGGAATGTCTCCAGATCAGACAAACTTCAAGCTTATGAGATATCTGGCATGCGTATACATCCATGGCGACACTCAGGGTTGAACCATCCAGATGTTTGCATCTTCTTGCCCCACCTCCTCTTCTTCCTCTTCATCCTCCTCCTCTTCCAAAGGGTCATGAGTCCTGAGGGCAAGCTCACGGAGGAAGTCAGGTTCATGAGCAGAGTTCTGGGAGGTGGACTTGAGTCCAATTTTCTTCTTGGTGAGATGAAAGTGGTCACGAACGAAGTTGTAAAACTCGTATTCGTATTTCATTCTTTGGTAAAGCACCTGCAGGGCCTCTAGACTGGGCATGTGCTTCTTTACTGTGCCTGTAAGGTTTCCCATCTTCCAGAATGCTGCAGAGAAGGCAATCAGATTTACATGAAAATGTAGAGAAAGCTAAGAGATTCAGTTTTGCTCATGCTTCAGTAATTATTTGTTATAGGATGATCTGCATGCTTAACTTGATGAGTAAAATCAGTTTGATTTTCTAAAACATACCCCAGGACAAAATGAAATAGTGTTTTATATCGGTTTCCTCCTTTCCCTTGTCTCTGATTTTTAAATATTTAAAGAAATGCTCAACATTTAACATTTCTGAAGAAAATGTCAATTTCTCAGATATGAATTCAAAATAATTGAATAAAACATACCTGGACTCTTGTATATGCTCAGGACATCACTGAAATAGTGAGGTAGGAGTCTCTCCAGTAGGAGCAATACATCCTCCAACTCCTCCAGAATCCCCACAAGGAGGAAATTTTCTAAAACATTTTGTTTGGCCCTCTCCAAAGCCCACACACCTGGCTCCCTGTGGCAGACAAAATGAGATGGCCTCATTTAGTAATTTTTAACTATCATAAAACTGAATAAAAATTGAATACAAAACAGCCAGATATCTGGAAAAACTTGTAAAACTGCTGAATAGGGAGAACATTTGCCTGGCTACAAAACAGCTTTCTATAGAGCAACCCTATAATCACCACAAATAGTGAAAAATTCATATTAAATCAATAATAAAATACTAAGAAGTGATCTTATTTCTGCAAGCCATATCACCCTGTAGCTCAAGACCGGTTGCCCACTGAAGCTAAGCAGGGTTGAGCCTGGTCAGTACCTGGATGGGAGACCTCCTGGGGAAAACTAAGGTTGCTGCTGGAAGAGGTATTAGGGAGGCCAGCAGTCCTAATGCCCCAGTATAGTGATGGAGACACTATACTGTAAAAAAGGCACCATCCTCCAGATGAGACGTTAAACTCTGTGGTCATTAAAAATCCCAAATGGCCAAATTCCCCCCCTTGTCATGACCTCCTAATAATCCCCATCCATTAATTGGCTCTATCACTCTACTCTCTCCTCTCCACCAATAGTTGGTGTGTGGTGAGTGTACTGGCATTATAATATAGTATAATATATTTTTATATATTTTGATGTTTTATTTTTATATTTCATATAACAAAGAGATAATGCAACAAATCTAGAACAGGATTCATTACTTTCACAATGAAATTCCATGAGATGCAACTGGCTGTCAAAAACATATTAAGCTACAAATTATACATAAGATACTCATAAGCTACACATAAGTATTTTCTCAGGTACTTATTGAGTCTAAATAGATGCACAACTTACATAATTTCAACAGTACACCCAAATGACTATAGTCATATCATACTGTTCATGTGTTACACTTGCTATAGTTTACTTCCATGTTGTTTCTTCATCACATAGCAATGTCAAATGTAAAACAAGTCAATCACCGAAACAACACACATATAGGATACCAGGGAAGTGCACAGACATTTTGGGGGGCAGGGGCTCAAGTGGAAAAAAAGGGCACTTCTCATAATTATTTAAAAAAAAAATTTTTTTTTAAACAAAACATTAAATATATTATCACAACTCTGACTTCCTTACCAATTTATTTTAATTCCCTCACACTCATGCAGTTGTTTCATACTCAACAGATTTCTACAAAATAATCAGTTCACACAGAGACCATGGTCTTCTTTAGTATTCACTAGGTTTATCACAAGAGCAGGCAACAGCAAAGGAAACTATGCCACAATGTGCATGTTTTCTATGCTACTAGTTTCAAGTATATATTTAGAATAAATGACTGCACCAAGGAGAGGGACATAGTTTCACTAATAATTTGTTTATTTTGCACACGGAAATAAATCGTTTGAATTCTTTTGGTGTTATTGGAATACATAACACTTCAAAATCAACAAAAATCTTCACACTAAACTGAAAAAGGCTGTTGCTGCTATTTTGTAAATTTTACAGGAAAAAACACTGCAAAAAATGATTGACAAAATACAAAAATACAGCAACTTAACTGAAATTATTACAAAAAAAGGTCTTGAACTTTGAAATAAAATCTGTTACTTCCATTTCTTCAATTCCCTTGTTGTCTCTTCTTCCTCCCTCTATCAGCATACAACAAACTAATAGAATGGATAGTTATTAGATGAGGAGCCTACGATCAAAATTAGGAAATTACTGTTTAAGGCAGGACACTTTTTTCATGTAGTGGTCAATTTTTAGATTTTGGTCTATTTTGCTTCCATGTCTTCTTTTACTCTAATGGAAAGAAAACTTCCAAAATACACATTTAGATGGTGTTTGTTTTAAGCCTACTATCCTCCATCTGTTTGCATCTGTAGATTTCTTCCAAATTAACCAAAACAAGCTAATCTGCATATTTAAACATAACATTTCAGGGGGAAAGACTCTTGATGTAAGTCATTAACTGGGGAAGTTCTGTGGTGATATGCTTTATTTATTTTATCTTATTCACCTGCAGTGCCTTGTCAAATGTATGCAAATTAGTGCATTTTAATTAGTTAACGCCTAATTTGCATATCAGTGTGGCGATTGTGATGATGTTATTAGACACACATTTTACTGTATTGACCTGTAGTGTCTCCATTAAGTACAGTACATTAGCCTGTATGGCCATGATATATTGCATTAGCTAAACTTTAGCTAACTTATTACATTAGCTAGTAGCTCATGAGTCATGCATGTTAGCAAGACACAAGTTAACTATATTTGTCTTTTGGCTAATTAGCTGTAAAGTCAAGGCACTGGTAGCTTAGTCTTTTGTTCATCACTACTCACCTCCACACAAGCCAACAAAAACACAACTGGGATAGGAGCTAGGAGGGGCTGCTACCTGCCTATCTGTGTGTCTGATGTGCCGATGTGTGCTGCACTGCTGCGCGGAGACGCGGAAGGAGGGAGGGCATCGGAACTCGACAAAGTCTCATCTCCCGACCTGATATTTAGATTTTTTATTCAGTAAATATATTTGTTTGACAGGGAAGCTGTGCACAAACAGGAATATATATATATTCATTTATTAAAAAAATAAAAAAAAGCACCCCAGAAAAAAGGGCACTTTCTCTCGAGGAAGAAAAAGGGCAGGTGCTCAAGCCCCCTTTGATGTCTATGTGTGCACGTGCCTGTGGGATACTGATAATTCATCATTGTTGCACAAAATCAACATGATATAGTATTTATTTGTTTGAATATAGTACTAATTTCTCTTGTAATAAACAAAGAAATAGACCCCCCCCCCCCAAAAAGGGGTGAAAGCAACTTCCTTCACACTTAAAGGTGCAAAAAGTGTCCCTTTACACCACCTGGTGGTGATTTTAAATTCTGAGTCTCACATATGACTTGAATTTACAGTTTTACCGCAGCGGGACATGTGGTGGCAAGTGTCATTTTGGTCTGGTACCTACTGTAGCTTTTGGACTGAAAAAATAAATAAATAAATAAAAAGTTACAGCTATCAGAGAGGTTAATATCAAAGTATCTTCCCAAACAGTGTTCGATCATAATTACCTGCATTGAGGGTGCTGTCCACAGAAGTATGGAACAATGTAGAAAAGGCGAGGGTTAGAGCACTCTGGGTAGTTTTCTATGATGCAAACATTAATGTCCTGCAGTGGAGAAATTAGAAAATGGAAGGAGAGGAAAATCTGAGTAAAAGCTATACAGCATTAAAGAAAGAAGAACATGGAAAAGTTTGGCATACTGAGCAATAAATCTACAATCTTAGAAATAATTATTAACACAGTTAATTCAGTATGTTCTAGTACTGAAGTGGCCCCATCCAAAAAGTTGAAAATCTGGTAATCCATTCTAATGAACGCAAGGGGGCACCACTTACACACAATGAAACACATCCTTGCCGTCTTTTATGAAGTCATAATGTGGCGGTGCTCATAGTTCTAACACTTCCAAAACACAAACCATCACTAATAAGGGCCCAAATCATTAACAACACAATACAGTAACAATGCTTCTAGCACTTTATCTGATCCAAAAGCTGTAATTGCACTGGAGAACATTAGATTATAGAAAAAGCACACTTACTCAAAAACACACACACAACAGGGTAGCGGTATTGTAGATACTTGTACAGTACATTTGAAACCAAATGTATTTTATTCCACTTTTAGCTAGCAAAAAGAAACAAGGCAGGGTCAAAGATCAAGACTACACTCACTAATATATATACAGAACTGGATTGCTCATGACGTCATAACTGTGAAGCCACTGCGCCGCCATATTTCTATGCCCAAACATTCCAATGTCCCTATTGACTTAATTGGAAATCATCTAATTTCAGCAAGTAAACATTAGTCATTCAATCACTGATTTTATATCTGAAATCTGCATGTACATCCCTACAACGCAAACGTCCTACACATGTTATTTATTTATTTATAATCGGGACGTTTTCCTGTTTCTTGAAAACCCGAGTGAGATACTATGTATATCTACTGTATATCAAACAGCATCCAACTCTAACAAACTTCATCAACGAACAGATCAGCTGAATGTAAACAAGTTCACTGAAACTGGGGTAAGATTATTTATTGTGATAATCAAGTGTTTGTTCAGAGTTACTTGTTTTATATTTTTATCAAAAAGTGCATTGTACTCCTGCGGTCAATTGAATAAGAGCACGCGCTCTCTCTCTCTATCGCACGCACAGCGGGCGCTGAGATTGAGGGAAACAAGCAAAGCAAAGCTGGTTAAAATTAAACTGATACGGGTTCGACTGGAGGACAATGAATTAAACTGACTACAGATAGCACTTTAATGTGAAAACGAGCAAATACCGGGCAATTAAGGCGATTTAGGGGGCTTTCACACTGGGCATGTTTGCTGCGGTCCGATTCCGAGTGCGATTGTTCCCGGTGTCCCCCGCAGCTTTGGTCTGGTTTCACACTCACTTGATTCTATCGAACCCCGGTCCATTTGCGTTCATCTTACGTCATCACAAACACGCATGGAGAACACAACGTGACTCATCATACTTTTTGTTTTTTGTTATTTTGGTGCCATTATGCACAGTAGAGTGAACGACAACTGCGTATATGTGCGCTTCATGATGTAACTCATCAGATGTCCAGGGGAAGGCGGCTTGCTGCTGCTCGCAAACGGCGTTTTTTGAGGAGACTGATTGCAAGGAATTCATTTGCATCTTTGTTTACGCTGCACGCATACTCACGCTCGTGTCCATGGTGAAGTTATCAACCACTGTCATCTACTATTATACCCTATATTTATAACCTATAATAGTATTTACATATAGTATTTATAAGGTGTATAGATAGAGAGATAGATGTCGTCATCGGCTAAAACGCATGCGCAGGTTACTTTATTTCCTGAACGAGTGCGCACCCGAGTCCGAGTTGCTTTCACATTCACGTGAATCGCGCCACAGCTCCATTGCAACCGAACTCAGACCACCTCCTACAGGTAGTCTCGGGTTCGGTACCGCAGTGCGCTCCCCGGTCCGCATGACAGCTTTCACATTACCAATTTTTCATGCGAACCGTGCTCTGTTTCGAACTAAACTGCCAGTGTGAAAGCACCCTTAGAAATCCCGGTCTGACTTTTTTTAAGTCCCTTTCGGGGGTAAGGACATATTGTCACCCTAAACAAGCCAATATTACAGCTTTTCCTACTTACATTACAACCTGTGGACAGTTTTCTCGCTTCCTTTGGTGATTGTTGTGCTGCACTGATAGACTGAACACCTACCGGGGCAGGCGAATTCTCTAACATCGCAATCTGCATATATGTTCTTCCTCGTAACGAATATTATCCATAACAAGCAAATCAAACATTAAACATGATTGTCACTAGAGGGCAAAATGCAACCGTTGTATCCTTAGGTCGGAGACGGTGAAACGGGGGTGTTTTCTCCTGTCAGTCATTGGCACTCTATGAGAGGTTGAGCACACTAAGATGGCCGCTCAAACACTTCCGGTGGCTTCACCTCCTGCTGGCAGTTTAAGTTGCATCAGCGATCCAGTTCTATTTATACATCAGTGACAACACTCTATTTCAAGTCATCCGAGGAAAACATGGCAAAAATTAAAAAGATCCTTTGAAAAACAGTATAGTATATGTAAAGATGTGGAAGAAAAAAGAAAAGAAAAGAAAAACCTTTCCTCAAAACACTGGCCAAATTTGCAATAATTCCATTAGTTGAGAAAAAAAACGTCACTAGTTTATTTCTTGTTAGTTTATTACATGCTGAAAGGTACATGGTCAAGTATTTTTTATTATTTAAATCAGTACCATACTTTCATTTTTTTTATTTTTTTTTTTTACTGTAATTTACAATTACAGTAATGAGGAAGAAATTATTAAATTGCATTAGGGTAATGAGAATTGTGCACAATTGTCATGAACAATGTCACAATGCAAAGAATCTTAATGATCTTAAAATTAAAGAAATCGACTGATGCCGTTGACTTCCTTTAGACAAGTTATTATACCAAGAAAAGCCAATTTTCAGATTCAATTAGGCCTAAATGCATGGCATTCTGTGAAAACAACAGCCTACTATTCTTTTCTTTCAAACTTCACCAGATTTCTCCGCTCTAGCTTACTTTTTATTTGTGATTTAGTAGAGGTCATTCATGATGTGCTTTTATTAGGAAAATAAAACTAAAGTGCAAAACTGAAGCGCAGGTTGCTTGGTTTAACTTGCTTTCACTGTACTGTGTATGTGTTCATTTGTTGACAATATCAAGCTGATGAACTGGCAAATCCTTTAAAGAAGTGGAACTGCAGGAGGGCCAGTTACTTTAACAACAACTCACTTTGTGTGTATCTGAATAGAAAGCCAAAACCGCATCAAGGTCCTTTTATCTGCATCTCCACCCTACACGGTGACACAGACACACAAACAAGTCTGATAGACTTGCACTTATACTGCACAGATACTATTTCTTAAAAACAAACTATTTACATCTCATTTGGGTTTCCATTGGCTTTTTGGAGTGTAAAAAGGGAAATAAGAACAGAACACCGGATGACCAAAAGGGCAAATGACTGCAGTGAGGCAAGGAACAGAGGAGCAAAAATGTCATCCACCAACAGGACACCAATTACTCAGCAACTTAGAGAACAACCTAAATCTATTAGGAGATAATGACGTCTTGAAGCTACGCCAGAAGTTTGAAGCCAGTTAGTTTTTTTGTCTCATGTACCCCCACAGCCCCTAGTGTAAGGCTCAAGAGCCCCTTCATCATCACCAAACCTGAAGTGCCTTCCTTTTAACTCATACTGCATTTCCTTAAAAAGGAACTGAATGTTATGGTATTCTCTACACTTAAATTAACTGCAATTAATTCATTAATTCATTTTGCCTTTTAGACAGCTCTAATATTTTTATTTAACATTCGTGTTTTATAGGTTTAAAAAGCAACACCAGGATACCCCTGGTTGTGAATTACTGAAGTAAGCAATTAAAAACAAGTTCAGTGAGGATAATAATGCTGTTTGGTTAATGGGAGAGAAGACAACATAAAAATAAATTATGTATAAAGTTACAGAAAATGACTTGTGAGGTTCTGGCAAATGTCCCGAGAAGATAAACTGGGCACTCTTTCAAACACTGTCTCTTTTTCTCTCTATAAGAAACCCACTCCAGCTCAGGTGACACACTTTTTGCCTTACGTTCTTGATTCTGTCCCAACGTGGCCATTTCACTGCGCACCTAGGAACATTGCCATTGCAATTTACCCCTAAACTACCTCCAGATGGATGCCACCATGCAATATGCTCTTTGCCTCAACACAAAAGACAACATTTTTCCATCTAAGAAACAGTACAAAAAAAGAGGTATGTAAATAATACTGGTTATTTGATGAATGTTGTAGTAAAATTTGTAAGCTTTAGACATAGCTGCATTAATGCTGACCACTTCATCTCCATTCATATTGTCTTCTCTCAATGAGAGAAGAGAAGAGAAGAGAAGAGAAGATAAAAACAGTTCTAAGCTGAACAGAACTCATACAGGACCTGGATGAGTTCCACTAACAGGGGCAATTTCCTGCCTACACACACTAAACCCTTTAATGTTTTCGTTGATTAGTAAACATGGGCAGTACACTGGTCTAGCAGCTTTGAAGTTCTGCCAGCATACCTCAAACAAGAAACTTGTGGTTTTATCGGTGATGACCTCACAGAACAAATGAGACTGGTACATATACTACAAAATATACATTTGGACACATACAGTGCATCCAGAAAGTATTCACAGCGCTTCACTTTTTCCACATTTTGTTATGTTACAGCCTTATTCCAAAATGGATTAAATTCATTATTTTCCTCAAAATTCTACAAACAATACCCCATAATGACAAAGTGAAAGAAGTTTGTTTGAAATCTTTGCAAATGTATTGCACCTTTGGCACCAATTACTGCCTCAAGTCTTTTTGAGTATGATGCTACAAGCTTGGCACACCTATTTTTGGGCAGTTTCTCCCATTCTTCTTTGCAGCACCTCTCAAGCTCCATCAGGTTGGATGGGGAGCGTCGGTGCACGGCCATTTTCAGATCTCTCCAGAGATGTTCAATCGGGTTCAAGTCTGGGCTCTGGCTGGGTCACTCAAGGACATTCACAGAGTTGTCCCGTAGCCACTCCTTTGTTATCTTGGCTGTGTGCTTAGGGTCGTTGTCCTGTTGGAAGATTAACCTTTGCCCCAGTCTGAGGTCCAGAGCGCTCTGGAGCAGGTTTTCATCAAGGATGTCTCTGTACATTGCTGCATTCATCTTTCACTAGATCCTGACTAGTCTCCCAGTTCCTGCCGCTGAAAATCAACCCCACAGCATGATGCTGCTACCACCATGCCTTACTGTAGGGATGGTATTGGCCAGGTGATGAGCGGTGCCTGGTTTCCTCCAGACATGACACTTGCCATTCAGGCCAAAGAGTTCAATCTTAGTTTCTCATGGTCTGAGAGTCCTTCAGGTGCCTTTTGGCAAACTCCAGGCGGGCTGTCATGTGCCTTTTACTGAGGTGGCTTCCGTCTGGCCACTCTACCATACAGGCCTGATTGGTGGAGTGCTGCAGAGATGGTTGTTCTTCTGGAAGGTTCTCCTCTCTCCACAGAGAAACACTGGAGCTCTGTCAGAGTGACAATCGGGTTCTTGGTCACCTCCCTGACTAAGGCCCTTCTCCCCCGATCGCTCAGTTTGGCCGGGCGGCCAGCTCTAGGATGCACCTGAGCTCAATTTTGAATGTCATGGCAAAGGCTGTGAATACTTATGTACATGATTTTTTTTCGTTTTTTTGTTTTTAATAAATGTGCAAAGATTTCAAACAAACTTCTTTCACATTGTCATTATGGGGTATTGTTTGTAGAATTTTGAGGAAAATAATGAATTTAATCAATTTTGGAATAAGGCTGTAACATAACAAAATGTGGAAAAAGTGAAGCGCTGTGAATACTTTCCGGATGCACTGTATTAGGGCAGTGGTGGCTCAGCAGTTAAAGGCTCTGGGTTACTCACCAGAAGGTCGGGGGTTCAAACCCCAACACTGCCAAGATACCACTGTTGGGCCCTTGAGCAGGGCCCTTGACCCTATCTGCTCCAGGGGCACTGTGTCATGGCTGACCCTGCACTCTTACCCCAGCTTTGCTGGGATATGTGAAAACAAAGAAATTTCACTGTATATATGAAAATGTATAATGTGTGACAATAATAAATATTACTTTCTTCATATTATGATTATTTATTATTACTATTTTCTACATTTCATAATAATAAAGGCCACTACGCATTGACCAAAAATATTAAAAACATCAAAACTATTAAGTTACCACTCTTTGTTTAGATTACAACTCTGCACACTCGTGACATTTTGTCAAAAAACTCTATGAGGTATCCATGCGCTTGGGATAGTTTTTAAACAGTATTGAAGGAGTTCCCATGAATGTTGGACACTTTTCCTTCTTCAAATTCATCCATTTAATTTTTTTTATTTTTATTAAAATTCAGTTTTATAAAAGAAATGCATATGTAGGCACAACTGATGTTTGTCTACAAAACTAATTTCAAGTATTTACTGTAAGTATAAGCCTTTAGATCGAGAGGTTTGTAAGATCATGAGATTGCACTCTGAGGCAAGAGTGGGCAGCTGACCAGGCAGCCATGCAAAACATACACAAACACACTTTAAAGGTGCACTCAGTAACTTTTGTCTTTGTGTCATTTTAAACTTATATTAACTCCTAGTGGCTTGGATGCAGCATCATTTAAAATCAATAGTTTTCAGTGTCAGATGCAAGAAATGTAGTATTCATGGTCAGCCATGATTACTTTAATCAATGAGTGAAAGTGTCAAATAACAGGACGGTTACTAAGATTAAACGAGTAGTATTCAGCTTGTCATGAGATTCTAACATGGCAGCCCCCATGTGCGAACCCTCTACATGTAGAATAAAACAGCTTTTATAAGGTTACTGATGTGACTGGAGTCTTCATTTTAATGTGAGTGGTTATGATTTCCTACATATATTGCAAAATTACAAGTCATGTCTTTAGGAGTTCAACTTTTTTATTGAGGAAAAAATTAGAGTTCACCTCTAAATGTTGAAAAGGAATCAGTTTGTAAAATTTCTGCCACACCAGGTGAGTAGTCACTGAGAGAGTTCTAACCCCCCTTCCCATCCTTGTGAGCATGGCGCCTCATCTAACACACACTCGAATAACTCATGTTCACATGCTTCAAAACCTATGGGACAACTTAGCGATACTAATTATCCTACAGCTTTAAATTCCAGTTGTAATGAAAATGTCAGTTTTTTGTGGTTGTGAATATATGTCTGAGAGAGATGTGTGTGCATTCATGAAGATAAAGAAGAATTTTTCAGTTCATGTCACATAACACAATATTAAATTCACGTAAAAGAACAGATAAAAAAATCCAACTATAATAGCATACCATTTAAAAGCTCACTTATGACAAAGGGCATGACTATTAAAGCCACATAAATCAGACAGGTATGTTTAGTATGAAAGATATATCCATGGTAAGGATAAAAAAGCCATGGTATTGCCAAACATCAGAAAACAGAGATGTAGTTAAACGTGCCTGCAGGAGCAGAAAGGATCTTAAAAGGAAAATTACTGTATGTGGAGAAGGTCTGATGTGATTATATTCTCTGTTGTCTATCATTTGTCAAGAGAAGCCCCATTCCTATCATGTTATTTTGGCCTGTTTATGAGTGTCTCTGTCATGTGTGTTTCTTTAAGATTGCAAATTCTTGAAATGGTTACTTAGAGGTGTGAGATATGTGTAGAGTTGTTATAAATGAAGTTTGTTATGGAATTAATGTTTAGATGCAGGGTGAAATCTGTGCAGATCTGAGCTGATGATGTGTTTTATAAGTGCATAATATTTTTAAACTAAGGAATTAACTATGTTAAGTTGATCAGTTGCAAGGTTTGTGTCACATTCAGAATTCAATTGAAAATTCCTTTTAATTTCCAATTCAGTTCCTGAATTTGAAATGATTTTGCCAACAGGATGCAGAAATATAATTCAATATTTGAATACAAGGAAGTATAATTAAAATAAAAATACAATTCAGAGAAACTGATGCACAATCGCTCTATTCCCACATCCCATCCTCTGTTTTCCTCTTTCCTCTCTCTGGGACAGAGGTCTCCAAAGTGCTTCATTCTAACCATCCTACCATCGGTCCCCATGACCCTATCCCCTCCCATCTTCTACAAGCTGACTCTCCATCAATCATGCCCGCATCCACACACATATTCAACATGTCTTACAACTGAACACATTCCAGCAGGCTTGAGTAACCCCACTGATTAAAAAACCAACACATAACCCCACAGTGGTCATTGACTACAGACTGGTCTCTCTCCTACCTTTCCTGTATAAAACTCTTGAAAGAGTTGTATTCAACCAGTTGTCTGCTTTTCTTTTGCAGAACAACCTACTTGACAGACATCAGACTGGCTTCAAAAAAGAACACTCAACGGAGACTGCCCTTTTGTAATAGCTGAAACCCTGCGAGTGGCGAGAGCTAATTCCAAATCATCTGTCCTCATCCTCCTTGACCTGTATGCTGTTTACGACACAGTGAACCCTCTCCGACCTGGGCATCACAGGAACTGCGCTTGGATGGTTTGAATCATACTTCACAGGCAGATCCTTCAAGGTCACCTGGAGAGCAGAGGTGTCCAAGTCACACCAGCTAATCATGTTATTCCTCAAGGATCAGTGCTTGGACCCCTCCTGTCCTCAATCTACACTATATCACTCGGACCAATCATTGAGGCACATGGCTTTTCCTACTACTGCTACAAAAATGATTTGCAGCTTTATCTGTTGTTTCAGCCTGACAACCCAACCATCTCAGCTTGTATCTCTACCTGACTCTCTGAGATCTTGGCTTGGATGAAAGAATGCCACCTTCACCTTAACCTTGCCAAGACAGAACTCCCTGTGATCCCTGCCAATCACAACTTCACTATTTATTCATCTTTGTTCAATTACACTACAGTAAACCCAGACAGATCAGAACCTTGGAATGGTGTTTGAAGACCAGCTTATCTTCACAGGCCACATATCATCAATCGCCCGGGCTTGCAGGTTCGCGCTTTACAACATCAGGAAAATTATACCTTTCCTTTCTGAATATGCTGCACAGCTCCTGGTCTGAGCTCTGGTCATTTCAAGACTGGACTACAGTAACGCTCAGTTGGCTGGCCTCCCAGATAGCATGATTAAGCCACTGCAGATGGTCCAGAGAGCAGCAGCGTATCTGGTCTTCATTCAACCAAAGAGGGCTCACGTCACCCACTTCTTGATTTCACTCCACTGGCTGCCTGTAGCTGCCCATATCAAATTCAAGACTTTGACTTTCAGGACAACCATTGGAACAGCACTCTCTTACTTCAATTCACTCCTCCAGGTGTATGTCTCCACTCGCTCTCTGCAG
Organism: Myxocyprinus asiaticus; assembly: GCF_019703515.2. NCBI lineage: Eukaryota > Metazoa > Chordata > Actinopteri > Cypriniformes > Catostomidae > Myxocyprinus > Myxocyprinus asiaticus. The sequence goes on from NC_059362.1 coordinate 31,107,961, forward strand.
TCAATGAACGAGAGGCGCCTGGTGGTCCCATCGCAAAGAGGCACAAAGTCCATTTCAAGATCATTCACTTTCTCTGTTCTTCTGTGGTGGAATGAGCTTCCAACCTCCACATGATCTGCTGAAACTATCTCAACATTCAAGAACCAGCTTAACCAATCCACTCTAATTGCACTAACTAATAAAATAACTTTCCTTGTCTGTCTCTTTCTTCTGTACTAGCTTCTACACTACTCCACTAACTCTGTAAACTTGACAGTGCGATACTGCAGATATTGTTGACTTTTGTATGACAAATTGCTTGCTATGTTCCTCACTTGTAAGTCGGATTGGATAAAAGTGTCTGCTAAATGACCAAATATTAATGTAAATTAACTATTTTAAGTTTAGTTTTTAATAATGCATTTAATTTGTCAGTATCATCTTCAGTATGTTATCTGAAAACAATGTTGAGGACATTATGAGGTGCTATATGGCAACATTAAAATTTGTTTGAATTTTGTCCAACGCTGCTCAGTACAAAAATACATAGATTACTCTCATTCTTACACTGGGCATAGGATGAGTTAATAGACAAAATGTTGTGGACTGAATTAACTAGTAACTTTAAAAAGAAAAAAAAGTCCAAGTTAATGTTCAGGTTTAATGTGTCTGGGAAACTGGCCATTTATGTTTTACGAATAACAGATATGTGCAATAATTCAGTCACAATCCTTAGTTGACTAATGTAATTCAGTATAGCAACGTTTTCATCTGAGTGGTTTCTTTCAAAGCTTAGAGCATTTAGCATCACAATTGACTTGTTCTAAATAAAAGGCAAGCATGGCTAATCAATTCCTGAACATTCTGCCCAAATTGTTGAGTGGGATTGTTGTGGCCTGTCATGACATATTACCTCAAGAGCCTCAACAAATTTCCAAACATACAGCCAGACTCTTGTTCCTCTCCCAAACACTCATTGTGCAACAACAATATTTTCTTAATAGAAGACTAATGAGCATGACTATGAGTACAATAATGAGTAGAATATGCCTGTGAATATCTTGAAAATTATAATAGCTGCTGTCTCTTGCCATCTCTCTAGTCTGATGTAGCTCTGCTGAAAAACCTACACTCACACCTTTGCAACAATATTAGCATTCTCAGCCAGATCTTTATGTTTGGACTTGTGCCGACTGAGAACTCACTTCACTGAGGACTGCTGCTTATCTAGGTGCCAACACAGACATGACTGAAAAATGAGAGGACAACAAAAGAAGAAAAGAGAGGGAAAGCACAGAATTCACAGAGAGCATGTGAAAAGGGATGGAAATTGGCTTAATGTGCTAAATGTCAGGAAATTATAATGTGATAAAATCTAATTCAATTTTATTCCTAAAATCGTGTTTAATAGCTGAATTCCTTGTGAAGAACTACACTACACACAATCCTGAAGAAAGATCCACCAATAAGAGAAGCCGCTGTAACCATGGAAATTTAAATAGAAACAAAAGAGCTCATTTACAATCTTCCACATTTTGAGTCAGTCTTCCTACACTCTCAAACTACTTATATATTTATATATGGGTCGATGACAAATAAGGTTGTCCGAGGTGATAAAAATTAGAAATCTTTTTTTTTTTTTTTGTGGATTTTTCTCCACTTTTCTCCCCAATTTAGAATGCTCAATTCCCAATGTGCCCTAAGTCCTCATGGTGGTGTAGTGACTCGCCTCAATCCAGGTGGCGGAGGATGAATCTCAGTTGCCTCTGCGTCTGAGACTGTCAATCCGCGCATCTTATCACGTGGCTTGTTGAGTGCATGTGGAGGCTTCACGCTATTCTCTGCGGCATCCATGCACAACTCACCATGTGCCCCACCGAGAGCGAGAACCACTTTAGAGCGACCACGAGGAGGTTACCCCATGTGACTCTACCCTCCCTAGCAACTGGGCCAATTTGGTTGCTAAGGAGACCTGGCTGGAGTCACTCAGCATGCCCTGGATTCGAACTTATGACTCCAGGGGTGGTAGTCAGCGTCTTTACTCGCTGAGCTACCCAGGCCCCCCAAAATGAGAAATCTTTAAAAAAAAAAAATCTAGTCACATGTGTCAAGTTTGTATAAATTTAATCTTTGTGTCCATGTTGGTTTCATAAATTATGGAAAAACATTTATATCATTTTCTACAAATAAAATAAAAATGTCAAGTGGTGCAACCATTAGATAAAAGGTACTAAATACTATCCTTTCACCCTGAATAGTGAATGTGAGTGTACTTAATCATTAATTACAAAAAAAGTTTGCAAACAAAATAGTTTTTCAAGGTGAATATTAATATTAAATAATATAAAGTAGTTTTCTTAGGGTTACTCCATTTGACCTGAACAAAAGGTGCCCTAATAAAAAATCTCAAAATATCTGGCATTTTTACACACATATTTATTTTGTCATATGACAACAAAATGGCTATCTGCATGTTGGTTACACCACATGACTTTGATTTAGTGGAAAAAGTTTTAATTAGTTTTCTCTGATTTTTGTTTATTTATTTTTTTTAGAATTAATAATAAAAGATTATTCCAACTACTTTTGAGGATGTGCAAAACTACCAATTTTTCAAGAAAGTGATCTTCTTGAAATGTATTGTTGATGTAGCGCTTTGATTGCTGTAACAACAGCGTATAAAAAGACTAAACCTCAAGCATTACAGATGAAACTTTTTACTTTTATTCACTATATTGCGCAACAAGCTCTCATCACGCAAAAATGCTCTCCAAGTAGTTGCATCTCTTAATTAATTTGAAAATTTAATTGAAATTGTGCCTCCCAATAAAACCACCACCACTAAAAATATGTTAGTAGTTGACCCCATTAATTGACTAGTCAGTTGCTGGATTTAAGCTCCAGAAAAAATATCAAAATGACTTTGAGTTCAGAAATTGAAAACATGTTCATCATAGCAGAGGAGTTTAAGTAATTGCAATTTTTATGTATAATACTTTGAAATCGCATTTGTATGAATTGCATTTTTAATGTAATTATTTAATGATTGCATTTTTAATGTATAATAAATATAGTATGTTTAATGAATTAAAAAAAAAACTTTACAGATCTGCACAAAAAAATTAGCATCACATCATTGACCCATTTATCTAAATATTTTGCAATGAACAAAGTATACTATTTTATACTTACAATCAATGGTTAAAAGTCAACAGTTATATATTGTAGTCATTTGCCATCTGAGTCTTTCACAATTTTTAAATACATTCTTGCTTAAAATCAATGGTTGTATCATTGATCAACCATTCACTGCTCTATTCTACACAGAGTAAAAAGGGGAGGGATTAGAAGAGAGCTGCTGACCAGATATCTCTCTTCATCTTTCATCTGGGGTGTGCGGATCAAGTGATTCTGTTCTCCTCTCCAGTCCCCAAAACGCCGGAAAAAGTAATTGGACAGGAAACGGTTAATGGGATCCCTGATGATGTTTATGTAGACAGGCTGCTCTATCCTAAACCTGAGAAAGGAGGAGAAAAAGAGTATGTGCCATCCATTAATTTAAAAACAAACAAAAGTTTGGCTGGGTTTTCACTTGGACTTGATCAGATACATTCAGATAAATAATTCCTGATTTACTTACCTTGTGAAATTGAGATAATGAACATGTCTGGTGTACAGAAAAGGCTGCGGAATAGTGCTGATGTTTTTCATCAACTCCACCTGCCAAAAATTATATACACAAAAAAACAGAGATCAAAATGCACATTGCTTAAACATCCATGAGCATCTCTTCATCCAACAACACTGAACACCCACAAACAAAAGTTTAGAACAAATTAGACTTGAAGTCAAAGTGTGTCATTTTTTCAATGTTAAAATAATTTCTCCAATCCCAGTTTAATACAGCTATGAGTAAGCCATGAGTACATTGATTCCCTTCAAAAGTGTAAACACTGTGGTTCTTTGGCGCTATTAAAACATTACTATGTTAGTTTGAGCGGCCGTCCAGCCTGACATAGCAACATTGGCTCAACCAATGGCGAAAGTTTGGAGCGAAACTATCTGTTTGGCCAAACAATGGAAGTCACTGTTTAATAAAACCATCACTATTTTTGTAATTCCATTTGGTGATGCTTATGGCACTGAAATTACAAGCTTCAGCTTTAATTCTTTGATGCTGCTGTCCAACAATCTGTGTTAAAGCCACAGGAGCTCAGTATGATAGCAGAACATTACTGTGGGATTTTGGCCGAGTTCTAGGACAGAGAATCTAACAAGCTTTGAAACAACCAGATCACATGTGTTCTGTACTGTCTTCAGCAGCCCACCGCAGAAATACGCTACTTCTTCAGCCACCGTAGTGGATCTATTTCAAATGTTAAATGAAACATTTAACAACATTCTGAACAGACCTAATCTATCTAACAGAATCAGAATCACACACACAAAGGAAACATTCCTCACATGAATGGCGCATGGTGCAGTGGAAAGTTATTAGGTCATCTGAGGAGGCTGCCTTTTCATTACATTAATGTTTCCTAATGAAGGCCAGCTGGGGCCCCAGTCAGCTCTGATAGAGCCTGTGTGTCCCTAAACTTATGTTACAGTCTCTAAAAAAAAAAGAAAAAAAAAAAGAAAAACACACACATACACATAAGGAGACTTATAACTCTCCCTATAACAGATCACCACATGGGGAGTGAGTGTGCGTAATGTTGGCCTGGTGGTGCTGGGTTGGTGTGTGTATAGAAAGGGCCACCCTCCGAGCTGCAATCTCATACCCAAATCATAACTACTCTAAGCTAGTGGCTCTCAACTGGTTTTGCTTCAGGAGCAACAAAGATTTTACATTGGACTTCAATTGGCGACCCAACACAGTTTGAAAATTGTAAAAAGGTAAACAAAAATGTCCTTAAAATCAAATATTGAACAGTATTAAAATGACCATGATCTGAATAGGCCCAACAATATGTATTAATATGACAAACTATAATTGAAAACTGACCATTCTGCAAATGCATAAATAACAGCAGAAGTGTGATTTAACAGCATAATGTGGAAGAAACACTGGGCAAAATGTTGTATTAGTATCAGCCAATGAATATGCACAAAATAAAAATAAATAAATAAATACTTCAGTGTTTGATTGGACACACACACACACACACACACACACACACACAAAAGATAAGAAAAGTGTTTTCTCCTCCCATTTAAAAGTTGAAAAACCTATTTATTTTGCTATCCAAAGAATGCATGATTATATGGTCAGCTGCATTTTAGTAGATGAATGTTTATTTTTTTTAACCTGCTGATAGGACCGCAAGCCTAACATACCTATTTTGGGGTTGCCACAGAACTAAACCTTCTTTTCTCTTGACTTGACCTATCTCCCTGTCAACCACCTAACCACACTGTAACAAGTGCACAGCTCTAGACTTCAAGCTTGGGCCAAAAGCTCTTGTTACACATCTTTAATCAAATACTCAAAAGCCAAAAAACACAAAGTGTGTGCCCATAAAGACCTAGGGTAGTGACATCAACTTAATGAGATAATTTCCTGTGCTGCACAGGCTGTTATGGGCACACAAATGGCCTACAGTGTACTGTACCTCTAAAGCAATGATATAAAAGGTGTTGGTAGGACCACATCACAAGCAACACCTCAGGGTGTGTAGCACTGTTTAAACAGTAAAAAGTTTAGTGTGTCTTGAGGCTTATTAAAAATGTACAGGTCCTTTTAGAAGGAAATTAATGCATAACACCCAATGCAGTTTGACCTAATGCATATATTTTCTTACACACAATTGAGGTTACTGAGGTCACTTGTCAAGAGCACCCCAACCTAATATTTATCAGTTTTTTGTTTCCCCTTCCTTTAACTGGTTCACTTTCCCCACCAATGTTTTCCTCATGACCTATCTCTAACCCATTTTCTTCTTCACTTGTGCATCCATTAATGACAGAAGCTGCCAAGACTTGTTCTGGACAATCACATGATTATTTAAGGGAGAGGTTGTTAATATGTACTTGTCTGTTTAAAAGGGCTGTTAAAAACAGACTACACACTCCCTCTAAACACACATGTAATCCTGCTTCTCAAAATGAGAGTCTGGCCATTCTCCATTGACCTCTCTCATCAACAAGGCATTTTCATCCACAGAACTGCTGCTCACTTGTTGTTTTTCGCACCATTCTCTATACACTCTAGAGATTGTTGTGCGTGAAAATCCCAGGAGATCAGCAGTTACAGAAATAGTCATACCAGCCCATCTGGCAACAACAATCATGCCACGGTCAGAATCACTGAGATCACTTTTTTCCCCATTCTGATGGTTGATGTGAACATAAACTGAAGCTCCTGACCCATATCTGCATTATTTTATACATTACACTGCTGCCACACGATTGGCTGATTAGATAATCGCATGAATAAGCAGATGTACAGGTGTTCCTATTAAAGTGGCCAGTGATATGATATATGTAGTTATTTCAATATAGAGAATACTGTATACTAAGTTCTTCTGAGAACACACTAAAATCACATTTGCTTTCTCTTTCATAAGCTAAATTATGAAAGACGATTATATCTCATCTTTCTCAACACACACCAGTGTTCAGGACAGTTAGCCTTTCTTTTTGCTCAAGTGATGGCAATGAAACCTTTATGAGTACTGAGCTTGTTCCTGTAAATACACGTTTAATATTAGCTTTGAGTATTTACACCAAACCAATTTACTTTCCAAAAGTTATGAATATGCATCACACACACATTAAACATTTTATTCTGGGATGCTGAAAGGTATCATAATCTTCAGATAAAATTGTGTGTACTCAGGGATATGGACACATTCTGTCAATATATCTTTTTTTCTCACTTTTATTACTCTCTCCTACCTGCTCAACAAACCTATATGATTGTTATTTAATTAGCAGAGTTTATTTAAGCTTTTCATACGTTGAGTTTAACTGTATGGAGGTGTGGCGGCTTGACTCTAACCAAGAGGCATGACAGAATGTTTTCCTTTCCTCTCCGCAAAGGAAGAAATTGTGTGTTTTCCTCCACAATGAGTGCCATTCGGATGTGTTTCATTGACATTGGCATTCGGCAAGCATTTCCCTTAGCAAACACCTTTAGTTAATCATATTAACAAGTTTTCTTCTTTGTATGCTTTTCATCTTAGCATGCTTTACAACTTTTTCTGAGGCATTATTTTGTCCAGGCACACACTCACCCATCAACTGACCTGCTCATGCTTTGTGAGTCTAGTTTTGTTGTGAATGTCAGAGGACACCAGGTTAAACTCGTGCTTTTCTGCCAGAATCCTCAGCAGCAGAACGACTGTCCGACTTCCACACTTGCCCACCCTGTTGTAGATCACCTGACTTGGGAATGGCAACACCTAGTGACACAGAAATATTTTAATTCATTAGAAAGGAAGGAAATAAAGAAGGAAGGAACAAAGGATGAAGGAAGGAAGAAAAGAAGGAGGGAAGCAAGTAATTATGGAAGGGAGAAAGGATGAAGGAAGGAAAGAAGGAAAAAAGGAAGGAAGGAAAGAAGGAAGTAAAGAAGGAAAGAAGTATGGGAGAAAGGATGGATGGAAGGAAGGACAGAAGGTAGGAAGGAACAAAGGACTAATTAAGGGAAGAAGGAAAAAAGGAAGGAAATAAGGAGAAAAGGAATGATGAAAGTAAGGAAGGACAGAAGGTAGGAAGGAACAAAGGAAGGAAGGACGAAGAAAGGAAGGAAGGTAGGAGGAAAGGAAGAAACTAAGGAAGGAAGGAGGAAAGGAAGAAACAAAGGAAGGAAGGAGGAAAGGAAGAAACAAAGGAAGGGAGGAAGAAAGGAAGGAAGGAAGGAAGGAAAGAGGGAAGGAAGCAATAAAGGAAGGGAAGGAAGGAAGGAAGGCAGCCAGGAAGGAAGGTAAGAATTAAGGAAGAATGAAACGAAAGAAGCAAAGGAAGAAGGAAGGAAGGTATAAAGAAAGGATGGAAGGAAGGGAAGAAGGAAGTCAAAGGCCCAATTCATTCACTACACAAAAACTCCTGAAAACACACACACGTTCAAAAAACTTGATCTCTGCAAGCTGAACTGATAAAAATACAGTAATGTAGCGGAATACTTTTTAAAAATCCAAAACCACTTCCAGTACAATTATTACAGGGACAATCCCCATGGCCTGCAGTAACCTGTGGATAAGTGTCTTGCTCACGGACACAATGGTGATGGACGATTCATGGATTGTTTCTTGCAGGGCTCAAATCTACAAATCCACCCCAGATCTTTATTCACTACCTCACATCACCAAAAAACAAGTTTTTAAAAATCAATTGGAGGAAATTTGTGATTCCTGGAAGAACATACAGTGTGGAAGGAGGAATGGAATTCTCTGCAGGCCAGCATATTGGATGGAACTGGGGCTTGGAGAGCTCTTTTGACTCCTGGCTTTTTTTACACTACCAATCAAAAGCTATGACAAAATTGACTGAATTTATGCTTCTCATGATCATAAAAGCCTTTTGATCTAAAGGATTATGCTGGAATGCTTTAAATTATTTTTACAGACAAATATAAACTGCACCTACAGTATGTATACTGTACAGTATGTACACTATCCACTGGATAGCACTAAGGGCTTCTGGCAAAAGTCCCTCTCACTTTTATCCATGCCTGTGAACACCCTTCCTTGTTACAACCTAAACAAGACCCCCTCTTGTCTTGACTGCTCATTGCCTTTCTCTCTCGATCTCATGATCCATAGTGTGGAACTTTGCTTTTTCTTAAAATAACAAATACTGATCAAGTTCACAGAAAATTTCCTCTTTTCACCTCCCTCACACACATATACATAAGAGGCCTTGTCTGAGCCCAGCTGCCTTGCTAATTCTCCCCCCCATCCTTTTTTCCTTCACTCTCTCCAGTCTTTTACTTCTATCTCACTCTTCCTCATTCCCCCAAGTGATATGAAGATAATCACACTTCTATTTTTCATCTGTTCTCTTTCAAACATCTGTCACCTCATCATCACACTGGAAAGAAATGGCTGTAAAATTTCTTCCTCCCTCTCTTATGCAACACAATATACACCGATCAGCCACAACATTAAAACCACCTGCCTAATTTTGTTTAGGTCCCTCTCGTGCCGCCAAAACTGCACCAACCTGCATCTCAGAATAGCATTCTGAGATAATATTCTTCTCACCACAATTGTTCAGAGTGGTTATCTGAGTTACCGTAGACTTTATCAGTTGAACCAGTCTGGCCATTCTCTGTTGACCTCTCTCATCAACAAGGCGTTTCCATCTGCAGAACTGCCGCTCACTGGATGTTTTTTGTTTTTGGCACCATTCTGAGTAATTTCTAGAGACTGTTTTGCGTGAAAATCCCAGGAGATCAGCAGTTACAGAAATATTCAAACCAGCCCATCTGGCACCAACAATCATCCATGCAATATCTAATCAGCCAATCGCGTGGCTGCAGTGGAGTGCATAAAATCATGCAGATACGGGTCAGGAGCTTCAGTTAATGTTCACATCAACCATCAGAATAGGGAAAAATATTGATCTCAATGATTTGGACCTTGGCATGATTGTTGGTGCCAGATGGGCTGGCTTGAGTATTTCTATAACTGCTGATCTCCTGGGATTTTCACGCACAACAGTCTCTAGAATTTACTCAGAATGACCAAAAAAAAAAAAACATCCAGTGAGCGGCAGTTCTGTGGATGGCAATGCATTGTTGATGAGAGAGGTCAACAGAGAATGGCCAGACTGGTCCGAACAAAGTCTACGGTAACTCAGTTAACTGCTCTCAACAATTGTGGTGAGAAGAATAGCATCTCTGAATGCCATTCTGAGAGGCAGGTTGGCGCTGTTTTGGCGGCACATGGGTGACATACACAATATTAGGCAGGTGGTTTTAATGTTGTGGCTGTAATTTTCAGTTTCTTCTATTCAGGGGTGTAAAGTAATTGAGTAAAAATACTTAAGTATTATACTTAAGTATTATCTTTTGGGATTTGTAATTTACTCGAGTGCAATTTAAATAGAATATTGTACTTTTACTCAATTACATTTCCAAAGAAAAAATAATACTTTTTACTCCTTACAATTTTATTTCAACTTGAAAAGTAATCACAAAATTTTTGTAGAGCAATTTCTTTCGTCTTACTGGACTAAAGCCACCTTTTCACTGCATCCGACAAACAACAGATGACAGAACAGAGGTCAGTCCTTTCAAATGGAGTGTCGCACGGCAGCTGTGTGGAGTTTCGACAATCTGCAGAGGCGAAATTTCGGATCTGATTTGAGTTTTGGATACATTGAAATATTTGTGTGACTAGACCGTTTGTGACCACACGACGTAATGTGATGTATTCATTCAAAACTATGAGCATGAAGTGAGAAACACTGAAGATTTTTGTCCTAAACTTTTTTCTAAAATCCTGCTATTGCTACAGATTAGACAGTTATGAAGTTAAAAATTATCATTCACGTCGCAAATATATAAAAACAAAAGGCTTTTGTAATTAAATGTGTACATGTCCTTTATTTCTACACTTGCCTTCATATTTCAATCATATCTATGAATTTCTACTCCCTATTTGCTGAATTATTGTTGTTGTTGTTGTTGCTGTTAGGCAACTATTAATTATAATAATAACTACAAAAACCAGCAATGATAATGATGATAATACTGATAATAAAATAATGGAATCTGAGTACATATTAATTATACATTATATTGAATTCATCCATCTGCTCGACAGCTAGATTTGATAGCAAACCTCAGAAAACAATTCACAAAACCAACATTACTAACTTTCTTCAAAGCTTATTTTGAATTTTTTTTATCTTTCTCTATGTCTCAAGGGGCTGGGTGCTCTGACATCACAACGAACAACGAACAATGCATGACTGTGGCAACATTTTTGTAAAATAAAGCAATGTGGTTCATTACACGTCTCAGGGCAGTTTTAAAGTGAAATGTCCACTGTGTGGCGCTAAAAGCGAGTGAACTGTTATTCCGAACAGATGAGGTTTTTAAGGTTAATGTTCTATCGAGATTTAAATCAACAAAACTTACCTACCTTTCTACCTTAAACCTTAAACCTAACAGATAGTGTCACAAAAAGCAAATGTGACCTGAAAAAAAAATTTCTGAAGCAAACACGTAATTTTGTGGTGCTACTATGGCATTTTCAGCTCATGTGTCGACTTGTCTGCTCTTCAGGTCCTTTGTATTGCATATGCAACACTCTATCAGTTGAGCTACCGTGCAATTTGATCACACTCGAACAAGCTTGTAAATGTAGTTGGTTATGTAATGCAAATGCTAAAATGAGTCATGTGCTATAGTAAAAGTGTTTATATGTCACAAGATAGTATTGTGTGAAGATCAGCGTGACAAGTGATTGTTTATGAACTGATAATCTGCCGTTTTACTCGTGATTTGAGTGAAAGGGGATGAAAGTCATAGTGTTCATTCCACTAGGAAATTGCAGTGTTACATACAACAGGCCACATAAAAAAAAAAATTATTATTTTTTTTAAAAAAATGCCAAAATGTTGTTATTGTAACATGATTCTATGACCAGGCTGCATATGCCACTGTGGGAGAAATATGACAGTCATCGGAGACGGTAAAAAAGCAACTTAACAAACCAATCGAATTTAACAACATTCTCTCACACAATCTACTCTCTTGTTTTCATTCTAGCTAGGAAAAAAGTAACTTTTTACCTTTTTAATACTTAAGTACAATTTAATGTGAATACTTTTTTACTTTCACTCAAGCATGTTTTTGGCTAGATACTTGGACTTTTAAGTGAGTAAAATTTTTAATCAGTATCCATACTTTCACTTAAGTATAATGTCTGAGTACTTTTTATACTCCTGCTTCTATTTCCTCAAGTATGAATGCACTGGATTTACCTATTCATTTGGCAGACACTTTTATCCAAAGGGAATTTATTCAGTGCATTCAGGTATACATTTAATCAGTCAATTTTAAACATTAATTTCTGCCATTTTCTTCCCTTTCAATCTATTTTAGCATTCACGAGAAGGATTCTAAAGTAAGAAATTGATCAAATACCTTATTTTTTAATCAACCTGGTCTCATAGTGAAAACGTGAATCGATATACATTTTTTTATACGTGTCTCCACATATTCTTGTAATTCCCTGCAGTTTCCAGGTGAAATGAACACTAGAGGCGCTACAACAACTGTGTGTTTTAATCACTTTCACTCAAATCATAACTTCAGTGGCTAATTATGACTTTATAAACACTTATTTTTCTCTCTATTACTCAGACCCTGCTATGTTATGATATAGAGACACTTTTACTCTAACGCATCTTATGAAAAATTATACATTTTAACGGTTGTATTACAGACCACCAACATATATACACTTATTCCAATAAGATTAGCTTGTGTGGTAGCGCATCTCATAGAGTGTTGGACTTTGGCCTCAGAGGACAGTGGCTGAAAACCAGCCAAGAACACAAGATGACACATGACACGACAGAGACATGAAAGCGACATGAACTGATGTGGTTGCTTTAGAAAATGTGCTTTTCATTTTGCTTCTGCATTTTAAAACACTATCGGTTAAGGTTAGGTGTTGGTTATGGGTAAGGATGTCTGTGTTTTTAAACTCTCATTTCTCTTTTCGGACACTATGGATTTAGTTTAGGGAGGTACGTTTTATTAAAACCTCCTTTTAAAATTCACCTTAAAAACCTTGTCTGATTACAACCTCATTTTGCTCAGTTTTTGGTGCCCCCTGCTGGACCTTTCACTTGAAAAGTGCAGCCAAACATGTTATGAAGCATGCAATTTCAGATTTGCAAAAACATTGCAATGCTCACGTAAATTTCATTAGACCAGGCTGTGTTTAATTGTCAAAATTACAGAAAGCATTTTGAATACCGGTCAGTGTTTGACAAAATTTTCACTTAATGCAACAAGGGTTATGGGCACAGGTGGTGAGGCTGTAAAACTGACATAGTTTGTTGGAGAAATGTTTGTAGTATATGTATACGTGTGCATGTGTTTGTTTGTATGTGATGGTATCTGAACCTGCAAGAAGTGCATTCTTGCAAAATCTTTAAACTTCTGTTCAGAGTTTGTGTTTACAGAGCCTGAGCTTATTTTTCCACAGCTGCGAGATGTTAAAACTGGTTGTTATCAATGCTGGCTTGGGTTCTCTTTGTAACTATGGGGGACTCAGCTACTAAACACTGCAGTTTCCAAACTGAACAGCTGGACACTAAACATGATTATACAAAGGAAATTAGTCTCGATTTATAGAGATGTGCATCATTTTATAGTGAAAAGGAGAGGGGGCCTTGTTGGAATGGAGATTTATACACATGCACACACTGAACTGGACTTTGATTTTGTTATTTTCAGATTCAGGAAGTCATATTTTCCAAATATTTTACTCTCTGCTGTAAAATACATATTCTGTGACTTTCATCTTAGTGTGGGTGTATTCATGTACATGTTAAATTAGTCAGTGTGGAACTAGGTCAGCAACCACATTCTTGTGCATATGTTTTTTTCTGTTAGTGCCTAAATAGTAGAGCTGCACATATATGACCATAATCATAATTTGATTGGTTACAATGCTCAACCACTGCAAAAAACACAATTACATGAAAATTTTGACACAACGGAAAAATACCTAAATGGAATGCTGTAATAAAGATTAGTAATCATGGCAGCAGAAATATTTAATTATTTTTTTGATTAATTGTGCAGCCCTTCTTAAACGCCATACATCTTTTAAAAGGATATTCAAATATATATTATTCATATATATATATATATATATATATATATATATATATATATATATATATATATATATATATATATATACACACACACACAAGTCAAAATATATCTAATTTTGATCAAATATTTTACCAGCCTGAATACAGGGCTCAAGCAAATCAGACTCAAGAATACACTGTTTGTCTCTCAATAAATAAAATCAAGCTTAAACAACTGTAATTCAATACTAGTCTATTTGAGTTTCTTTATATGTCCCCCACAAATTCCAAATATAAATATTGTCATTTAGAGCATTTATTTGCAGAAAATGACAACTGGTCAAAATAACAAAAAAGATGCAGTGTTTTCAGACCACAAATAATGCAAAGAAAACAAGTTCATTTTCATTTGAAACAACACAATACTAATGTTTTAACTTAAGAAGAGTTCAAAAATCAATATTTGGTGGAATAACCCTGATTTTCAATCACTGCTTTCATGAATCTTGGCGTGCTCTCTACCAGTCTTTCACATTGCTGTTGGGTGACTTTATGCCACTCCTGGCGCAAAACTTCAAGCTGCTCGGCCTTGTTTGATGGCTTGTGGTCATCCATCTTCCTCTTGATCACATTCCAGAGGTTTTCAATGGGGTTCAGGTCTGGAGATTGGGCTGGCCATGACAGGGTCTTGATCCAGTGGTCCTCCATCCACACCTTGATTGATTTGGCTGTGTGGCATGGAGCATTGTCCTGCTGGAAAAACCAATCCTCAGAGTTGGGGAACATTGTCAGAGCAGAAGGAAGCAAGTTTTCTTCCAGGATAACCTTGTACGTGGCTTGATTCATGCGTCCTTCACAAAGACGAATCTGCACGAATCCTGCCTTGCTGAAGCACCCCCAGATCATCACCGATCCTCCACCAAATTTCACAATGGGTGCAAGACACTGTGCTTTAAAGGCCTCTCCAGGCCTCTATCTAACCATTAAACGACCAGGTGGAGGATCGGTGATGATCTGGGGGTGCATCAGCATCAGTTGATGAGCTTCAGTCTTATGCAGTTCAATTAAGAAACTATCATCCTCTCTTTCTTATCCTTATCATCGTCCCTTTTGCCCTTTACACATGCTCACTTATCTTGTGGTTTGTTGGTTGATTGATTTTTTGGATAATATTCTGATCAGTCTGTAATACTGTATGTATTATTCATCAAAGAACAGTTAGTTCTGGTTCTCTAATCTGAATCTTCTTTCTCTTCTCTGCTCTTTTACTCTGTCACATGTGAGTATGCGCAAACAGTTCTCATTACTCTCGACAAATCATTCCAGCATTCCAAAGTCTTTAAATCATTTGAACTTATGTCTTACCAGAGACACAAGAACCAAAGAGATGGAAAATAGCAAACATAGAAATAAGAAGACTATACTGTTAAGTTATTTTCTAACCACAAATAGCTGATTCTAACACTGATACGAATCACAGTGTGGCAGCGGGGGCGTGGTCGAGCATTCATCCAGAAAGAGAGAAAGCGTTAAGGGTACACACCTGAGAGCTATAATATCTAACACCTGTTTCAGACTGCAGTAAGCAATGGGGAGAGCAATAAAAAGAGGGACCACGCTAGAGACAAGGAGAGAGAGCCCCGCACACACACCCGCTGAGTCTCTGTTGCTTATGACTGCTGAAAAGAGAGTTGTTTTCTGAGCGTATAAATAAACCTACCGTTTGAGTTTGAAGTTCCCCGTCCTCCACTTCCTCCTTACTAACACGCCTTGAACTTGTTACACTGGTGCCGAAACCCGGGAGTTTGGCGGAAGTCATCCAATCCCTCGCCAGCATGCACCATTCACAACATCAGGCCCTGCTTGGTGAAGCCATAGCACCAGGATCGTTGGTTCCAGGAGGTGCTCCAGGCTCAAGCAGAGGACTGGTGGGCGATCCGGAGCTTACTGCACCAAGAGAAAGCCCCAGCCGCGACCCTGGACACAGCAGCTCCCATACCTCCGGTCCCTCTCATGAAAATGGGGGCAGAAGATGATCCGGAGGCATTCTTGGACTTATTTGAGTGAACGGCCGAGATCTGGAGGTGGCCGCGTGCCCAGTGGGCAGCCAGACTCATTCCAATGTTGTCCGGGGAAGCCCAGCTCACGGCGCAACAACTACCGTCGGCGAGTATTCTGGTGTATGACAATCTGAAGAAGACCATCCTGCAGCGGGTCGGCCGCAGCCCCGAACAGCACCAACAACGGTTCCGCTCAATGAAGCTTGACATGCGTGGCCGCCCATTTGTCTTCACTCAACAGCTCCATTACGCCTGCCGAAAGTGGCTGCTGGCTGAGGACCATGATGCCAAGGGAGTCATCGATCTAGTGGTGCTGGAACAGCTTATCCGTCATCTGCTGAAAGGAACAGCGGAGTGGGTCCAGTTTGCTGAGGACCATATGTCAGCGTATCAGAGGGCAGAATAGCCCTCCCACTCTCTCTCCCCTCACTCTCTCTTTCCCCCCCTCTCCCCTCTCACTCTCTCTCTCGCTCTGGCCCTTTTTTCCGGTTCCCCCAGAAGTGCGGAAATGTTCCGCCGAAGCCGGCACCCCGTTCATAGGCTTTTTCCCTGCCACCGGTGCCCTCTATATCTCTTCGCTCTCCCCCTCAGGTGGCTGAACCCGCTGTCACTAAATTTGACGTATACCCAATGTCTCATATTGACGAGTTGCTCGATCAGTCGGGCACAGCTCGCTTTTACTTGACACTGGATTTGACAATGGGTTATGGCAGATCCCCTTAACGCAGATGTCCCGTGAAAAAACGGTTTTCTCCACACCGTTTGGCTTACACCAATTCGTGACACTTCCGTTCAGTTTGTTCGGGGCCCCAACTATGTTTCAGGGCCTTATAGACTGAGTCCTCAGACCACAATCTGCTTATGCCGCCGCCTATCTGAATGATCATTATATACAGCAATGATGGACAGTGGCACATGCAGCATCTGAGGGCTGTTCTGAGGTCGCTGCGATGAGCGGCACTCACGGCAAACCCCAAGAAGTGTGCAATTGGACAGGTGGAGGTACGGTATCTGGGATTTCACTTGGGTCATGGGCAGGTGCATCCCCAAATTTATAAGACTCTGCCTGATTCCAGTCTTGCTGATGCACCCCCAGATCATCATCGATCCTCCACCTGGTCGTCTAATGGTTAGACAGAGACCTGGAGAGGCCTTTAAGGCACAGTGTCTTGCACCCACTGTGAAATTTGGTGGAGGATCGGCGATGATCTGGGAGTGCTTCAGCAAGGCTGGATTCGTGCAGATTCGTCTTTGTGAAGGACGCATGAATCAAGCCACATACAAGATTATTCTGGAAGAAAACTTGCTTCCTTCTGCTCTGACAATGTTCCCCAACTCTAAGGATTGGTTTTTCCAGCAGGACAATGCTCCATGCCACACAGCCAGGTCAATCAAGATGTAGATGGAGGACCACTGGATCAAGACCCTGTCATGGCCAGCCCAATCTCCAGACCTGAATCCCATTGAAAACCTCTGGAATGTGATCAAGAGGAAGATGGATGACCACAAGCCATCAAACAAAGCCGAGCAGCTTGAATTTTTGCACCAGGAGTGGCATAAAGTCACCCAACAGCAATGTGAAAGACTGGTAGAGAGCACGTTAAGACGCATGAAAGCAGTGATTGAAAATCAAGGTTATTCCACCAAATATTGATTTCTGAACTCTTCTTAAGTTAAAACATTAGTATTGTGTTGTTTCAAATGAATATGAACTTGTTTTCTTTGCATTATTTATGGTTTGAAAACACTGCATCTTTTTTTGTTATTTTGACCAGTTGTCATTTTCTGCAAATAAATGCTCTAAATGACAATATTTTCATTTGGAATTTGGGAGACATGTTGTCAGTACTTTATAGAATAAAACAAAAATGTCCATTTTACTCAAACACATACCTATAAATAGTAAATCCAGAGAAACTGATAATTTTGCAGTGGTCTCTTATATACTGTAAATACTGCACATTTCTAATAATATATTATGCAAAACTGTTTTGTTTTTTTTTAACAATTTGTTTGTCATAATTTTTATAATAACATTCTAGTAGAGCGGTCAGAATTAATGCATAACGCATGCGATTAATTTAAAACGTTTAACGCGTTAACGTTTCTTAATCGCGACTAACACACTTTCTGTTAATACAGCAAAAACCACCATAAACACTTGTTGGAAGGGCGGAAACTTTGTAATGTGTCCACCCAGAGTCATTACACTGACAACAGCGCTTCCGTGCCAGTGATAAAATGATGGAGAAAGGACTTCTTAATGCTATTTGATGTACAAAACAAGCCCAGATGGGACTTGTGATTGCAATCAAGTATTTTTCAGCCTATGTAAGGTGCATTTTAATCACCACAGAAGACGCCAAGTCTTAACTATCACCAACACGCAGAATGAGATGTTTTTGTCTGAATAGTTCAAAATGCACCATTTTTTAATCCTAACTCCATATAAAGCCTCTGAAAGCAACATTTTTCAGCTTTTGAATGAACCCATTTATTCTCAATGTGAAAATGCACAGTAAATATACTTATGTTAATGAATAGAATCGTATTGTTCAGTTATAACAAAACATATATTAAAATGAAGCGAAATGACCCACAGATGTGTTCGAGTTTAAAGTTATTCAAAATAACTAACATGTTTTTTCTACTTGTGAGGAAATGATGTGCCAATTTCCACATACAGTATGTGGACATCATGTTTATCAGCACGCTAACACATGAAAATGAATGGATTTTTGTAAGCGGCATATCAAATGAAACTAGAGACTCTAATTTTTACAACCATACAGGTTTCAGTGAAAAAACTTTTTACCAGAGGCACTTTTGTTGGAGCTGCATCTGTAGGAGTGAATCACGGCAATCGACAGCATGCTGTTTGTGTCACGTGACTCGGTGTGGCAGAAGTTTAACCCTTAAATGACAGTCTAGAACAGTATGCAGTTGGTTTTTATTCATTTAAATTATACGTTGCGTATAGCAAAGCCAAAATACAATGTCCACGCATGTGGATCCGGGGTTGCACAAGGTTGTATTAATTAATATTATGTTATGAACTTGTATATATAATAATGATATATACTGTTTGAAATAATGTGTACAATTTACAAGTATTTACATTTAGTTTACATTCATTTAAATAACAAGGGCTACAATGGTACTGTCCCTTTAAAAATAGTGGCAGTTCAGTAAGCGTTTCACTGAAGTACAGAGAGTGAGAGTCACAAGGTTTCTTCCGTGCTATGTGGGATCAGAAATAACAACTGACTGTAAAGAATAGAAAGGATATTAAAAGACACATTATTTAATGAAATTGGAGTGCGTGGATCTTATTACTGTTAGACAGACATTACACTGAAATGTTCAGCTTTAATTTCAAGCACTTTTAAGCACTTTTCAACAAATCAAGCTGATTTTCCAGGTATTCCAGTACTTTAATTTCTAAAAGCTTGATTCAAGCACTTTAAAAATATCAGGGACCTTGTGTGAACCCTGTTACTATTATTTAAATGTATCTTCGCCCAAACTTTCAATAAGAAATATGGCATCACAGGATAGAAAATTGTGTTTGAAAAAAATGTCATGGGGTCTTTAAGAGTAAATGTGTACTGCTGTGTGTGTTTGTGTGACTAAGCTTATATTTGACCTTCCACTCATTGTCCAGTCTGAGAAAATCTGAGAGTCTACACCAAATATTACGTCTTATAATGATTTTCTGTTCAGTTTGAAAAATGCAAAATAGAAATGGAAAAAGAGAGGAAAACAAGAGAGAAAAAGTGTTTGACAATTCAAAAAACTTACCCTAGGCACAGGAGGTCCATGGTCATCAACAAAAGTGGATTCTCCTGTAAGAAAATGGTCAGAGTGAGATGTGTACACAAACCATCTGTTATTGAGTAAAACAAAAGAAGTACTTACAGAGAGAGAGAGAGCAATGTATTATATGACAAAACAAATCTTTTCAGTGCATTACATGGAAACAATTTTTTTTTTTGAATCCACAGACTTCAACATCATACTCAGAATTCAAAATCAGAGGAGACCATATAGTAGAACATCAAGTATTGGTGCAGATATCAACACTGATTATCCGCATGGAAACCAGGAGACAGTCACTGTGAGGAAACTGTGGAAATGTGTTTCCGTGGGTTTCTTTAAGAAAAAACTATTCTTTTAATGCATTGCCTTCTCATTTACAGAAGCTGAAAGAGACACAGATAGGGAGAGAAAACATTCTTTCATCTCAAACAAAGGTCTTCTTTTCTCCTCCACTCCAGATGTTACACTGGAATCAGTGCTGTTCTTTCAGTGTTATCCTACTGTTTAATGCTGTTGCGCTCTGCCTGTATCTGTCTGATGAATAAATACCTCACCCAGCAACACAGACCTGCTATACTTCTCAGCATATCTTCAACTTTCTCAGTATGAGGGAGAGTAAGAGAATGGGATATTCATGGACAGAGATAGACGCTTTCTCCAAACAAAAAGTCACATCATAAATCTAGTTTTGACGCAGATGAATCACAAACCAATGAAATGTGAAATGCATAGCACCAACTGTGAAAAAGTTCAGACTGCAGAAGTAAATTGAGTAATATTTGCGATTCCCAAGATGAGTCTTGTTTGATACATTTCTGTGCTTCCAATGTAAACCGCACAGTCACAACTGTGAAATTGTGAATTGTAAAAATTATTTGTGTCAATTTGCACATCAGGAAGTGGTAACCTATGCAGGATAGCTAAATTACGGCAAGTGTAAATAAAGTGTAGGAGTGTAGGTCCAAAGACAGATACAGACATTTCTGTTATAAATATGAATACTTTAAATACTAGCAAATATGCTCATCTCACCTGCACACTAACTTTCATCGGTGTTTCATAACTCTTGTATTACAACAGCAAGCAGCTTGCACTAAAAGCCTCAGGTACAAGAGGGAAAGACAGACTCATACTGTAAATATTCAAAGTCATAAAGCACACATGCCTATCCTTAGGACATCTGTAGAATAATCAAAAAAATAAACTTAATGTCAGGAGATTCTCCCTTCCTTTACACTAGAGGGACTTTGGAGATTTTGCACAGTTAAATGAGGTCAAGGAGATCTGAGAGAGATCTCATACTGCATATCTCAGTGCCTCTTTCATCCACCAGGAACCTCATGTTCCTATTTTAGTGGCTGCTGTCAGCACTGAGATCTTGTTAATGGGTTCATATGTCTTCTCAACCACTACACACATACTATACTCATGTACGTAGAGTATATTGCAGGCACACAAGATACGAGGATGTTGAATCAATCTATTCATCCATCTGTCCATCCATTCATGAATCCATCCACTATATCGGTAAACCCAGAAATACAGTCATCTGTGAATGCTTTCAAACCTGCATTTTATGTAAATGACAAACACGTCAGAGTGTTGCTAGAAGCATCTATTTGAGGAAGCTGTCTGGCTGAAAGCGAAAGTAACGGTTCACTTTAGCTCAAAAGACTCCTGCTTAATCATAGAACTAGGCAAATTTTCTGTCCTCTAATTTTGTAGACTTTTTGAAACTGGCAAGATTTGTGAATTGAAATCTATTACTATTTAACAATAACAAAAAAGTGTTCCTCAAATCTACACAACTCTCTAAGGAGGATCTGAACAATACGATTAAACACCAGTTCAGACAACGATTCAGAAAGCCTGACACAGGGGTGCTTTGAAATAAAAGTGGAGGCAATAGGAAAATTGTTAGGTTTACAAACTGTAAACCTTTCTCTGGATTGACTGAAGGATTGGGTGGTGGTAGCAAATTATGCATTAGATGAACAGTTTCCGTCATTTCCAGAATTAAATAAACTGACAAGAGATTATTTAAAATGCTTTCCATCATTTGATAGACAGAAATAAGGTATCTGGTCCATTGTGTGTCTCTACATTGGAAACAATAGAAAAGGATGTTAATAAGGATTACATTTACATTACATCTATACATTTGGCAGATGCTTTCATCCAAAGTGACTTTCAGTGCATTCAACGTATACATTTTATCAGTTTGTGTGTTCCCTGAGAACTAACCCATGAACTTGCCATTGCAGGCACCATGCTCTACCAGTTGAGCTACAGGAACCCCGGGATTCAGGATTAGATTTGGATTAGAACTGAAGATAAGTGTAGAAAATTAAGTTAAAATGCATACCTGACAGGGAGCGAAACATGAGTTAGGATTTGGGGAGAGAAATTAGAAATTACAAGTGTAGTCCAGCAGAATAATCCATGTGATATTATTAATTATATTGGGTTACCAGATCGCAAAGCCATTTTTTCTCATTGTGAGAGCAGAAAGTTCAAGTGAAATCAAGGTCAAATTTACAACACAGTTCGTCAATGTGATGGATACTTATTATTTATAGTGCAACCTCTGGGTGGTAGCATATTATGCCTAGGTCAAGGCACACAATTTGTGCAGAGCAAGTTGTTTTAGACAAAAGCATCAACTAAATGACAGGTTACAATTTTAGATGATTCATGGTATATTCTCACCATTTAAATATCTTTTAGATGGAATGGAATAGATTCCTCAGCCATTCTAGGCAATACCATGTAATACCACTCTTAATACTTCCCCTTATAGGCCTCAGAACGGTCTTATCCTAAAATGACCTCACTGCTATTAGGACTGTGCAGCTTGTGGGGGGCTTGCTCAATGATCCACTGAAAGCCCCAGTGCCCTGCTGACCCACACTCAACG
This sequence comes from Myxocyprinus asiaticus, assembly GCF_019703515.2. Lineage (NCBI taxonomy): Eukaryota > Metazoa > Chordata > Actinopteri > Cypriniformes > Catostomidae > Myxocyprinus > Myxocyprinus asiaticus. The sequence goes on from NC_059362.1 coordinate 31,130,524, forward strand.
ATGGCACCATCTGGGTGGCCTGGGTAGCTCAGTGGTAAAAGACGCTGGCTACCACCCCTGGACTTCACTAGTTCGAATCCCAGGGTGTGCTGAGTGACTCCAGCCAGGTCTTCTAAGCAACCAAATTGGCCCGGTTGCTAGGGAGGGTAGAGTCACATGGGGTAACCTCCTCGTGGTCGCTATAATGTGGTTTGTTCTTGGTGGGGCGCGTGGTGAGTTGAGCGCGGATGCCGCGGTGGATGGCGTGAAGCCTCCACACACACTATGTCTCCGTGGCAATGCGCTCAACAAGCCACATGATAAGATGTGTGGGTTGATGGTCTCAGACGTGGAGGAAACTGGGATTCATTCTCCGCCACCCGGATTGAGGCGAATCACTACGCGACCACGAGGACTTAAAAGCGCACTGGGAATTGGGCATTCCAAATTGGTGAATAAAAAAAAAAAAAACTATGGCACCATCAGTCCTGGCTTCAGTCTGAATTTCACTTCATCTGCTATTGGAGCTTCATAACCCCTCAGGACCAATTAGCACCTCCACTAATTACCCGTCCTGGCTGCAACCCTCTGAGGTCAGATTCCCAGACTCCAGGCCAGTCATTCAGGTCGTCAGACTTAAAAATAATTGGAGAGCAAAGCAGGCACAGAAATGCAAAACATAAACAAAGGACTCCTGCAATGATTATAGTAGGCCAGTTATAGAAAAAAGCTGCATGAAACAGAGAGTGGGCAAAGGCTGAAAAGAAATCTAAGAGCGCTGCTTTATTTAAGTCAACTTCTTTCATGGATTTCTTTTTCCAAAGCCAGTTAAAGCTTGTTTTCATTTATGAGAGGATCATTAATGACCTATAATTACAAAACAGAAAGTCCCAATAACATTGAAGGAAACAGCCACTAACTTGGCATACACAAACAGAAACACTAAAGTCCTCTGCAGTAAAATGTATAAAAGTAGCTTTTCTTGGCTTTCACAAAGTAAAACATTCTCAAAAATGGAATTTTCTCCAAGCAGATGGCTTGACTCAGGAATGCTGTTGTTTGTGTCGGAATTCCATAAACGCATGCTTTCAGAATGTAATATTTAATTTAAGTTATGAAATTGCTGGCTTTGTAAAGTATGGCTTAGAGATGAGAAGAGCCAAAAATACTCCAGAGGTGGAGCAGGAACCACACAGGATCGACGTCTCTGTTGTGAGGTACTGTGAAACACAAAAGCCTTGGCTATTTTCAGCCAGTCTCATTTTCAAATCACATCCCCTACAATGCCTTGACCACAGGTAGAACATTCTCGAAACTTGTGTGAACCGAAGGACATTTTAAACATGCACCATGAAAAAGCAAAACACATCTGGCTCTTACTCAACATTCTTTTGAACTCCTGGAAAAAGGGCGATTTGATGTGATTATAGGGAACAAGCAAGCTAGCTATCCTAAGCAAACAATGTCATTGAAAACCATTGTTGACTGCCCTCAATAAAATAAACATGTATTAACTCCTGAAAATTACACAAAACTTGCTTAAATGGAAATCTAGAATGTCTCCTACTCTTTGGAAGAAAAATAAACCCTTTTACAGTTTAACATATAAAGACTGAGGTTCTAATGTATTACTTGTAGGGGTGTAATGGTACACAGAAGTCAAGGTTCGGTACGTACCTCAGTTTTGGGGTCACGGTTTGATACGAGTTTGGTACAACAGGAAAAAGCAACAAATCCCAAATGCTAGGTTTCTTTTCATTTATTTTGAACAGACAGTAGTGCAAATTACAGTTTGTTCCACCTAGCAGCATTTAGTACCCCCTGAGGTAGTTGGTAGAGTACAGCCTCCTTTAGTGTATTAAGCACTAAGCAGTAAACAGAATGCACTCTTGCATAGATCATATTTTTTTGTAGGGCTGATAAAAAACAAAAGGTATTTGGTCACAACCAGCTACAAAACTGGAAAGCATCTCTTGTGTTATAAAAGTACAAAATAAATAGAATAATGAAAAATAAAACTTGTGCATTAAGAGAAGCCATTCTTGGACCATGTCTCGTTTGGAAGGCTGCGTCTTCCGGAGGTCGCATTTGTCGGCCGCATCCGTCATCAAGGCTGTCTCGTTTCATAAAAGCGAGTAGGACACTTCGAATGCAGCCTTTGAATGCTACCTTCCTTCACGGGAATTTGGAGGATGCATGAGATGTATTCTTCGTGGGCACTCACAACCTACAGTTCTTTACTTCAACGGAAATGTCTAAAAGAATAATGCTAATTTATATTTCTAACGTAAATATGATGTTCAAACGCAAGTAATGTTAATTCCCAAGTTGAAGTACCTCAGTAGATGGATGCAGAGTATATAATATGTATAATTATATTAATATATAATTAAAATAACATATTAGACTAAAAGTACACCAGTAAAATCTATTTTCTTTTCTCTTTACATCATTATAACTCTTCTAAAATGTACCTCATGCATTCCCTTCCAGAGGGACTTTGTTTCCTTCTCACTCAAAGTGCTCCTGCTTGTTAAAGAGTGGCGTGATGTCATAGCAACCATGTTACGTTCCGTTTCCGTTTGTCCTACGAAGGCCGTCTCGTTTAAACGAGATTTGTTTAAAGGAGGACACTCTGTATACTGCAGCCTTCAAAGGACGTGTCCTACCTAACATGCAGCCTAGTTTTGGGTTGGTGCATAGATGGTCTCTACTTCTTCTGCTTTTTTACCTGTTGTGGCGGTTAGCAAATTAGCATTACCGCACGCACCCCCTTCTGGATTGGAGTGTGGTTTGCCTGTGACTGACTCAGATGTATTCTCCATCTGACTGCATGCACCGAACCGTGACGTCAGTACCGTGACGGTTCGGGATGAATACATGTTCTGTTACACCCTAATTACTTGCAATCTTTCAAATTCACACCAAAATTAAACAAACTCAAACTACAATTAAAAAAAAAACAGTATTAATGATCATATCATCTTACATCTACAAAGTACTCAATGAACTAAGTGTGTTAGAGAGTGTATGACAGACAGGCTAACAGCACACTTTTTTTATTCTTCCATCAGACGCGAGCGCTAGGCATCTGCGTAGAGGATGCGTGACACACATTGTGTCATCAGCAGAGTGCTCAAACACTGAACGTGTGTTGCACTGTTTTTCTAACCACGCGTACTCTGAACGCGCATACCAATGGAATTATTTGCAATAATTAGTGGGTCCACAAGGTGGCAACACTCACAACTGAGCCATTGCTTTCACAAAGAAGCGCTAGAAGACGATGTAATGCTGCTAAACATCAGGAGACGAAAGTGGAAACTACAAAAGTGGATGCGCAAGTCAAGAGCACGTGTGTGAGGAGGTCTGGAGATACCTGTATTTGTATAAGTCTGAAAGACTATAAAGACATCTTTATGTGTCTAAATTCCTGAAAAGAAATAGTCCAGTATCTCATAGCAGTCATAGCGCATATGTGCAAACCGCCTGTGTATACGCACACAGTCAAATGAAGTAAACTCTGAAAGGCTAGCGTTCAACTATAGGCAGGCGCTAAGTTTCCGCGGCAAAACCAAAGTATATTTTGGGCTTTATACACTTTCACACTCATGCTTGTGTGTAGGCAGTACTCTAGAGGCTAAGAGATGAGAACATATGGCTGAGGGTTGAAGTGGTCCTTAAATAATGTCATCACTCTGTCATTCCAGAGTAGTTAAACACACCCAGTTTAAATAGCATATTTTTTATTTCTGACACCATCATATTCAGTTTCCACCACAGCATAAAGCAGTGTGTGTCTGCGCCTCTATATTCTATGTGGCGACATGAGTACTCTTGCCATATGTGGTCAGACTTCACTCAACCCTTTGATTTAGTATGTAGGAGTGGTTCAAATTTAAGCCCCCCATGCCTAAGCCATCAGTCTAATGACAGTGGGGGGTTTAAGCATCTCCTCCCTGTTATTCTACAGGTCTGACCCTATTACCACCTGCCAAGTGTGGTAGAGCTGATGGGTATCTGCTTTCCCTTTTTATAAATAATTGCTATGTGTTGTTGTTTTAGGAACCTTCCCCCAGAGAGGTCTTAGGAGAGCCTAGCAAGCTGGGTCAGGATTTATGGGGTTGCTGTGTGTCTAATGTACTGTTAGCATGTATATGACTGATATAGGCTCTTATGTAACATTTTTGAATCTTTGATTCAAAAGTCCACCACACTTAGGGGCCATTTACAAAGAACAATGCTTTTGTGACCTGTTTTTCTATGTAAACATGTGCTGAAAGATGTTTTTGACCATTGCAGCATGTTGTGCCATTTTTTCAGCATCTTTCTTGAGCATGCCGTTTTTAAGACAGCATGTCAACTTTTAAAAATGTGTCTCACGACACATGCACTTTGTTTCATTGGTTTAGCTGCGTCTAGCTTCAACGCGAAAACGTGTTCAGTGTGAATGGCCCCTTACACCACACATAACGTAACTAGTTGTCCCACTTGATCCTAACATTCCTCGATGTGTTAAAGTGTGTTTAGTGTGACAAATATGCACATGAAGTTCGAAAGTCTAAGTCCACATTGAAAATCTGGCATTCAAAATCTACTTTAAACCTGGAAATAAAAAAAAAAAATGTTTCAATGTACAGTGAACAAAATATATTTATGATTTTGCACTATTTGCTGGTCACAAATCAAATAAGCAAATTTGTGACATTGACTATTGTATGAAAGGATCAACAGGTTTTGCACAATGCCAAATACTAAGACATTCTGAAATTAAAGTTAATTTTTAAATTCAGCTTTTAACTTAAGTTGTTATGCTGATAATGTAATTTGTAATTAAACAAAATGCTTATTAAATTTGAAAAATGCAAAACAGAAGCATCTCTTGAACTCCACTTTAAATGTGTGTGATTGTGAGAGCATGCATACGAGAATGTCTGTATATGAGTGATTGTGTTTGAGTTAAATGGCAGTTGAGAAAGCATTTTTCTCACCCTTTGATGATCATGACTAATCATGTAATAATCTGTCAGGTTTACCTCTGTGCATCTTTTTCAAGACAAGAAGTTACACATTTCTGATAGAGCGAGGACACAGCTAATCAGAATCAGAACTAGTTCAAAAGGAAATATTTTGTATTCAGAATTATGTCAAAGAACTTATTTAGGCACTTGATGTTCCATATTCATGCGATTATCTAATCAGCCAATCTTGTGGCAGCAGTGCAATGCATAAAATCATTCAGATACGGGTCAGGAGCTTCAGTTAATGTTCACATCAATCAACGGTGCCAGATGGGCTGGTTTGAGTATTTCTGTAACTGCTGATCTCCTGGGATTTTCACGCACAACAGTCTCTAGAGTTTACTCAGAATGGTCCCAAAAACAAAAAAACATCTAGTGAGCAGCAGTTCTGCAGATGGAAACGCCTTGTTGATGAGAGTAGTCAATGGAGAATGGCCAAACTGGTTCGAGCTGACAGAAAGGTTACGAAAACTCAGATAATCACTCTGTACAAATGTAGTGAGCAGAATAGCATCTCAGAATGCACAACACGTTGAACCTTGAGGCAGATGGGCTACAACAGCAGAAGACCACGTCGGGCACTTTATTAGGACCTTAGTGTTCCTAATAAAGTACTCAGTGAGTGTATATAAAAAATATATATAGCAAAACCAATAAATACAACCACAAAGAAAACGGTTACTCAAGATATGGTCAGGATGCTCAAATGAACAGAGCAATGTTTTGAAAGCACCACAGTGTTTACAATTTCTGAGGGTCTGTCTCTGCATATCACGTTAATTTATGCAAAATTATGCAGACCATCTTTTAAGTGCAGACCATCAAAATGTTTCCCTGTTTGAGGTTATAAATGCACTATGCAAGAGACTTTTACGGGTTAAGGGAAGGATTATTGGATTTGTGCTGTGTGGTGAATGCTAATGCTAAACATGTTGTTCAAATATTTAGAGAATATACATAGCAAAATTTTCTCCTATGACAGATGACTTTTTTCCACTAATATAGACAGTCACCAAGGAAATCACTGCATTGTACTGCAGTTCAGCTGTTAGAGGAAACCAACATCCCCAATGGTATTTACAGCCATAAACAGCAGTTCCTCTCTTCACACATCACTCATTACGCTCGTGTCGCTCTTGAAACCGACTCGAGTTTGCCAGTCTTAATCTGACTTCCTATTCACAGCTGTCCACAGAAAGGAAAACTCTGGCAGACCCCTCTGAACACAGCATTGAGCTCCAGCATGGAAAACATCAGACTTTTTAGTCTGCTCTTAGCGACAGGAAATATGCTAAATAAACAATGTTTTTTTCTGCAGATCCCCCCTAAAGCAGAGGTTTCTTTTTTTAATGACTCTGCAGAATAGCAACATTTGTAGTAAGTCGATGGTTCCAAATGCTGTCATATGATTTTCTCATCACTACTGCCCACATTCCCACAGAAACACAGGACTCTTTTTGGGGTTGGCCAAATGCATTCAAGCACCTGGAATGAACCAGAAAGAGCCCACTTAAAATTGTACACTTTCACATTTGACCTTTGACCTCTGATGCAAAACATCAACATCTTGGTGGAAAATAGGGATGTCCCGATGTTCAATTAGTCATCTAACAACTAACTGAGATTAAATAGACTAGAATCTTTGTATATAATATATACACCGATCAGCCACAACATTAAAATCACCTGCCTAATATTGTGTAGGTCCCCCTCGTGCCACCAAAACTGCGCCAACCCGCATACTATTCTTCTCACCACAATACAGAGTGGTTATCTGAGTTACTGTAGACTTTGTCATTTCGAACCAGTCTAGCCATTCTCTGTTGACCTCTCTCATCAACAAGGCATTTCCATTTGCAGAACTGCCGCTCACTGGATGTTTTTTTGTTTTTGGCACCATTCGGAGTCAATTCTAGAGACTGTTGTGTGTGAAAATACAGTAGATCAGCAGTTACAAAAATGCTCAAACCAGCCCGTCTGGCACCAACAATCATGCCATGGTCCAAGTCAATGAGATCACCCATATGCATGATTTTATGCATTCCACAGCTGCCACATGATTGGCTGATTAGATAAATGAATAAGTAGATGTACAGATGTTCCTAATAAAGTGCTCAGTGAATTTAGGTGGGTCTGTAATTCAAGTGTTAAAATATATCGTTTTTCAAATCATGCATTAAAGTCTTTTGATATCATTACATAGTGGGGGGTTAGTAATAGAGTGAAAAATAAGTGTTCATAAAGTCATAATCAGCTACTGTACTTGTGATTTGTGTGACAATTAACAAAACGCATAGTTGTTGTAGTGCCTCCAGTGTTAATTTCACCACGAAACTGCAGCGAAATGTAGAAAGCAGCACGTAAAAGTAAGATTGCTAAAATGTATATAGAGTAACTTTCATTCTATTAGACCAGGTTGCGAAATCCTAATACACTCTAACAGGACTTTCAATGACATTAACACAAATGCATGACACATGCTAGTGCACTTACGCACAAATGCATTGCTTATTTAGTAAAACCCGAAGAAAATTACCATGGGATTTGAGAAAGCTGTTGAATATACTGACTGCCAAAGGTTGTAAGTTTCCTTAGCTGTATGAAATACATCCATCCCCAAAGACCGTCTCACAGTCACTTTTACCATGGCTGCTACTGTCATCAGTGTAAGTGTGTGACATGGACAAATAGCAAGGTTGAGAGAAAATCGGTAGCGAGTCAAAGATAAAAGAGATGGTGAGAGAAGGGGCTGAAGAGTCTTTTCTATTTTTGCAACAAGCCACAAACAGCAAACTAGGTGGGATCCAAAATGCTAAGATATTTTCATTTCAGCAAGTCTACATATAGTAAAAGAGAGGGTGTTTTTTTTTTTTTTTTTAAATATATCATTAAATACATCTCCCTATGGCCAATGTAGCCATAAATTACTGTACAGGATATTGCCACACCTGCAAGTGATTTATTCAAGGGCACAATGGTGACAGCTCAAGGATTAGAGGAGGGGGTAAAAACAATATTTCAAAGTATTGCGATATTTTAACTTGCAATATTTGTGTATATCGCCATCTACTGGGCAGGGAGGAGAATATATAGTAGAAAAAAAAAAAAAAAAAAGGACTTAAATATTGATCTGTTTCTCACCCACACATATCATATCTCTTCTGAAGATTTGATTTGATATGGATTACTTTTATGCTGACTTTATATGCTTTTTGGACCTTCAAAATTCTGGCCAACACTCACTTGTATTCACTTGTATTCACTCACTCACATTGTATGGCCCTACAGAGCTGATATATTCTTATAGAAGTCTTTGTTTGTATTCAGCAGAAGAAAGAAAGTCGTACACATCTGTGATGGCATGAGGGGGAGTAAATGAATGTCTTAGTAGCAATGTTGTTTTAGATTGTAACATAACTGTAAGCCTGTGTAAGAATGACCAAGAGATGTTGCCAAAGATTTGTCAGAAGCTAATCCCTGTGTTACGCCTCAGGACATCCTGTGCACAATAAGCTACAGAGGAGCACCATAATTCAAAATATAGGCTACAGTTCATATGTGCTAAATATATGTATCCCATGGCACACCTCACATCATCAGAACCACAACTAGCCATATTGTAAAATTATTTGAATCATTTACAGTCTCTACACAGACCATTACAAGCACAGGGTAGAACATTTCCCATATGAGGATAAATCTATACCAGCAAAACCACTGTTTAACACAGTTTTGATTTGCTCCATAGACACCAAACACATATTCGTCCACATAAATGGATGCATATGTGTCAGTTTCAGCATTTCAGCATGGACACAGCTGTACAGCTCTTTATTCAGAAAAATTGCTGCAGACCCTAAGAAACTGCTTGAGGAGCACAATTTTCTTTCCTGTGTTGACATATTTAGTTCAAGATGGCACCAAGTATGGCTGCTGCATTGCGAGCTCCAACCCAATATTGAAGTGTTTTGTTTGTTTTGTCTACAGTTCTTATGTTTTTTGTCTTGGATGTTGTCTGCCTTATTGTATATGACAGACAAACACTTTTGGACATTGGTTCTGCAATAGCACACGAAAACCGGACTTTAAATACCTCAATGCCGACCCGCTGTTTTCAAACACGCCAGCGGAGCCCTTTGTCCGGGCAGCCCGGCTGTGGAAACGCAGCCGGAAAAGGGGAAGGAGAGCCGGCGTTCTCATCAGACTAAGTATTCTACTGGCAAATATTCAGTCTCTGGACAATAAGCTCTGCGAGCTGAGAGCGTGGATCTCTTTCCAACGAGAGATGAGGGACTGCTGCATTATCTGCCTTACAGAAACTTGGATGTCTACGGAGATTCCAGACTCAGCCATCGAACCCGTGGGGTTTTCCGTGCACCGAGCAGACAGAGTGAAAGACCTCTCAGGTAAAAGCAGAGGAGGTGGTGTATGTTTTATGATCAACAAATCCTGCCGTGATCAGAGGAACGTACATTCTACCAAGTCTTTCTGCTCTCCTGATCTGGAATTTCTCATGCTTCTGTGTCGACCATTCTGGCTACCGAGGGAATTCACAGCGGTCATTATCACAGCTGTGTACATCCCGCCACAAACCGACACAGACCGGGCACTCAAGGAACTGTATGGGAGTATAAGCGAGCAGGAAACCGCGCACCCTGAGGCCACGTTCGTTGTGACTTTAACAAAGCCAACCTCAAGTCAATAGCACCAAAATACTACCAACACATCAGATGCAACACACAAGGGGACCAGGTTTTGGACCATTGCTACTCTCCCTTCCGGGATGGCTACAAATCCCTCCCCCGCCCATCATTTGGCAAATCAGACCACTCTTCCATTCTGCTTCTGCCCGCTTACAGGCAGAAACTGAAAGAGGAAGCACCCACCCTCAGAACAGTCCAGTGCTGGTCAGACCAATCAGATTACATGCTACAAGACTGTTTTGATCACGTGGACTGGGAGATGTTCCAGTCCACCTCTGATGATGACATCAAGGTTTACGCTGATTGTGTAACGTGTTTCATCGGGAAGTGCATAGATGACATAGTACCGACCAAAACTATATGGACCTACCTGAACCAAAAACTGTGGATTAATAGTGATGTTCGTGCGGCACTTAATGCGTGGACCTCCGCTTTTAATTCCGGGAAAGTGGAGGAGCATAAACAAGCCAGTTATGCCCTCCGCAAAACTGTAAGAGCAGCCAAACGCCAGTGCAGAGACAAGATTGAAGGACAGTTCAACACCACTGACTCTAGAAGCATGTGGCAGGGAATTTGTATCATCACGGACTTCAAAGGGAATAAAAACTCCGCCGTGAACACCGCTGCCTCTCTCCCGGATGAGCTTTATACTTTTTATGCTCGTTTCGAGGGAAATAACACCGCCCTCATGGAGAGAGCTCCCACGGCCGAAGCTACAGAGGTTAGTTCACTCTCCATCTCTGTAGCGGATGTAACCTGATCCTTTCCGATGGGTGAATATCCGTAAAGCCTCGGGTCCAGACGGCATTCCGGGCTGCGTTATCAGATCGTGCGCGAACCAACTGGCTGGTGTTTCAACCTTTCCTGCTCCTTGTCTGTGGTCCCCACATGCTTTAAAACGTCCACCGTTGCTCCTGTACCAAAGCAATCCAATAACACTTGCTTAAATGACTGGCATCCTATTGCTCTGACCCTCATTATCAGCAAATGCTTTGAGAGACTAATCAGAGATTACATCTGCTCTGTGCTGCCTGCCTCACTGGACTCACTGCAGTTTGCATACTGCAACAACCGCTCCACTGATGATGCCATTGCATCTACACTACACACTGCTCTCTCCCACCTGGAAAAAAGGAACACATATGTGAGAATACTGTTTGTAGACTACAGCTCAGCATTCAACACCATAGCGCCCTCCAAGCTTGATGTGAAACTCCGGGCTCTAGGCTTAAACAGCTTGCTGTGCAGCTGGATCCTGGACTTCCTGTCAAGCAGACGCCAGGTGGTTAGAATGGGAAGCAACATCTCGTCATGACGTCTGCGTGTCTTTAGTGCAACGTCTGTGTTTCCCTTACATGACGTCTGCATGTGCCTTCACCTCGCTTCACTCGCTCGTCTTCATGAATGGGTTTTCTGCACCTCCTCTATTGCATTTGAGGAATCTATGGCAAGTCTGATGTCTTGCCAGGACATTGATTTCACTGTTTAAACTTACTAATGCTTAATATGACTCAGAACACACCACTACATCCATAGGATGGATTTCTTCCACTCACTGAAGAGCGATTATAATTGCTGTCATTTCAGTTGTACACACTGACTGAAATATGATTTGATAATATTTTTACAATGTAAGGTTTAAAATGAGGAATATAAATAGCGGCAGCCTTTTGTCCAGAGTCAGTTTTTTTTTAGCCATCTGTATATATTTGAATACTGTTGAACTATTCCTGGTCTAAATGATTTTCAAACTATTTCCTTTGAATTAAATATTCCCTTTCCATTTATTTTACCACGGAACTGAGATCAACCATTGGCACTGGGAATAGCCAAGGTGGTGTTACAGGCATTACCACAGTAGGACTTGTATTTATGCTAATATCTATTGTATCTAAATGCAAAATAACTTTTCTCAAAGCTTGTGATTGTATGACATACATTTTCCTTAACATAGCTATCTATTTTAGGTCTAATCAATGCACAGTATATTCTCTTTAATGATTGTCTACTTGCACCCCAATCAACCCCTGCCATGCATCTTAAAATGTTTATTCCTTTATTGCATTTGTCTAATATTCTCTTTATGTGTGAGAAACATTTCTGTTTATAATGCATTCACATCCCCAAAAACCTAATCAAACTTGTTCTAATGCTTGATCATAAAGTTGTAATGTAATTTTGGGAGTTTATTCTTCTTTGAGAAATATATCACTTGCGTTGTTTTAACAAAATGTCAGAAACCCCAATCATTTGCCCACTTCTCCACTTCTTTAAATGCAATATGCTTGCTTCTCTCCACATATGGAACATTCCGTAGTTTTTTCCACAAAGCACCATATTTATCAAATATATTTTCATTTTAAAGAAACAGAATTTAAATGATATCCACTTTATCAGCATCAGCGCATAACAGGTGCCGGTAATCACTGTTAAGTTGCGATCCGCCAATAAAACAGAAGATGAAGAAAAAACAGCTCATGAACGTCCCGCAATACCTGCCTTTGATCTCAAAGGTGTCTGATCCACTACGAGAAGTGAGAACTGTCCGACTTGACCAAGTATAGGTCTCTGCAGAACAGTAATGGGTGTTTTCTTCAAATCTGTGAGAATCAGTGAAGGACTATGAAATGAAGTGAAAAGTATACCTTTGTGTAATGTGTAGGTCTCTTATTAACAACCATCCAGTAATTGTTCTGTAAAAGTACACATAGCACAGTGACAGTTCATGATTTATTTTGAGTCAGACATGACAAAATAAATCTGCTTTACTAAATTTTCATTCACTAAAAAGTACCTGCTGATAAGAGTCATTAGTTTCAGGAGGTAGCACTGTTTGCTTTGCGGTGTAGATACAAAAGAACAGACTCATTTGAGTCTTTTGTTCAGGAATTGGACTACACTGGCCACGCTGTATGTTTCGCACTGTAGATTCAAAAGAACCAGTTCATAAGATTCATTTGTTCAGGAATCGGAATACACTGGCCGAGCTGTTTGTTTCACTCTGTAGATTCAAAAGAACCAACAAAACTATAAACTTATGCACCCTTCAGTGAAACATGCTGGTTTATGTGTTTATATTGTATAAAAACATCATAAAACAAGAGTTTACAAGTAATTACATGGTGTGGTATTGATTGGCCTTGGCTTAGTGCGTGCAAAAACCCTCTAGTATGTAAATAACATTTAACGCAAGGAGTTCTGCTTTAAAAAACATACTCTTACATAACTAAACCCATGCAGTGTCACTGCACTGTAGAATGGTCTAGAATAGAAAGTGGGGGTTTTGAATGGGAGCCACTGATGCAAACAGGGGTAAACAGGAAATAGATGTGATAATGTAGAAGACAGGAAGTGTCCAATAAACCCCCTCTTGGTTATGCATTCTCTCTCGCCATCTTCTTTCTGGTTATACACACATAGAGACTCCCACACAGACAGTCACACACACCACTCCTTCTAACTCTAAATAACATAAGCTGCACATGTGCAGCACATGTGGTATGTGTTTTCCTGCTAACTCTGTAATACAGAATAGCTCAGAATGAGTGAATAAAATGAAGGTTACAACTAATGGAATATTCCATTTTGGAGGGCAGCCAGAGCCACAGATATAGCCAAGATGATTAAGACAATCCTCTAAACTAAGAGTATGAGCTCTAAACTTAAATCAAATCCATCTTATACTGTATGTGTGGATGAGATCAGGAAAGAGGAAAATTGGATGCACTTCCTGCTAAATCTATTTCCCAACACTCCCTCTTAGCATTCTTCAGCCAAACAACTCAATGCAAAAGTATCAACTGTAATATGACAATTTTAATGGTATTTATTAATGGTAATTATTAAGCTGTATAAGACAAGAAGTTCCATAAAGATATTTATTAAACTCCCTATATAAAATAAATAAATATAAAAAGGATCAAATTTGTTTTAAGATGTTTCTCCAAAACTCCTTAAGAGAATAGAAATAATTAAGACAATGGTTGGCATACAGTCGGAATATAATAAAGTGAAAAAAATATAATGAATAGCATGTCTAAAACTATTTGGTCTTGGAAGAATTTGCTAAGAAATGTTTGAATTCATCTTGAAATCAAAAACGACTGATTGCAGTTTTGGTATCTTAGAAAATCTTAGCACATATTGCTACACTGTTGTTAAAATCTCTACTGAAACAAACAAGTGAGATCAATATGGTCTTTTCAAAATTTGGAGAAGCAGGATATTTTAGTAAAAGTCTCTCTTTACTCTCCAGGTGAAACAATTTAGATTTTTAAGAGATTTCATTAGATTTTTCTTTCCTACGCATCTGTTTGGCATCATTTTATCAAACAATGTAACCAAATATTAAATATTGATAATATTATTATTCTTTTTTCTCCCCAATTTGGAATGCCCAATTCACTCTCTAAGTCCTCGTGGTGGCGTAGTGACTTGCCTCAATCCGGGTGGCAGAGTATGAATCTCAGTTGCCTCCGTATCTGAGACCGTCAATCTGCGCATCTTATCATGTGGCTTGTTGAGCACGTTACTGCGGAGACGTAGCGCGTGTGGAGGCTCACGCTATTCTCCGTGGCATCCATGCACAACTCACCATGTGCCCCACCAAGAGCGAGAACCACACATTATAGCGACCATGAGGAGGTTACCCCATGTGACTCTACCCTCCCTAGCAACCAGGCCAATTTGGTTGCTTAGGAGACCTGGCTGGAGTTACTCAGCATGCCCTGGATTCGAACTGGTGACTCTATGGGTGGTAGTCAGCGTCAATACTCGCTGAGCTCACCCAGGCCCCAAATATTGATAATATTTAAGAATCTGACATTTAAATGATTGACCACTAACTAGAATTTTGGGGGTGATGCATCCCCCTCAATATGGTGGTTACGGCGCTCTCTAAACACATCTTTTGTAATGATATAATCCTCCCTGGAAACAGATTTTTTCCCCCTCATAGTTTCCAAGGAGGATTACATCATTACAAAAGATATCGAATTACATATCTGAGTCTCAAATTGTCCATGCTTGAGGAATTATTTGAACATTTCTGACACTAAGATCACTTGTCATCTTGTAAGTACTAAATCTAAGACACTGGAGTTGTTAAAGCAAGAAAGCAAGAAAGCAAACAATTACACCTTGCATTGTGCTTCAGAGATTTTGCAGTCCAAATTAATCATGTAATGACAGCTGGAAATACACTAGACCTCACAATTCCATGAGGGCAATTCTAAAATGTTCAGCAAGAATATGTATAATCCAAGAATATATTTAAAAAAAAAGCTCAGCTACAGATGTTTTAGTGTGTGGTAGAAGGTTGTTTCATATGGCAATAATTGATATCTCTCTAGGAAAAACAGGTCAGACGAATCCAAAATAGAGCAAAAACAACTTGGCTGACCTGTGACTAAATGCACATTTCTACTGTGTATGTATGTGAAAGCTATTACAAGGAATGCCAAAGAGTGAAATGAGGAAACAGAGGCAATGTGGAAAAGAGAATAAGAAACTACGCTACTACTTTTGCTACATAATGCGATGTTTAATTTTAATGCAATGGCATTTATTATGCCAAAACTTCTCGCTTCTCGTAACTATTACAATATAATACAACGTAAATATGTTATATAATATTTTTTGTCAATTTCATTAGAAATAAAATCTGTGAAGAGACACAAAACAATGTTCCCTCACATAAATAGTATGTCAGACTGCAATATACTCTGATTGTAAAATTCCAGCGATGAGACACCAAAAAACCCATATACATTCTGTAAAGGATACACACACATACTTGTTTGTGACTTCACCATGATAAGATTTAATTACTATGTGTACTAGTTGTGCCTAATATTGTGGTTTTCCATACATTTCACCCCTCGCTAAGCACCAAATGCAAGTAAAAATTGGCTTTAGGTGTAAACAAAGCAGAGTTACTTGCCAGATGGCCGCTAACTTTATTAGGAACTGCAACATTACGTGGTTTAAATCTAATTCAATTAAAGAGGTACAAACCGTCTAATAAAGAAAATATTTGCATATCTTCTTCTACCTCAGTGAAAAGTTTACCATCAGAGCTTTATCTAGGATCCCTAAAGTTTTTTCGCATGCAGTAAGACACCAAAATAAAAATATGAGGAACAAAATCCCAATGACACTCCAGAGACTGCCTCATCTTGTTCTGTATATGATGCTGTGAATGACAAGGCTCAAGCTTGCGATGCTGGTCACTGATATACAAAACAGTGAAATAATTCCATTGTCATAGGGACAAAATTGCAAAAGACCGTATTGAGTCAAATTCTGTCTGCAATGTCACTAATATCCTTCCAATTCATTTTCGTCTTAAATATAGGATTCCGGTTGGCTCAGCGTATTTATTTGTGTTATTGTGAGAGTGTGTGTTGAACGCCTGTGTACAGTCAAGCTAAGAAGCCGAAGGTGTTTACCTGGCCCCAGGACAGTGCAGTATGCAGTGTGTATTCATCTCTGCATGTTTGAGGATGATTTTAGAATAAAAAAAAACTTCTGGGCTGCAGACCAAGTCCTCCTCTCATGCAGACTGCCTGTTCCCCTGGTGCTAGAGCAGTCTGACCCAGCACGTTACCACTTGGAGGGGAGTTTCCGGTCATTTGTGGTCATCTACTTCTTATGAACACATGAATCTATGACCATTTTTGACTGAAAGCTTACTCTATATTTAGATCTTCCATACACTATATAATAAAATGGGTAGTTCCAGTCTGAAATTCTGATTGGTCAAAACAGCATCCCAGTCATGATACAATCCATGACATATTAACAGCTTTGACCCACTCACCATACCACTGTGCAGAACTTATAGCAGCTAATTATTTTCAAAGCAATGTTCTGCTATTTCAGGGATCTTCTACACTGTAAAAAAAAAATCCAGTTGTTTTTACAAAAAATAATAAAAAAAATTAATAAATAAAAAAATTACAGCTGTGGTTGCCAGAATAATTATGTTAAAAATACAGTAAAAATGTAAACAACTTTACAGAAAAACCTGTAAGTTTTTACTGTATATTTTACAGTGCTGTACCATCATTTATATTATTAAATGATAAACTTAATATATTAACCTTCTAAAACTAAAAATCTGCTTTTCATTTTATAATGTATTGTTAATCACCGTAGTAATTACAGAAGGGCACATGATGACATGAAGTTCATCAACAGTGGCCCTTCCAGGAGCAATGACCAAATATAGCTGCAAGCAGCGATGACGGGCCCAAGCACATTTGGTCCATTTCCACCCGATGGCTTTTGGAAAATAATGCAAGGTGGACACATGGATTTGGCGTTTGACATTATTCTAAACAATTTTGAAGCAATTTGGGTAAATATAAGAGGACTATTTTAAAGTCTGTTGTAAGAGCCACACTTCCTGCTGCCAGGTGGTGGCGCTATTACTGTGACCCAAAACTGTCAAATCCATGTGATTAGCCCCCAAGACTAAACATACATCTCAAATTTGATCTAAATCAAACATTGCACACAGAAGATGAGACACTTCCCATTTCCCATTTTTCGCCGTTAATTTAATGCCTCACCATGGCAACACCATTCCATATATCAAAATCTGTTTGCAATTTAGCATCTACAATGGCAATACTTTTTAAGATATCAAATATTCCTTTACAATTTTACATTAGCAGTGTCTTGACATTATTCTATAATGTCATATATAAACATAAGAGGGCTATTTCAAAGTGCCATACTTCCTGCTGCCAGTTGGTGGTGCTATGATCGTGACCCATAATGACCACATCAATGTGATCAGCCCTCATTACCAAACATACAGCTGAATTTTCATCAAAATTACACAATGCACACAGAAGATATAAGGCACTTCCTGTTTTCAATTTTTCACCATGAATTTATTGCTTCGCCATGGCAACACCGTTCGATATATCAAAAATCTGTTCACAATTTAGCATCTTCAATGTCTTGGCATAATGTTGTCAAAATGTGGTGACAGTCTCATGAATCCCCTAGGAGAAGTATTTTAAAGTTCTGAGACCGCAAAATATTTAAAAAATAAAAAATGGCCGACTTCCTGTTGGGCGGAGCTAATAACTATAATTATGAAAGTTGTCCAGCTTGATGAGAAGTACATACGTATCAATTTTGGTGACTGTAGGTGAAAATGGGGGTTCTAAAGAGGCAGTCTTACATGTCTATTTTAAAGGGGGCACTACAGAGCCCCCCCCCTACAGGCCCATGTGTGAACTTTTTCCCAGCCCTAATGGCCAATGACTCTGTTGTGTGTGCAAACTTTCATGGAATTTTAAGCAAGTTCCTCAAAAACACCCAAATATGGTAAGAAAGGAATAATAACAATTAATGTATTGCCATGCTTTTTGTTTTTGGCACAACAGTAAATTCTAGAGACTGTTGTGAGTGAAAATCCCAGGAGATCAGCAGTTTCAGAAATACTCAAACCAGCCCGTCTGGCACCAACAATCATGCCACGGTCCAAATCACTGCGATCACATTATTTCCCCATTCTGATGGTTGATGTGAACATTAGTCCCCACATAGGTTTCATATTCATTGCAATGGGCATTAAATCCCTTAAACTGTCATCCTCCTCAATATTAATTTGCCAGTAGACTGTGGCTATCCACTTTCCTACAGCAATCGTGAAGCTGTGTTCATGATTCACGTCAAAGTGGCAAAGTCAGCGTCGTGTGCTGCTTTAAACTCATCATGAAAAGTGCTTGCAAACAAAAATTTCTCATTCTGCGTTTTGGTGATAATTACAATTTGGTGTGCTTCTGTGGTAATTAAAAAGTGCCTTACAAAGGCTGAAAAATACTTGATTTCGATCACAAGTCCCATCTGTGCTTGTTTGTACATCAAATAATGTTAAGAGCTCCTTTCTCCATCTTTTTATCACTGACAGGGAAGCACTGTCAGAGTTTCTTTTATTTACTGAGATAACCTCCATAAGATAGGATCATAGGATGGAGGATATCAACGGTCAACTAGCGTGTTAAGTATTCCGCATACGTTATGCTATTTTATGCTTAGCTTGTAGCCTTTTTGCGTTCTCTCAACGGCTCTGAGACGCGTGCTGGAAATGGCTTCTGGCGGGGAGGCACGACGTCGAGGGATTGATAGATCAAGTGGTGCTGGAACAGTTGGTCCATCGACTGCCCAGTGGGATGGCGGAGTGGGTCCAGTGCCACCGCCCGGCATCACTGGAGGAAGCTGTTCAGCTCGCGGAGGACCATTTGGTCACTACCATTTGGCCACTACAGTGCCCCGCCGCTCTCCCCTCAGGTGGAAGTGTCCGCCGACGCAAGTGCGGGTGTGGTGCCTGGGCCGGCCTGCTGGAGTTGCGGGGATCCGGGGCACTTCCGGGATCCATGCCCTGTGATGGAGCTGGGAATGGTGGTCCGGATCCCCGATACTCTGCAGGCTGCCCCCGATTGGGCCGGAGCGTACCGGATACCGGTAAGAGTCAAGGGGGGTACTCACCAAGCCTTGGTGGACACGGGTTGTAATCAAACCATTATCCACCAACGCTTGATTCAACACGGGGCACTGGGCACAACTAAAATGATGAGGGTGAAGTGTGTGCATGGGGATATTCACAACTACCCTGTGGTGACCCTTGTGATTAAATTCCGGGGAACAAAACAAAGAGTGGAGGCCACGGTCAGTTCCCGCCTCACCCATCCGCTGATTTTGGGGACTAATTGGCCTGAATTTAGAAATGTTTTAAAGGGAATCTGTGCGGATGGGTCCTGCCCGAAAGTGACGAGATGTGAAATGTGCGATGCTCTGGCAGGGGAGGCGGAGCTGGGGCCATCTTTGGCTGCTCCACGTCAGGATAACGTGAGGAGGGGAGAGGCTGCAGCCCCTCCCATCCTCAGGGGATTTCCCGAAGGGGATTTCCCTTTGGAGCAGTCGCAAGACGAAACCCTCAAGCACGCCTTTGACCAAGTGAGAGTGATCGATGGTCAACAACTCCAGCCGAATGTCGCACTTTCATATCCATATTTCGCAATTATAAATGAGCAGTTGTATAGAGTGACGCAGGATGCTCAAACAGAGGAAGATACAACCCAGCTCTTAATACTGCGGAGCCATCGGGAAATGGTTTTCCAGGTGGCTCATTATAATCCCATGGCAGGTCATCTAGGGGAAAGGAAAACACTGAACTGTCTAATAGCCCGTTTTTATTGGCCGGGCATTGGCGGCGATGTCCGCAGATTGTGTGCAGCATGCCACGAATGTCAGCTGGTGAATCCACCAGCCACCCCAAAAGCACCATTGCACCCTCTTCCGCTGATCGAGGTCCCCTTCGACAAAACTGGAATGGACCTCATCGGGCCATTAGAGCGGTCAGCACGCAGACATCATTTTGTATTAGTCCTAGTGGACTATGCAATGCGATATCCGGAAGCAGTGCCTCTACGCAGCATCTTAGCACGTAGTGTTGCGGAGGCACTCTTCAAGATAATCTCCCCAGTGGGGATTCCAAAAGAAATCCTCACCGATCAGGGCACAAACTTTATGTCACGAACACTAAACAAGCTCTATGAATTATTGGGCATTAAGTCAATTCGCACCAGCGTTTACCATCCACAAACAGATGGCCTGGTGGAGCGGTTTAATAAAACCCTTAAAAATATGATTTGTGATGAATTGAATTGAAATTGGGACAAATGGCTCGATCCCCTGTTATTCGCAGTACAAGAGGTCCCGCAAGCCTCCACGGGATTTTCCCCATTCGAGCTGCTATATGGGTGGCGCGTGATGTCATACGCAAAGCTTGGGAGGAGGGAGCTTCAAACAGTAAGAATGAAATTCAATACGTTCTTGATCTTAGAGCAAAACTCCACACTCTGGGGAAAAGAACACAGGAGAATTTGCTCCAAGCTCAAGAACGACAGCGCCGGCTGTATGACAGGGGAACTCGGCTGCGGGAATTTGCACCGGGAGATAAGGTACTCGTATTACTCCCCATATCGAGCTCCAAATTACTCGCCAAGTGGCAAGGACCCTTTGAGGTCACACAACGAGTGGGGGGTCTCGATTATGAGGTAAAGTGAACCGATAGAGGGGGCACGCGTCAAATTTATCACCTTAACCTCCTGAAATTATGGAGGGAGGCGGTCCCTGTGACGCTGGCTATGGTAGTTCCAGAGAGAGCGGAGCTCGGGCCGGAGGTGAATACGAAACACAATCATTTCACTTGTGGAGACCACCTCTCACCGTACCAACTCACAGAGGTGGCCAAACTAAAACAACAGCAGTGTCAACAGGCATTTATGCAAGTGAAAGCCACGCTTTGCAGGGGGCCGCTTTTACATTCACCCGATTTCTCTCTCCCTTTTGTCTTGCAGACGAACGCTTCAGACAGAGGGCTGGGGGCCGTACTCTTGCAGGTGGTGGAGGGGGAGGAGTGCCCGGTGCTGTGCATTAGCCATAAGCTCTCGCTGAGGGAGACTAAGTACAGCACCGTGGAAAAGGAATGTTTTGCCATCAAGTGGGCAGTCCTCACTCTCCGGTACTACCTGTTGGGGCGGGGCTTCACCCTCTGCTTGGATCACGCCCCACTCCAGTGGCTCCATCGCATGAAAGATACCAACGCGCAGATCACCCGTTGGTATCTGGCTCTTCAGCCATTTAAGTTCAAGGCGGTCCACAGACCGGGAGCGCAGATGGCTGTCGCCGACTTCCTCTCCAGAAATGGGGGGGAGTGGTAGCATCTGGCCTGAGTCGGGCGGTGGGGATATGTGGCAGCGGGGGCGTGGTCAAGCATCCGTCCGGAGAGAAAGCGGTAAGGGCGCTTGCACCTGAGCTAGATTATGTTTAACACCTGTTTCTAATTACAGTGAGCATGGGAAGAGTGGCATATAAGCAGCCATGCCACCAGCAGAAGAGAGAAAGTGTCTGGCACAAGGAAGGCCATGGTGCTCCTGAAGCTGTTACATTTATTCTGTTATGTTTGTGAAGCTAATGAGTTGAAGTTACTACGTGCCTGTGAAGCTGATGTGTTCAAGTTACTACGTGCCTGTGAAGCTGATGAGTTGTAAAGCACTGAGGTGGCTGATTAAAAGTCTTACCTGAGCCTGGAAAACCCGCTTCCCTGTGTTCTCCTTTCACTCTAACTCCCTTACAAATATATATATATATATATATATATATATATATATATATATATATATATATATATATATATATACACACACTACCGTTCAAAAGTTTAGGGTCACTTACTCATTCTTTATTATTATTATTTTTTAAAGTCATCACAACAATGGAATAATAGAAATGGAAATATGGGAATTATGCTGTGACTAAAAAAATCCAAAATAAATGAAAACTGTGTTATATTTTAGCATCTTCAAAGTGGCCACCCTTTGCCTAGATTTTGCAGAAATGTACTCTTGGCATTTTCTCAACCAGCTTCTTGAGGTATCACCCTGGGATGCTTTTTAAACAGTATTGAAGGAGTTCCCATCCCATATGCTGGGCACTTAGTGGCTGCTTTTCTTAATTATTCAGTCCAAGTCATCCATTCCAAAAACTTTTTTTTAAATAAAATTTTAGTTTTGTAATTAAATATATTAATATGTTGGCACAATTATATTTTTGTCTACAAAACTAATTTCAAACATTGAAGCATACGCCTTCAGATCAAAAGGTTTTTAAGATGATGAGAAACTTTTCAGGCAAGTAACCCCAAATTTTGAACGGTAGTGTATATATATATATATAGTGTGTGTGTGTGTGTGTGTGTGTGTGTGTGTGTGTGTGTGTGTGTGTGTATATATATACACGCACACACACAGTATATTCACATACAGTATACATATACTCACTGAACACTTTATTAGGAACACCCGTACACCTACCTATTCACGCAATTATCCAGAGGTGGGTAGAGTACCCAAAATCTTTACTCAAGTAAAAGTACAATTAGAACAGAAGTTTGGAAACTAGTTTCTAGTAATTAAAATATTGAAAAACGTGAACAATGTCCCACAGGCCCAATTATATTTAATGCTGAATAAAACGAAACAAGATCATGCTTTATTAACGTCTACTGTCCTGTCACTTTTTAAAGTCCTGTATGGATTTTTTGATGAGATAGGCAGAGAGGCATATTCTGACAGATAGGCAGCAGCTAGAGAGACTGGGTAAATTCACATCTGGGACCCTCACTGTTAGCATTGGTGCTCCTTAGGGATGCGTTCTCTCTCCACTGCTCTTCTCCCTGTACAGTGTACACGAATGAATGCACTGCAAAGGACTGTCAAGCTCCTGAAGTTTGCAGATGACACCACGGTCATTGGCCTCATTCGTGACGAGTCTGCATACAGATGGGAGATTGACCAGCTGGCTGTCTGGTGCGGTCACAACAACCTTGAGCTGAACAAGCTCAAAACAGTGGAGATGATAGTGGACTTCAGGAGAAATCCCCCTGCACTACCCCCCCTGTGGCAGCAGTGGAGTCATTCAGGTTCCTGGGCTCTACCATCTCTCAGGACCTGAAGTGGGACACCCACATAGACTCCATTGTGAAGAAGGCTCAGCAGAGATAATACTTCCTTCGCCAGCTGAGAAAGTTCAACCTGCCACAGGAGCTGCTGACACAGTTCTACTCAGCCATCATTGAGTCTGTCCTGTGTACATCTACAACTGTCTGGTTTGGTTCATCCGCCAAATCAGACAGAAGGAAACTACAACGGAAAGTCAGGACTGCTGAGAGGATTATTGGTGCCCCCCTGCCCACCCTCCAAGACCTGTACGTCTCCAGAGTGAGGAAACATGCAGGTAGAATCACTCTGGGCCCCACACACCCTGCTCACTCCCTCTTTGAACTGTTGCCCTCTGGCCGGCGCAACAGAGCACTGAGCGCCAGGACATCCAGGCACAAGAACAGTTTTTACCCTCAGGCCATTTTCCACATGAACAATTATACTACCTTAGGACTCCCCCATAGTGCAATAATGTAAATAAATATCTAATGTACATATGTAAATTCACATATTTAATTAAATAACTACATACCCCTACCTTACCACTTGCACATGTACATACGCCATTCCGTTAAGTGTTCTATATGTGTATTTCTATTTATACTCTTACCTTGTTTTATATTCTGTGTCTCACTGTAATGTTCTGTGTGCACTTGTTTCTTCTATCACCAAACAAAAAAAAATCCCTTGTGTACGTGTGAACACTTGGCAATAAAGCTCATTGTGATTATAATTCTGATGAGTGTAGATGCAGTATTTTCATTGTCGAAATAATTTAGATCATTAGTTCTGTGCACTAAGGGTAAACTGCAGCTTATCTCTGTATTTGGAAGCGTGTTGGGCTTATTTAAGTTTAGAGCTTGTTTTTTGTTGTCCATAAGAAAAATGTCCCACATCTGTCAAATGCAGAAATGCTGTGCAAGTGCAGACATACTGTCAGCTCACGATCCAGAAGTCAAGAACGCTGCAATTTTAATCTTGAAATATCAACTTGTCTTAGTGTAAAATGAAGGCACTGCATGATGAAATTACTCATTTTCATGGTGTGGAGCGAAGAAAGTGTTTATTTGGCGTGCTTGCTGCTGCTGCAGTGGTGGACTCGACTCCAGTGACCGAGTGCAGCTGTAAAGTTCCACTGTCATAGAAGTCCCTTTCAAAAAATTTTCATTAGAAATCTACTTAAGAGTGAAAAAACCCCACCTTTAAATATACTCATAACAGTAAATTTTTTCCAAAAAAGTTACTCAAGTAAATGTAACGGAGTAAGCGTATCACGTTACTACCCACATCTGCAATTATCTAATCAGCTAATAATGTGGCAGCAGTGCAATGCATAAAATCATGCAGATATGGGTCAGGAGCTTCAGTTAAAGGTGCACTCAGTAACTTTTGTCTTTGTATCATCTTGGACTTACACTGACACCTAGCTGCTTTGATGCAGCATCATTCAAAATCAATAGTTTTCAGTTTCAGATGCCATTGTAGAAATGTAGTATTGACAGTCAGCCATGATTACTTTAATCAATGAGTGAAAGTGTCAAATAACAGGACGGTTACTGAGATTAAGTAGTATTCGCCTGGTCATGTGATTCTAACATGGCAGCCCCTATGTGCGGACCCTCTCCATGTAGAATAAAACAGCTTTTATAAGGTTACTGAAATGACTGGAGTCTTCATTTTAATGTAAGCGCTCATGATATCCTACATACAGTATATTGTAAAATTACAATTAATTAAGTCTTTAGGAGTTAAACTTTTTTTAATGAGGAAAAAATTACTGAGTGCACCTTTAATGTTCACATCAAGCATCAGAACGGGGAAAAAAATGTGATCTCAGTGATTTCGACAGTGGCATGATTGTTGGTGCTAGACGGGCTGGTTTGTGTATTTCTGTAACTGCTGATATCCTGGGATTTTCACGTACAAAAGTCTCTAGAGTTTACTCAGAATGGTGTCAAAAACAAAAATCATCCAGTGAGCGGCAGTTCTGCGGACAGAAATGCCTTGTTGATTGGAGAAGTTAACAGAGAATGGCCAGGCGGGTTTGAGCTGACAAAGGCTACGGTAACTCAGATATCCACTCTGTACAATTGTAGTGAGCATAATAGCATCTCAGAATGCACAACACGTCGAACCTTGAGAAGACCGCATCGGGCACTTTATTAGGACCATAGTATTCCTAATAAAGTGCTCAGTGAGAGTATATGAATAAACTGTCTACCTAAATGATGTAAAACAAAGGATAAAATAGTCTGTACCAAGTTTAAAGGTCCCCTGTTTAATTAGCATCATTGGTCTGTTCTAATTGTGAGTTTCATGGCTTATATGGCCCGGTTTTGTTTTTGTTGATGAATAAACATCATATGCGGTAACTTCTGCTTTTCACTTTTTTACATCAGGGATATTATAATATTAATGAAAGTGTTAAATGATATTTAGCCTTTAGTACACATCTTTGGTTTTGTGTCGACAAAGGGGAACTTGAGCCATACTGATGGTACTGTGGGGGTACTTACAGCAAAAAAAGGTTGGGAAACACTGTTTTAGGGGAAGAATTGGCACTTACCGGGATAGTTCACTCAAATATGAAAATTCTGTCATTATTTACTCATCCTCATGTTGTTCCAAACACGTACGATTGTCTTTCTTCCATGGAGCACAAATGTTAGCCTCAGGTGAAAGCGAATGGTGACTGACCAAAATCTTCTTTTGTGTTCTTTGGAAGAAAGAAAGTCATACAGGTTTGTGTATGATGACAGAATTTTCCTTTGTGGGCGAACTATCCCTTTAAGTGTGACACTGTTTGGTCAGCCTGTGGTTTATGATGGACTAATGCAAACTATCACGTATGGTGCATGGAAGCTATGCTGTGGTTACGGATCAGAAGTCACAGCATGGCTGCTCTGGAAAGACCTCTGCATTAAATATCTCTGTATTCTAGGCAGTTTGAGATGGAAAGATATTTTGGGATGGACATTCATATCAAAAGTCATGTTCAGTGGCTGCGTTGGAAATGTCAGTTTCACCAGACACGTGTTATCGTTCTCCACTGAAACACTGCACAGACTGTTCTCCACTAACAGGAATGTCAGGAATGGTTTGCGTAAAAAACATGTGCTAAGCAACACAGAAACACGGACTGTGACACACAAACACACTCTTGCATGCTCACACATATACACCCTTTAAACATAGAGACACATTTCACACACACACACACACACACACACACACACACACACACACACAGAGAGATACTATATAACCCAACCCCCTCATTTAGGTTGGGTAGTGTTAGGTATATATAGTGGAGTGGTGTTACGGTGAAGGGCAAGAGGCCACAGACCCGCTCCACCCAACCAGTTCTTTAAATACACACTCTCACTCTTTCTCTCTCTCCCTATAGCTATCTATTTCCGCGTTTCTCAGTGATGTACATGAGAGGCTAAAATGCCATGTCATTTTTTGTTTAATGTCGTGATGTCCAATATGGCAGTCGTCTTGGTCTTTTACTGACAACAACTAGAGGGTAGTTGGATTCAGCATCATGCAAAAACAGTAGTTTTCAGTTACCGATAATACCTTAGAAATGCTATATACACAGTCAGCCATGATTCATTTAGTCTGTGAGCAATATTGTCCAATAACAAGGGGTTTAACAAGATAAAGTGAGTAGTTTTCAGCTGGTCATGTGATCTCAACTTGGCGACCCCTATGAGGTGACCCACTCCAAGTAAAATAAAACAGCTTTAATTAGGCTACAAATATGACTTCATTTCTATAACATTTTTATTTTATTCTATATTTATTTATTTTTTAATATTTTTTTATTATTATTATCTCTGTCTTGTTGCTGTATTGTATTGTTGGGCACTGGAAGCTCCTGTCACCAAGACAAATATTGTATGCGTAAGCACACCTGGCAATAAAGCTGATTCTGATTTCATGTATATATGATTTTAAATACACGTTTCAAAGATACTATTTATTATTTAGAGGTAAAGCATTTTTATTGAGGAAAAAAATACTGAGTGCACATTTAATACGTTTTTCTCTTTACCTTCTTGATTAATTTCTCTCTTTTCTTTTCCTCTCTCATTTCACCTACTCCTTGTCCCACCTTCTCATTTTCCATTTCCCACCCCTTAATGTCATCTCTCCTTTGCATTTCTAATGGTAATTACACATTAGTCTCAACTGAAAAGTGACAAGCCTATCCTTTTTTTTAAATGCTACATTTCTCTGCATACACTGCATAAAGTCTGAGTACACTGGGTGTCTGACAAATGTGGTCAGGCAGATGCCATCCTGAAAAACAAACAAGACAGGGTCAACTAAAAATCCACTCACAATTATTGAACTTGGAACTTGAGTCTCTTCCTCTCAGTGATGTGAATGCTTCTATTGTCTTTAGTGAACTTAAGTGTTTACTTTTCTTGGATGAATTGAAACTCCCTACAGCTTCTCCTGGTAAACACTGGATTATTAAATTTGCAACACACACAAATATAAAGGATTTTCAATGGACCGTATCTAACCAAAGAACCAAATCTAACCAAACCTTCTTATTAAGGTTACATGTCAATAACATGTCAAATCAGCAATAAAATCGGACAACAATCGATTCATACATTTAGTTTTTTTAAGTTCAAATCACACTAGAAAACTGTAACATGTCCAATAGCTAACGTGCATACGCATTGTAGATTAAACAACAGGTGAGGTCTATATAAAAAAGCAGATTGGCTCTTTAAATTGAAAGACAGGATTTCCATTCCTGTAGCTGCCAAACAGAGCATTACAATTTCTCCCATTCCTTTTTTAAATGAGCGGCTTTTCTCCTACTCACTATAATGTCTCTGGCCATGTTATTAATATTCTGACAGGACCAGGGCTCGAGTTGAGAGGGGATGCAAGGGGATGGCATCCCCATTGTTGCAAGAAATACCAAAAAGCATACCCCTTGTAAAACCACCGTCCCCCCTTTCCATCCTCTTTAGATAAACTGTGTCAAGTATTACTTGGAACTAATCATGCAAATAATATATTACATTTTCTACGTTTGATAAATAACAGACTTTAAATAATGGCGATTTGCCGGTCAGAATTACATTTCGACATGTGTAAGGTTGCCAGATTTCTATAGGTGAAATCCCCCAATCAAATCTTGACACTTGTACAGTTTGGAAATATTCTGCCAGTGTGACACTTTAGTCATGCAATCTGGCAACTTTGAGCGTGCAAGCTCTCTCTCCACTGCAAAAAGACGCCAGTTTTCTGAAAACACTGGCAGGTATTTCGGAGTTTAGCGATGGGTTGATTTGTCCTTCCCAATGTTCACATGAAAGTTATGCCACTGAAGATAATGCAAGTTTTCAAAAGTTTTGAGCACTTTCAAAAATGGCCAAGATAACAGTTCAAGTTAATCTTTTGTCTTTCTTTAAAAAAAAGAGAGAATAGAATGTAAGATATTGCAGAATAATCTTTTATTGTTATTTCTTAAAAAAAGCAGTGAAACAATTGTTTTAAAATATGATTCATATTTAAAAACACATTTGTCCACCAAATCAAAGGGTGTAACCATCAGGTAGGTAGCTATTTTATTGTTTATGCTGACAAAAAACATAAAACAGTGTGGACACCTTTAGACCCTCAAGACTGAGTGGGAAGTTTTAAAAAACATCTGATATTTATTTTGACATTTTTATGAAAAAGCACATTTTGTTCAAGTCATGTGGTGTAACGCTGAGAAAACTTGATATTTTTGACTCAAAAATTCATTATATATATATATATATATATATATATATATATATATATATATATATATATATATATACAGGTGCTGGTCATATAATTAGAATATCATCAAAAAGTTGATTTATTTCACTAATTCCATTCAAAAAGTGAAACTTGTATATTATATTCATTCATTACACACAGACTGATATATTTCAAATGTTTATTTCTTTTAATTTTGATGATTATAACTGACAACTAAGGAAAATCCCAAATTCAGTATCTCAGAAAATTAGAATATTGTGAAAAGGTTCAATATTGAAGACACCTGGTGCCACACTCTAATCAGCTAATTAACTCAAAACACCTGCAAAGGCCTTTAAATGGTCTCTCAGTCTAGTTCTGTACGCTACACAATCATGGGGAAGACTGCTGACTTGACAGTTGTCCAAAAGACGACCATTGACACGTTGCACAAGGAGGGCAAGACACAAAAGGTCATTGCAAAAGAGGCTGGCTGTTCACAGAGCTCTGTGTCCAAGCACATTAATAGAGAGGCGAAGGGAAGGAAAAGATGTGGTAGAAAAAAGTGTACAAGCAATAGGGATAACCGCACCCTGGAGAGGATTGTGAAACAAAACCCATTCAAAAATGTGGGGGAGATTCACAAAGAGTGGACTGCAGCTGGAGTCAGTGCTTCAAGAACCACTACGCACAGACGTATGCAAGACATGGGTTTCAGCGTCTCGCCTGGGCTAAAGACAAAAAGGACTGGACTGCTGCTGAGTGGTCCAAAGTTATGTTCTCTGATGAAAGTAAATTTTGCATTTCCTTTGGAAATCAGGGTCCCAGAGTCTGGAGGAAGAGAGGAGAGGCACACAATCCACGTTGCTTGAGGTCCAGTGTAAAGTTTCCACAGTCAGTGATGGTTTGGGGTGCCATGTCATCTGCTGGTGTTGGTCCACTGTGTTTTCTGAGGTCCAAGGTCAACGCAGCCGTATACCAGGAAGTTTTAGAGCACTTCATGCTTCCTGCTGCTGACCAACTTTATGGAGATGCAGATTTCATTTTCCAACAGGACTTGGCACCTGCACACAGTGCCAAAGCAGCCAGTATCTGGTTTAAGGACCATGGTATCCCTGTTCTTAATTGGCCAGCAAACTCGCCTGACCTTAACCCCATAGAAAATCTATGGGGTATTGTGAAGAGGAAGATGCGATATGCCAGACCCAACAATGCAGAAGAGCTGAAGGCCACTATCAGAGCAACCTGGGCTCTCATAACACCTGAGCAGTGCCACAGACTGATCGACTCCATGCCACGCCGCATTGCTGCAGTAATTCAGGCAAAAGGAGCCCCAACTAAGTATTGAGTGCTGTACATGCTCATACTTTTCATGTTCATACTTTTCAGTTGGCCAAGATTTCTAAAAATCCTTTCTTTGTATTGGTCTTAAGTAATATTCTAATTTTCTGAGATACTGGCGTTTCTGAATTTGGGATTTTCCTTAGTTGTCAGTTATAATCATCAAAATTAAAAGAAATAAACATTTGGAATATATCAGTCTGTGTTTAATGAATGAATATAATATACAAGTTTCACTTTTTGAATGGAATTAGTGAAATAAATCAACTTTTTGATGATATTCTAATTATATGACCAGCACCTGTATATATATATATATATATTGAAGTCAGAATTTACATACACTTGAAGTCATTAAAACTAATTTTTTAACCACTCCATTTAATATTAGCAAACTATAGATTTGGCAAGTCATTTAGGACATCTACTTGTGCATGCCAGTCCAACAAAAAGTCATTTTTCCAAAAATTGTTTACAGACAGATTGTTTCACATTTAATTGACTATACCACGATTCCAGTGGGTCAGAAGTTTACATACACTAAGTTAACTGTTCCTTTAAGCAGCCTGGAAAATTCCAGAAAATGATGTCAAGCCTTTAGGCAATTAGCCAATTAGCTTCTGATTGGAGGTGTACTGAATTGGAGGTGTACCTGTGGATGTATTTTAAGGTCTACCTTCAAACTCAGTGCCTCTTTGCTAGACATCATTGGGAAATAAATAGAAATCAGCCAAGACCTCATAAAAAAAATGTTACACCTCCGCAAGTCTGGTTCATCCTTGGTAGCAATTTCCAAGCACCTGAAGGTACCACGTTCATCTGTACAAACAATAGTATGCAACTATAAACACCATGGGACCATGCAGCCATCATACCGCTCAGGAAGGAGACGCATTCTGTCTCCTAAAGATGAACGTAGTTTGGTGCGAAAAGTGCAAATCAATCCCAGTATTTGTCTCGAATAGACTTTATTGGCTGAACAAATTATTTTTCATTTAGTGAATAAACAAATTAAAACTGACTAAACAGTTTTAACAGTTTAATCATGTTGCCATGATTTTACAGTGTGCATGTCCATCTGTACGGGACGCAAATGTTATTATACCATCTAGGAAACTTTTCCAGTAAACTACTGCCAAAAGACTCTGTGAAATAGAGGCAGAGCAGACAGGAAGTTAAAGAAAATTTGCTTTGTGTGTGTAAAAGTGAAGTGAATCCACTCATACAAATCTGACTGGCGTAATCTCGCTCTTAGATAAAACATCTGAAACTTGGATACAAATGGAGGAATATATTCCCAACTGCTACCAGAACTTCAGGCAGAAACATGCCTGTCCTGTCTGAAGCACACACACAGGTATCTGATGTCTGTAGTTTGAGTGAATTAAACATGGAAGGTCATCACAAAGGTCATCCATAAACAGCATGATCACCAGTAAAAAAAAAAATCTCTGGAACCTCGATGACATTTTTATGATTCACAAAAAAAACAGTTCCTTATTTTGTTTTCATATATCAGTAACCCAGTAAAGAAAACCACTTCCTTTATAAATATATATTAACAGTGAAAATAATCATGCTTGGTCTACAAACCTTGCACCTGCCAGTTCAGCAGATCTCACAATGAAAAACATGCTTCAAGTCGGGAATACAATTCTAACACTTCTGTACTAAACACAAATCTTCTGAGAATCATGAATGTATTTATAAATGTCCACAACTAAATTATAGAGCTGATTATTTGATTTACACATGACATCCTCCAAGGCAAAAGAACAACTTTCCAAGCCAACTTTTTATTACCACTGTTTAAAGGTTCACTAAGAAATATTTTGCTTATGTTGTGCTGGCTAAGGACGATCAGCGGATCTTTATGAGGCTATTGATATGACTGGAGTTTTCATGTCATTTGATCGCTTAAACATATTTTTCAAAAGTTATTAATTTCTTTATGC
This sequence comes from Myxocyprinus asiaticus, assembly GCF_019703515.2. NCBI lineage: Eukaryota > Metazoa > Chordata > Actinopteri > Cypriniformes > Catostomidae > Myxocyprinus > Myxocyprinus asiaticus. Next base: position 31,162,809 of record NC_059362.1, read on the forward strand.
ATAAAACTTTCAATGGTAAAAATAAAATAAAATAAAATACTGAGTGCACCTTTAATTGTGACTAGATGTTAATAGAGACTTCCAAAAGAAAGCTCAAAATCAGATCCATCTAATCCTTCTAATGAGCTTTCAAGATAGTACTAACATTTGGCATGGAAATGCATGAAGGCCAAACCAAAGTCATTTATACTGCACTTGAAAACATGAGTTTTCATTTTATGTGTTTTCCCTCTCTCATATTGTATTTCTAGTGTCTTCCTCTTTCTTTTATTCTCTGTTTCTGACTCTCTAGCAGAGGTGTTAAAGGTGCACTCAGTAATTTTTTTCCTCATTAAACAAGTTGAACTCCTAAATGACTTGTAATTTTGCACTATATTTAGGAAATCATGACCACTCACAATAAAATGGAGACTCCAGTCATATCAGTAACCTTATAAAAGCTGTTTTATTCTACATGTAGAGGGTTCGCACATGGGGGCTGCCATGTTAGAATCACATGACCAAGCGAATACTACTCGCTTAATCTCAGTAACTGTCCTGTTATTTGACACTTTCACTCATTCATTAAAGTAATCATGGCTGACTGTCAATACTACATTTCTACAATGGCATCTGAAACTGAAAACTATTGATTTTAAATGATGCTGCATCAAAGCAGCTAGGTGTCAGTGACACAAAGACAAATGTTACTGAGTGCACCTTTAAAAATCCTGTCATCATTTACTCACCCTCATGTTGTTCCAAACCTGTGTGACTTTCTTATTTTGTGGAACAAAAGGAGAGGTTAGGCAGAAGTCACCATTCACTTTCATTGTATAGAAAAAATGAAATCAAAGTAAATGGTGACTGAGGCTAACATTCTGCCTTACATCTACTTTTGTGTTCCATGGAAAAAAAGAAAGTTATACAGGTTTGGAAAAACATGAAAGTGATGGCAGAATTTGTATTTTTGGGTGAACTATCCCTTTAAAATTCAAAAGCTCCAAACTGCCCGTGACCCAGGTCAGATGAATGTGAGATGGTGAAAATCTCTCCAGAGATCACAGAAACACCTCCAGGGTCAGAACGGATTGGATCCCCCTCCCTGCCTCCTGTACCTTTCTGGGCCCAAGTTCATCCTTTGTCCAAAATCTCTTTTTCTTGGAACAGAAAGCTACTTTTTTCCTGTCGCCAAGTTCTTTTGGAGCAGAGCTCAGCGGATGTTTAAGTCCAACCACTGTATGCAGCAGGTCTGTACTGGACCTTTACACAAGATTACAGCATATTGAACAGGTTTATATAGGCCCCCAAGAATACTGGCAAACTATCAAATATGACTAACACTTCACTTAGTGTACTGCTGGATCTTTACCAGTATTTCTGGATGTTGTTGATGATTCAAAAGAAGTTAAGTACCTGCATTTGATCCAATGTTTTCCTCCTCCAAACCAAACATTTGTCTTCGGTTTGGCAACCACAAACAGAAACTGATGATGAGTGGTTGAGCAAGCAAATAACTGAATCAATGAAAGATAAATGCGATAAACCAGCTTAAGAAGGTTTTTAATGATGATACAATTCTGAGAATTGCTTTTTCAAGCAATTCTCAAAATCCCAAATATTATATTTAGCATACTGTAAGGAATCATGCTGGATTTAGAATGAAAAAAGAAAATCATATAAGTTAAGTATGAAATATAAAACTATCGAAAACCTACGAAGAACATAAAATTATGCAAAACAAAGCAAATGGACTGTTAACAACATTGACGTTTCAATTTAACAGGTCTCATCTGGGCACACGTCCAACCCAAAGCAAGTCATATTTCAACATTATAACTCTAATTCAAACGAAAGCTGTTGTTTGCGGAGTGAGAAGGAAACAAACAAGCGTGAAGAAAACAATAAAATAAAGCTATATTTGAAAAGCCCAAAACAGTGCTGAGCAGGCCTACATTCCTCACTATTTTACTTGGCGCAGTGTGGGATATGGAGTTATAAACAAGGAATTATCTTACTTGGCATCTTTACGGTCCAAATAAAAAGCCCAAAAGCCCAGACAATTCAAAACAATGAGCAAAACTCTGCCTGTGGCGTTGGAGGTGCGACTTGCCATGGGTGGTTTGAGATCTGGGATCCCTCTTTCATCTCTAATCACTATGTTAGGGAGGACATTGTACTGTTTAATTGTGAAGTTATTAAAGCCTGTAAAAGAATCTTTATGGACATGTTGTCAAAACTATTTATGGAGGGGGAGTTGTAACTATGCTGAAGTCACAGCTCATATATATCTGGTGATAGACCATAACCTTTAAATTTAAACCAAAACACAACTGCACACCACTAGTGCATCAACACGGGCCGTTAAAAATCATATGAAAAGGTGGAGAAAGATACAGAGAGAGCAGTTAAGAGTATGACTTGGTTTGAAAAGAAGACAACAGTGGAAAAAGCAGACACATGTTTGGAAGAGAAGGTATAAACACTGGAGAAACTAAATGTTCCCATCATGGCACAATTTCCTTGAGTCTGGAAGAATCTGTCACCCCTTTCCTCCATACGTGCATTTCTTTGGCTGTACACCTAATATTGTCAGATTTTTCTTAATCTAGGTTCATTAATCATATCCTGTAAGTGAGTATGATTTTTTTTCTGTTGCATGTGCACCACGAGTCCAAAGTCAAAGTTTTTCATCACATATTTTCTCACACTTGTAAGTACAAACTTTATTTGATACACTGCAACAATGTTTCCAAATTCTTGCTGAATGTCCTGTCAGCTCATTGCAACACACACATACTGTATAGGTAAGGTAAAAAATATATAAACATGGTTTGATTAAACATGATTAAACTAAGGATTATTACAGAAATATGACTTTTATAAATAATCACCAAGTGCTAAGTGCCTCTCAGTCTTATAATCTGGATAAGTGGTAGACACACATTCATATGTGTGCACGCATGCACACACATACACACAAGCAGCCTCACGTGACACAGATCAAACATGATAAAGCTCATTCCCATACAATGGAAGTGAATGTGTGGAGGACTACAGAATAGTCTGATAGTGAAAGACAAAAAATTAAGTTGATTAAAAACAGACACCCCAACTTTTTTCAGTTTTATTATATATCAGAGACTTTAAAAGTGTTAATGTTACATTGATTCAAGTTCAGTGTGTTTTACAAGCAGCCTGTAGGTGGCGCATGATGCTAAAATGATGGGGAAGTTACGCTTTGGCCAAAAAGGTCAAACCCAGATTCACTACTGTAAGCCTACAATAATTATTTTTATTTTGAGTTGTCGGGTCAAATTTGGCACAAAATCGCAGGCTTACGTCATTCGTCCTTGCATCTTTACGTTATGTTCGTAAGCTCAGAAACGAAGGACTGTGTCTCGCACGTGTCAGCTTGGGAAGCGGTTCAGTCAGTCGCTTTTCAGGACAGTAGCGTCAGGACATCAGTCACATGATGGATTTTTAACTGTTAACTGTTTCGCAAAGTTGTTTTCTTGCTAAAAATGCTTGGATATGTTGTCTGGTAGGGTTGTTGAAGGTTATATTGGTTGTCATGCTTTAATGAATCGAACATAACTCATGTATTTACCGATCGCTATGTGTTCAATAGGCTCCATTTTCCAGTGAAGTTACTGTCGCATGTTTACTAATATTCAAGACTTCAAGAGTATTTTATAACATGATTCCCTTCAAGATTCCCTTAGTGTGTGTGTGCCACTGTTTTCTTATTTCTTTTACACCAGTCATAGAAATGCACGAGTTGTCACTTCCCATTGCCCTTTTAGCAGATAGTATGCTTAAAGGTGCAATATGTAACTTTTTTCATGTAATATTCGCCATTTTTTTGCCAATGTATGAACGGCTTGTAACACAACTTAAAAAATGAGCCCTTCCCGGACTTCCTAGGTTGCCTATTAAAGCCTGTAGACTGATTTTCATGCGAGGGGAGCGGGTCGCTTTTGCCGGGAAAACCCAAAGGATGTGACGTTTATGCGCGCTCCCGAGAGCCTTGACTCAGTGATTCTCTTCCGCTATTCAACAGCGACAACAAACTGCAACACAAGGTAACATTATCTTATCTTAGGAGCACAACACAGACTCCTACACAAACTCAGAGTAAGCCAAAAAATAAAAATAATAATAATTTTACTGAATCCCGTCTGGCTAAGCGGAAACATGATCGTGGTCGAGAGAAAACTAGAGTGAACATCAGCAGGGCATTTGATTCCTGGAGGGACCTTCGTTCGGTTTTGGGGATCAAAACCGACCCTGAAGAATTGGCGTTCTTCTTATTGGACAGGTAAGCTTACATAACTGCAAGGCATGTGAAATATAGTGCCATAAGGATTGATCTGTGTACTTTTAGCTAACTTGATCTTGCCTGCTAACGCTGACGAATTGCAAGCTACCTTGCTTCGTAACTTTCAAATAATTTCAACGATCTTCTCTTTATAATAAAAGTCAGGTATACTGATTCACAGTAACTGACATAATGTTAATCTGTAATTATTCAGCAAGGTAAATTACAATAATACATGAAATGAATGCTAGACAATGTTCAAGATAATGCAAAAAGCCCCATTCATTAGTGTAATGTAACTTGGTTATACAGAAAATATATACAATCTATTATTATAAAACAATAGCGCATCGATATATCAAAATGACAGTTGTGATGGAATACTGAATTGTGTCAACAAATTTATAATGTACAGTCTATTTTATAAACAGCTACTGTCATCATCCACCAAATTTAGCTAACAGCTATTGATAAAGCTGGCTAGCTAACTAACGTCGACACAGGCTATCGTATAAATGCAGTCAATGTATCATGCAAAGAAATGTGATTACTTCAAACTACAGTCTCGCATAGTCAGACCTATATCCACACTTTGTTTTAGCCCTGTTCCAGCACTGGAGAATCAAATATAATATACAGTCTCAAAGTTTGAAGTAAAACAATCATAACTGTGTAATTTTAATTATGCTACCTTATCTGTCATCATGATGCCGGTGAATCACGTTCAGTCTCTTTGTTTTGGTCACTATGGAGTGCGCGCGATCACAAGCTACAGGCTGCAGTTCACTTAACGGCCACAGGTGTCATTAATAACAAGGGTTTCTGAATCTTACATACTGCACCTTTAAACAAAGTGGACAATTAAAAAAAAAAATTCATCCAAACAGCCACTATAGGTACAAGGTAGTTCCCCATTAATTTATGCTCATCCCAAGTTATTTACAATGTACCGATTATGTGCATTCCCCCATCCAGTGATCCAACACAAAATGAAAGTATGCACACATACTAATAAAAAAAAAAAAAACACTTAAGAATATAAAAAAATAAAATCATACATTTAAAACTACAAATCTCCCTCCACTGCCCCTCCCCGAGAGCCTTCTAAAAAGACTAAATAGCTGCCCCATTTTTATTAAATAAATCATATAGCTTCCTGTATTTATCTGTCAATAATTGTATTAGCATTGAGCTAAATGCATGTTTTTTAAATGAAATTAAAGGGAGACAATTTAAAAGAATCACAATTTGTAACAGAATCGATTTTTTCCCCCACCCCTTGTAAATAAGAGTGTTGTTAATCTTCCTCAAAGCAAGTAATATTTCGGTTATAAATGTTTAAATGGATAACATAATACCAGCACGAAAATAGCATGTGAAAATCTCCTAATGATAACAGACCACGCAGGTAGCCTCAAGCCATGAGATTCACCCGTGCAGAAGAGTAGGGCCTAAACACTACTCGCGTAAAATGGTCCTCCTCAAGTTGTTTGCAATTTTAGGTTTCAAACACAGATGTCGCTAGAGAGCATAAAGTGCCACACTGCAGGTTAAAAGAAAGCGCCAGAACACTGCAGATCTTAAAGGACTAGTTCACCCAAAAATGATAATTCTCTCAACATTTACTTATGTCGTCTCAAACTCATATGTCTTTCTTTCTTCTGCGAAACACAAACAAAGATATTTAAATGTATAAATGATGTCTGTTTGTCCATAAAATGCAAGCAAATGGTGACCGCATTTTCAAGTTTGATAAAGGACCTAAAGGCAGCATACAGGTAATCCATACGACATCAGTGGTTTAATTAATGTCTTCTGAAGTGATCCAATTGGTTTTGGGTGAGAACAGACCAAAATGTAACTCCTTTTTCACTATAAATCTTGCCATTGCAGTCTCTCGGCATGATCATGATTTTAAGCCCGATTACACTTCCTAGCGCTTGAGGTATGGGCAGAGCGCTAGATGGTGCTAGGAAATGTAATCGGCAAGGAGACTGCTGATGTCAAGATTTATAGTAAAAAAGGAGTTATATTTATTATCTTGTACAGTTAAATAAGACAAATGCAAACTCGTGTCCCAATTCATGATATACATCTACGTATAAATGCAATCTTTGTTTATTAAAATAAAAAATGTATACAAGGGCGGCTAAGAACCAGAAACTCCTTGTACTAGAGGCTAAAACTTTACCACAAGACCAATCAGTCACCATGAGTAGAATATTGTTGCTCCATGTATTTATGTCTTTACCACTTTAGTGTCACCCATGCTTGCTGTACATTTTAAAGCCACACCCCCATAATGGCTTTGTAAAGAAAGATCAAGTTTGATCAGAGCAAAAAATAATAGCACTTAAAAAAATAAATAAAAAAAAAACATTGTTGAGTATCTGCATTTGCAGTTGGTAAATAAAAAAATAAAAAATAAAAAAAACACATTTAGCAATAATTTGTAAAACAAGTCACGCAGGCTTGTGAAACTTTAGCTTGTAAATGAGAGTGAATGTTTAGACAGGAAGCAAGATTATTTCTCTTGATAAAATGTAAGATATTTTGTGGTGTTGTTAAAGTCTCTGATTGCAGGGAACTCAAGCAGATAATCAGAATATTGCTTAATATCAGTTTTATGTGCAAAAATATAACAGTGCTGTCCTATCCCCAAGTCAACTTACAAGCTACATAATTTCCAAAGAATAGCACATCCTGCAGTTCATGACCTTTCACTGTGAATGCAACTGCTCTACTTGAACATTTGAGGTAATGACAGATTTCATGGTTTAGTGTTGATGTAGGTTCTTTAAGGACCAAAGTGGGTGAGGCTTTACAGGTTTTATTTCAGTCACTCAGTTGATCCAGACTGATCTCACAGTGAAATTGGAAACAGTAGGTTGACATTTCTTCAGCAAAAATCGATCTGTGCTTGCCGAAATTAGAAACACTTCCCCCAGTGGCTAAAGCATTAAGTGTTGTTGGGCATATAGGCACGTGTGAGCTTCATGTCCGTGGAGCCCCCCCTGCCAAAAGCGAGTTGTAAAGAAAGTTGTTTTCAGCTGTACATGCCGTTTTACAATGAAGAGGAATGCATATTTTATAAACTGTACCCCCCAAACCTAACATAACCTAAACCCCAAACCTAAACCTAACCATCAATGGAGCAAAAATGTAATTTTAAGGGGGGGGGCTAGTCACTGATTATGTGAACATTTCAATGCTGGATGCTAACCCGGGTCTCCCACGCTCAGCTGACACAACGCAGTTCCAATCGCACCACAACATGATAGATATACACGCTTGAGCCGATGCAAACATTTGTGATGGGAGATAGTGCTTGTCAGTGAGTCGACATAATATGGCCAATCTGGAACTCTCAGAAACAACATGCCGACTTCCCGTGTGATCGATCTCATGGTGAGATGAAAGAGAACAAACTAATCTGATTTCTTAACAGGTAAAACATTAGAATGAATCAAAAGAGTAAATTGATTTGCCATTCAAATAAAGCAATTTCATTGGTCTGTTCATTCAACAAGTTATTTCTTTGTTTTATTTAAAGGAATATTCCGGAATCAATACAAGTTCAGCTCAAGCGACAGCATTTGTGGCATAATGTTGATCATCACAAAAATGTAAACTCAGCAAAAAAGAAATGTCCCCTGTGGCATGGGGGGCGTGGTCACATGTCGGTCTGCGGGAGAGGGAGAGCGGTAAGGCTCGTCACCTGGCTCATAATTATCTCTAACACCTGTCTCTCATTATAGTGATGGCGGAGGGAGACTTAAAAGGCACGCCAGAGCATCAGAGAGGGGGAGAGAGTGACCTACAAGTCCAGAGACAGCCACGAGTGTTTCTGTTTATTATTTAGTCTGTTCCGACGGTTACTGTCGATTGTGTGTGAAGCTGGGAATTAAAAAGACTGACCCTGAATCTGCTTCGCTGTCTCCTGACTCCTCCATTGCCCTGAACTAAGAACTTGTTACATCCCCTTTTCAGGATACTGTATTTTAAAGATAATTTTGTAAAAATCCAAATAACTTAACAGATCTTTATTGTAAAAGGTTTAAACAATGTTTTCCATGCTTGTTCAATGAACCATAAACAATTAATGAACATGCACCTGTGGAATGGTCATTAAGACACTAACAGCTTACAGACGGTAGGCAATTAAGGTCATAGTTATAAAAACTTAGGACACTAAAGAGACCTTTCTACTGACTCTGAAAAACACCAAAAGAAAGATGCCCAGGGTCCCTGCTCATCTGCGTGAACGTGCCTTAGGCATGCTGCGTGGAGGCATGAGGACTGCAGATGTGGCCAGGGCAATAAATTGCAATGTCCATACTGTGAGATGCCTAAGACAGCACAACAAGGAGACAGGAAGGACAGCTGATCATCCTCGCAGTGGCAGACCACATGTAACAACAGGATCGGTACATCCAAATATCACACCTGTGGGACAGGTACAGGATGGCAACAACAACTACCCGAGTTACACCAGGAATGCACAATCCTTCCATCAGTGCTCAGACTGTCCGCAATAGGCTGAGAGAGGCTGGACTGAGGGCTTGTAGGCCTGTTGTAAGGCAGGTCCTTATCAGACATCACCGGCAACAATGTCGCCTATGGGCACAAACCCACCTTCGCTGGACCAGACAGGACTGGCAAAAGTGCTCTTCACTGACGAGTCGTGGTTTTGTCTCACCAGGGGTGATGGTCATACTCGTGTTTATCATCAAATGAATGAGCGTTACACCGAGGCCTGTACTCTGGAGCGGGATCGATTTGGAGGTGGAGGGTCCGTCATGGTCTGGGGCAGTGTGTCACAGCATCATCGGACTGAACTTGTTGTCATTGCAGGCAATCTCAACGCTGTGCGTAACAGGGAAGACATCCTCCTCCCTCATGTGGTACCCTTCCTGCAGGCTCATCCTGACATGACCCTCCAGCATGAAAATGCCACCAGCCATAGTGCAAGACAGGAATGTCAGTGTTTTACCATGGCCAGCGAAGAGCCCAGATCTCAATCCCATTGAGCACGTCTGGGAACTGTTGGATCAGAGAGTGAGGGCTAGGGCCATTCCCCCCAGAAATGTCCAGGAAGTTGCAAGTGCCTTGGTGGAAGAGTGGGGTAACATCTCACAGCAAGAACTGGCAAATCAGGTGCAGTCCATGAGGAGGAGATGCACTGCAGTACTTAATGCAGCTCTTGGCCACACCAGATACTTACTGTTACTTTTGATTTTTTTGACCCCCCATTGTTCAGGGACACATTATTCCATTTCTGTTAGTAACATGTCTGTGAAACTTGTTCAGTTTATGTCTTAGTTGTTGAATCTTTTTATGTTCATACAAATATTTACACATGTTAAGTTTGCTGAAAATACAAGCAGTTGAATGTGAGAGGACATTTCTTTTTTTGTTGAATTATACTGAATTGTCCCTCCTTTTCTTAAGAAAAAAAAAAAAAGAAAAAAAAAAAGAAAACATCTGGGTTATAGTGAATTGGGGCCAATCCGTAAGTGTTAAAATACTCACTGTTTCAAAAGTATAGCCACAAGACATAAACAATATGCCTGTTAACATGATTTTAGTGTGATAAAATCGCTTAGTAACCATTTCTATGTAAAGTAATATCCAATTTAACAACTTTGTTGCCATGACAAACAAAACAACACAAAAAAAACGACGATTTAAACAACTTTACAGCTCAAATAATTCATGAGTTTAACAGAAGAACAATGTAAGGGAATTTATAAAACAATAAATAATAAGCTTCACATTTCTGCTTTTAATCCCTAAAAAATTTCCCTTTCACTTCAATTGTAAGTGCCTTACTGTAACCTTGATTTTTGCTTGTTTTTGTTGTTGTTGTTGTTGTTGTTGTTGTCGTCGTCAAAATATTTTTTTGTGGTAATCAACATTATGCCACAAATGCTGTCGATTAAGCTTCATTGGTTTTGAATTGGAAATATTCCTTTAATTGTTTTCCAATTCTGTATTATTGTGTCCACAAATAGAATTGCAAAATTAACAGGTTTCCCACACACAAGACCATCTGCCATTGGAAGGACAAACAGACTGACCCAAAATGTTGCCAATGTTGCTGTGTATGCTCAAACAAACGGAGCAATGTTTTGATAGCGTCACAGAACCATAGTGTTTACACTTTTTGGGGAAATAAACCTAAGAATGGTTTATTTACAGTTATCTCTGCATTTTAAGCTGGGATAGGAAAAAGTACTTTTACAATAAAAAAAATAAAAATAAAAAAAAATATACACTTTACGTATAAACTGAGCACTACATTTATGGATTTGACTCATTAAATCTGAATTGACACCAAGCTCAATACAACAAAGTTTCCTCTGACTTGATCCTGTAATCATGATGATTTTAAGTGTAGGCTATTTTTGAACCCAAGCCCAGTGTTCCATGCAGGAGAGAATTAATGGCAATGACTAAACAAAATGACTCTGAACACAACTTTGGAAAAATTAAAAATGGAAAACAATCAGCTTGCTGCGTACATAGCTTGGCCAACATAAAACATGAAAGCTCAGTGGCATATACACACAACACAGAGACAGACATGTACACTTTTCCCAACAAGCGCACAGCGGTTACACACAACGGGTCGGGCATGGCTGCTCTATCTGCCTAGTGTATATTTAAGGTTGCTATTTTGAAGCAAGTACTTCTGTTCTTTCACAAACAGTAAATAAATAAAACAGAGCTGGCTTGCAAATTGTATTGCGGCAAAGGCTGCCATTCCAAACATGACATAGTGATCTACCAGAGCAAAAATTTCATATATTTCATATATTATATTTGTACTATATATTTTAGTAGAAGTTTCACCAGTGCCCGATTGCCATCTCAAACTCATATTACTTCCTTAATTTTTATAGTGGATAAGGACTTAAATTTGATTCTGTTTCTCACCCAAAGCCATCTTATCGCTTCAGAAGACATGGATTAATCCACTTGAGTTATAGGGATAACCTTTATGCTGCCTTTATGTGCTTTGTAGCTTAAAAGTTTTGATTCCCTTTGACTTTCATTGTAAGAACAAAAACATCATACATCTTTTTCAAAATATCTTCGTTTGTGATCCGCAGTAGAAATAAAGTCATTTTTGAGACAGCATGAGTGTGAATAAATGATGAGAGAATAATTATTTTTTGATGAACTATCCCTTTAAGGCTAAAAAAACTGTCTCTAGAATACAATGCACAAGAAGCAAAGATGCCAGCATGCAGGTTGTGTATTTCCAGGACTACATGCGCCAGCCAAGCAACTGCCATTGAGATGAATGGGAATGCTAACAGATAGCTCTCTCTAGGTTTGACTAGCTTTTTCAAATAGCTAAGCTAATTTGGAAACATTTGGAAGGTAGTTTATTATAATATTAGAAAGAAATTGGGCAAATCTGAGAGGTTGAGATAATTGGAATTTTATCCATCTTGTGGTTGAAGGATTCTTCTAACTTGCATCCAGGGCCGTTGCAAGTAGTTTTGGGCCCCCTGACTGTATATTGCTCTGGGCCCCTTACCTGTTAAAATAATAACATTTTGAATTTGTAGTGGCCCCCCCTGGAAATTTGGGCCCCTAGAATATTTACCACCTTTCACCCACTAGCTACGGCCCTGCTTACATCACTGGGCAGATCAACAACCACATAAAATCCAAAAATTTGTAAATTATGATCTAAATATACCCTTCAGAAAAAACAGAGCAAATCACCCAAGAAAAAACAAGAAAAGAAACAGCAACAAAACACAAATGAATGGGCAAGAAATGATAAGCAAGTTGTGGAATGAATTTCTTTTCCAAACAAGCATGTTTTCAAGAATGTTCTTCAATGTCAAAGTTATTGCCACTGCCAACTATGCCCCACCCAAAGTACCACTGACTGTACCACCCACCATCCTGTGGTGATGCCAGCTGTGCCCTCATCAACCTTTGCAAGGAAAACAGTATTTAAGTTCAAGTGTCCTTGTTCAAAATAAATGTGTTTTAAAACTATGATGATTGTTCACCATATAATTTGATGCCATATTAATATCAACTCTAATGTTTCTACCTCAACATATGGTTTGAGTAAGAGAATCATTTTTTTTTTTTTTTTTTTTTTTACAGATTTGCGAGATGTTCGTCTCAAAGAAGGACCTTGTGCATATGTGAAATACCACACCTAGCATATCACCCTCACCCATAAGATCTTCACTGACAGACCACTGATAAAAAATGTGACTGTCTGGTGTGCATAAGTTTAAAGGAATCATTCACCAAAAAAATGAAAATTCTGTCATCATTACTCACACTCGTGCTTTTCTAAACCTGTAGGACTTTCTTTCTCCCACAGAACACAGAGAGAGATGTTAGTCAGAATGTTCAGGACAACCTCAGTCATCATTCACTTTCATTGTACAAAAAGATGTAATAAAAGTTAGGGCCCTCTGAAAACCGTTTTATGTTTTTTACCAATTCTGTTTAATATTTTCACAAATTCCATGTTTCCAGTTTAATTTTTTCTGAATTCCATATCTGACAGTTTAATTCAATTTTATAATTAAAAAGGTGTCAAAGCAAATGTATTCATCAAAATCAAACAGAAATAGAACAATTTGTTTTCAAAATAAATTTGAAATATTTTATCAAATAAACTGCATTTATACAGATCATCACAGCACCATCCAAAATACAACTTTGGATTTATTTTTGTCAAATAAACTGCTGCACAAAAAAGCATCACAGATGTGAGATATTGCTTGAATATAATATATAATTGATATAGTATTACAATGAATATTACATAACTATTTAATAGTGATTTATTTCTGTCGTATTTTTCCATTTAAATGGAGCTTTTATTTTGGCAGAAAATTGAGTGAAGCCCTTTCCATTTCTGTGCATTTCTGACGTTAGTTTGTCACCTCCCGAAAAGTAGGTTGCTACATGGCCCATTATGATTATTAAACCGCAAAAGGCTGCAATTTAATTAATTGAATATATATTCTGTATGTACTGTGTGCTTCAAAGTGAATGAGTACACACCTACTACACACACACAGCGTGTGTGATGTTCATGATGCGGTGTTTTCGGTGTATGAGCAGCCAGCTTCACACATTCCCTTTGAAGCCCGCACATGCAGACAATACATATGATTAATTAAATCTCAGACTTTTGCGTTATAATAATTGGACATATTGCGATTTGAATTTTATAAATTGTGCACCATTTTTATCCTAAATATTTCAAATTTTGCGTTTTATAGTTAACTCCATTTTTATGACTGGTTTCTGAAATTCCGTCCGTGTTTTCCGCATCACTGAAACCATAGGAAAGTGAATGGTGACTAGACTGCAATTATTGTGCACTTCAAATCTCCTATCACATCTTAATGCAAAAATAAGGAAATTTTAAGGAAATATATAAATGCCATGAACACCATGCCATTTGTGTGTCATTAAGTTGAACTCCGAGCGTCACTGAGCCACACCGCGGACGTCAGCCAGATCAGCTCCTGTCTGGAAGAGCGTGTGAAGCGCTTACAAACATGTCTGAAGAGTTTGTAGCAGAAGAATATGCATTTTAATGTCCAGCCTTATTTGTTTGAACCGGAGTCCGCAATCAAAAAGTGTGATGGAGGAGGCTAAAAGTAGCTACCAGTACCTCTGTTTCCTATATGCATATTACACAGTCTGCGTAGGGCACCAACTCTCTAGGGAGGCACCATCTTACCTGAGGGGAGCACTAGAAACTCCACCGGATGCCCTTACTTGCATGTTATGTGTTATTCAAGGACCCGAAAGCAGTCGTTGAATACAGACAATCGCCTCGCGCTCGCACCACGCATCACATTTTGGACCAGTGCCAGTTCATAGCGGACGGGGTTAACGGGCATGACAACATTCTGCAAAACATCTCACAAAATGACACTGAAGAGAGTTGAACAGAATCATATCACTGCCTCTTCTGTTTCTAATGTTAACTCAATGTCACTCTCTCACGGTTACTCACTGTCACACACACTCACATTTTTCTAAAGAAAACTTAGATCCACTTAGATCACAGTTGGCTAGAATTTATGTTCCAGGAATAAGACTATGTGGCAGTTTCTTTCCAGTGAAGAGTTAAGAGTCTCCAATAAAAAGAAATCATTAGGAATTAGCTCTGATTATTCTTTGTTGGCTTTGCTGGATTAATCATGTAAAGACTTTAGGGTTTCATTAATAATTAGGTGCTGTAACCAAACTAATTTTTGGTTTGGGAAAGAGACAAATAAATGGTCCAAACCGCAAGTGCAAACAAAAAGTAGACAAAGTACTACATTTAATACATTGAGATTAAGGCTGTTTTAAAGATCAACACTTGTTTGACAATTCTTCAACTGATATATATATATATAGGCTTAGGCTGCATTTTACATTTCTACATAATTCATGATTTAATAGTCCCTCCCTCTTTATGCCAATCATACTCATCTATCTAAAATTCAATGCGTTTCTCTCAATACAAGTGAACACAATGATACTGTGTGCCACAAAAATAAATAAATTTAAACTGAAAGAAAATGCCTGAACACTTGACTTGACTGAGTAATACTACATGATCAAATGATATCATTTATGTATATCATAATAAATAAAGAAAAATAAAGACCTCTGTGTGTATGTGAAAATAAAAGAGAGAACTTGAAGAACTCTGATCTTATAAAGAGTATATGTCAAGGTCAAGAGAGACTCTTTCCTCAGTCCATGAACATATTTCACTGAAAAGTTCAAATGTCAAATTATAGATCTGCATTGTCTGCAGTCCAGTCAAGCAACTTTCTGGTTTTCCACTCTCTTAGGATACTATTCAGTAATGTGGGATTTTAAAACTCATAAACAAATCAACAATCTGGCAACTGTACACCCACCGTCAACTAACACTGTTTACATTAAATGCCCAGCAAAATATAACTGACAGCTCAGCATATTAATTTCCTGTCAGTTTATGCAGCAAAGCTCCCACCTGCGCTCCAATGGAGGAGTTGGCCCGTTAGATTTAGAGTCACCACGTAAATCTGTCAGTCTGCTGAGACTGAGACAAATAAATGAAATAAAACTTGAATCAATCCCTTCATTTCTTTAGCTTTTCTTAAGGGAATGTGGAAGTGGCCAAGCAGGCAGCATAAGAGAGGGAAGATGGAACCTGCCAAAAATCACACGTACATGTGTGGAGCTCTGCAGAGACCAAAGACTCAAATCCCTCGCTGTGCAGCTAAATGAAGACTGTGCATGTGTTGGTATGTGTGTGCTTTTATATAACATAGTTCACACTTCCTTTTCTTTGTAATTATGAACCTCAAAGACTGTGAAGTAGGAATGTGCAAAACAACAGCTTTTTAAAATCAGCTAGTTGGTGGGTTGCCTGAACGCTTAGTTGGCTAATTGGTCTTAAGGAAGCCCTGATTTTGGCTTCACCTGACTCCAATCAGACACGTTTCATAGGGTTGTTAACATACGATGCATTCTTGTGTTCAAAAACAGCTGGACAGTGTGCAACCAAATTGAACAGAATGCAGAAGTCCTGAAGAAGCGTTTTGAAAAGTTGGACTATTTTTAACTTGACACACTGTTAGGCTGTCAAATTAAAACTCTAAATTTTAATATTCATCAAACTTAAGATAAAAACACACATTCGAATGCTAAAACGGTGCAAATTTTTTTTAATGTGTGCCAAGCACTGACAAGGACTTTAGACTGATCGCATTCTTGCGCAAAAAAGGGCTAGATGTAACGCAACAGAAAGTGGGTGTCTCAAGACACGTTTTAAAAGGTTGAAGTTCTTTTTAACTTGACACGGCATCTAAAAAACAACGCTTCTGCACAAGACCCTGAATAAACTACAAAAAGCAGCAAAACAGTCAAAGACACTTGTCTAGTGCATGTTTGCATAGAAAAACAATTGGAAAACTGTAGATGGATGCAAAAACATTTGGTGTGAACAGCCCCTTAGTTGGAGGTCTTTGGCCGTTGCACCTTGCTCTCTATCAGCGTTTCCCAGGCTAAGCAATGGGTTTTAAAACGCTTAAGCAGGAAAGTAGTTCAATATGGAAATGTGCGTCTTGAGACCCTCGTGTTCTGTTCCATTCAGTTGTACTTTGTCTGTTTGAACAGCCCCTGCCTGGGCTCATAGTCTGAGCTGCTTCACCACTGAGTTCAGCCGAATAACGCATCTGGGAATATTACTACAGTACATACTAGTGCCCGAACGATATATCGGTCGGCCGATATTATCGGTTTCATGCTGAAGAGCTGCTTAAAAGTTTTTTTTCTCTCGTAAATGTAAACGAGTGTAAATGCCAACATCATCATATATGTCGAAAGGACTGATGCCTGTCAAATAAAACATGAGCTCATTGATGTCATTAAATGAGTCTGCTTTTTTTATTCCATCAGTTACTCCTGGTTGGAGGCTGCCGTATATATTTAGTTTATATGTAGTGTTACATCCTACCTAAGTTTAATGATGCAATGCTCAAATATTTAGTAGAGCGTAAATTGTGACTTAGTGCCCATTTACGCCACAACTAGGCTAAGTTGTAACGTACGTATAGCTGGTTCAACCAGCCCCTGATGTTTATTTAGCTATTTATTTTATTTTTATTTATTCTTTATTTTAATGGTCAGCAATTGACTGATACTAAACATACAGTACTGATTTTAATTTAGCTATTTATTGTATTTTTATTCTTTATTTAAATGGTCAGCAATTGACTGATACTAAACATACAGTACTGATTTTAATTTTATTTATTCTTGATTTAAATGGTCAGCAATTGACTTATACTAACAGTACTGATGTTTATTAAGCTATTTATTATATTTTTATTTATTCTTTATTTTCTCAGTGTTCATTTCTAGAATTTGTTGACAATGTATAATAATAATGTCAAATGTTCTTTGATAAAAATATTTGTTTAAGAAAGCAGCCTTCTGAGTACCTTTGCATAGTCATATCAGTGCAATATCAGTGCACAATCCATATAGAAAAGGTCTGTTTTCATTTCAGCTCAAAAACGAGCTATATCGGTCACCATATCGGTAATCTGTGAATTTTCCCTCTCTAAAATCGGTATCGGTTTCAAAAATCCCATATCGGTCAGGCTCTAGTACATACAACTGTAATGGATAAAAAAACACTGTGTTGCCGTTATTATGAAGCTTGACTCTGAGGTAGTAAGTGGCACCATGCAGTTCATTTATGTTTAATGTCATATTCAGATTCATAACAGTTGTCAGGTGAGGGCGCTCTTTTGCTTCTTTTGAGTTTTCGGGTGACATCTCAACCCTATCTTTGGGGTTGCTGACACAGCAACCAAAAAAGTCAATCTGAATGTGTATAGCTATGCTGCAGTGCTTTGAATGGGATCAATTTTAAGACGCAACTTTTCCGAAAGGGCTTTACTATTCAAAGTGTTTCACGGATAAAGCACGGCACACTTTCAGCATGCTTTCAAGCACCACCACAAAAAATGTATGCTGTAAATCGATTACATTTCTTAATTGCGATTAATCACTTTTTTTGTAGTTAATCACGATTAATCACAGATTTTAAAAGTGCTGAAATATGACTCTAAATATACTTCTTTTCCTGTCAAAATGCATTTATTTCCATCTTAGGAAAGAAAACAAAACAACATGTAACAATATAATGCTTTATTAACATTTTCCAAACAAAGCCTTCCACAGTATAAAGATAGAAATGCATTAAAATAGCACCAATTCAAGTAACATTAAACATTTTGCTAAGTCTAAGTGGGAGGTTGACTAATTGAAAGAACTAGACCCAACAAAGGTTGCATATTCATTGCAATGGGCATTAAATCTCTTAAACTCTCATCATCCACAATATTAATCAGCCGGCAGACTGTGGCTATCCACTTTGTTACAGCAATCGTGAAGCCGTGTTCATGATTGCATCAGGGCGCTTTGAACTCCACATAAAAAAGCGCTTGCAGACGTCTCATTCTGCATTTTGGTGATAGTCAAGACTTGGTGTGCTTCTGTGGTAATTAAAATGCACCTTACTTAGGCTACAAAATACATGATTTCTGTCACATGTACCATCTAGGCTTGTTTTGTACAACAAATAGCTGTAAGAGCTCTTTTCCCCATCACTTTATCATTGACACGAATCACTGCTAAATGTTGTGGTGTGTCCGTCAGTGTAATGACTCAGGCTGAAACATTGCGAAGGTTCTGCCCTTCCAACCAATGTTTATGCTGGTTTATGCTGTATTAACGGTAAATGCGTTAATCGCAATTAAGAAAAATTAATGCGTTAAACTTTAATTAATCACATGTGTTACCGTGTTCATTTTGACAGGTCTACTAAAAATATAAATTAGATAGAATATAGATAGACTACGTCAGTTGTAGAACGACTAATCAACTAGTCTACCATCGTGAACCATCCCTACTGTGAAGGAAGCAAAGGTGTTTCTAAGGAGATTCTGTTTGTTTTTAAGTGTGATGTGAGGAATGTGTGTCTGTGTTAGGGAGAGAGTTTACGTCAATGCATTCGGCAGCAGAACTCTCTCTCTTCATCACACACGTGTAATTGTTCCAATGTGACCGTTATTTGCAGTTGCCCTTAACTCTAGCATGCTGCTACTACAGCTTTTTGTTATTCTGTCTTTTCTCCTTTCATTGGTACAGTAGATTGGTAAGGCCACACTAACCATCTACTGTTGAACTCACTGGCCTCTCCAACCCACCCTGTCATACTCTCTGTTCACAGGCCATTTGCCAAGGAATCACACAATTGCTCTGTTGCATTACTGTAAGTCAACAGTGGAAGCAGTGAGGAAAGAGAGAGATTCAGAGAGAAAGAGAGTTATGTATCAAAGGTAAAGTGGTGGATGCAAACTCAAGGTTAAAATGAAAGTGTACAGGATAAAAATAATTTTGTGATATTTTGCGGGCCAGATTCGAAACCTGCATCACCCACATGAGCATGTGGGCTGATCATTAGGCCACGGCTCTGACAGATTTGGATGGATCACTTTAGAGCTTCTCTTAATTTTTCTTCTAATTTTAGAGGTAATATTAGTTAAAAGAGTCGACATTCCATTTTTAATATTCCAAGAGGGTTTGAAAGTCACAGTACCATAACAGATCATAATTCATGGCACGAACACACCCAGTGTTTCTATGACCATCTATTCCTCATGCACAGAACTGCGCAACTTACCATAAACATGTGCCACTCACATCCACTGTTTACGAGCATCAGAGAGGTAAGGCCATCCTGTTCAGTGTGCCAAAACATTCAGAAAATACTACAGTTGGTATCTTTGAATAACCATTCAATACATAAACATGCATACACCAAACAATTTACTGTCAAATGCTACACAGAACTTCAACAAATATAAGGACCTTTAAAGGAATAGTTCACCCCAAAATTTAAATTCTCTCATCATTTACTCACCCTCATGCCATTCCAGATGTGTATGACTTTCTTTATTCTGCAGAACACAAATTAAGATTTTTAGAAGAATATCTCAGCTCTGTAGGTCATCACAATGCAAGTGAATGGGTGCCAACATTTTTACACTCCAAAAAGCACGTAACGGCAGCATAAAAGTAATCCATATGACTCCAGTGGTTAAATCCATGTCTTCAGAAGTTATATGATAGGTGTGGGTGAGAAACAGATCAATATTTAAGTCAATTTTTTGCTAGAAATTCTTCTCCCTGTCCAGTAGCAGGCATATGCAGGAAGAATGTGAATCACCAAAAACACAAGAAGAAAAATGTGAAAGTTAAATGTTAAAGTGGAAACTGAATGAGCAGGGAAGATAATTTATAGTAAAAATGGACTTAAATATGGAACTGTTTCTCACCCACACCTATGAGCTTCAAAATATTGGCACACATTCAGTTGCATTGTATGGACCTACAGAGCTGAGATATTCTTCTAAAAATCTTCATTTGTGTTCTGCTGAAGAAACAAGTCATACACATCCGGGATGGCATGAGGGCGAGTAAATGATGAGCGAATTTTCAATTTTGGATGAACTATTTCTTTAAATTTCTCCAAGTGGATTAGAGACACTGATTAGCATTCTGAACCGCCTCCTAGTAGTAGTCAAGCTACATAACAGTGGTGTACTTGAGCAGCGTCCAAAAGAAAGTGATTTAACACACGCGTGTTCACTTAGTGTACACACTGAATCACAGCCCAGTCAAAAGTAACACCTGCTCTTAAAATAAATAGGACAGAAGCTCTTCATCCTGCTTCGAGAGAGAGAGAGAGAGAGAGAGAGAGAGAGAGAGATAGACCTTAACTGTGGGTAAAAACAATATTATTCGGTGTATAACTCCCACAGAGAATGCATGGGTTTGCTTCCTTTGCTTGGGTTTCTATCCATGGCTGTCCACAATTTATTCAATCATCCCAACATCCAGTTCATTCAATGGTTTCCCACATTTCAGATACTCATCCATATCCAAAATAACTACTCTGCAACAAGCTCACCATGTATATACATTAGGGGTTGTACAAATATACTGATTAGTCGAGTAAAATTCGACTAGTCGTGACATCATTATCCCAACACGATAAAGCAATAACTGATTGGACGATTCAGTAATACTCATCAGGATAGCGCTACCTGATTCGTCAGAGATACTATAACCCAACCCCTAAACCTAACCCTAACAAATCAGGTAGAGCTTTTCTCATTAATATGAATTATTCTTCCTATGTTTCGGAAATCCGCCACCCACTGTATTTCCTACAGAAGCATTTTGTAAATCACATGGAAAGCTACTATAGAACTTCAGGCTGAGAGAGTTGACTACATTAGTTATAGTTGACTAGTCAGTGCAATCCCTAATACACAATGAGGTTCAAAAGTCTGACTTAGCAAACAATTTATTTTTGGGCCACGCTGTGTAGGTTAATCTGTGACATTCACCATGTTAACTCCTTTGTACATAAGGTTACATTTCGTTGTCTCAGTTAACGCACAAAAGGTGCTCTTTGGAACGTTAATTATACAATGCTAGCTGGGAAAACATGGATCCTCAGGTTTCCAAACTTGAGGTATCCATGCCAGTTTGAGTGCATGCCATCACTGAAACAAAAGCTAAATTAATGTTGATTTATTTCAATTGAACTTTTCACTCAAATTGTTACGCTGAGCCTGATAATATAATTTGTTGAGACAAAACTGTATTAAATTTGAAAAATAGAAAATAGAAGCATTTTCTCAAGTGGACTCAGACTTTTGAACCCCAATGTTTTTGCAAAGCCATATTTTGTGGTGTTGTGGCAACAAAAGTAACCCATACTATTTTCAGTACAGGCAGTGAGGAAGTCAGCTGCTGTTCCCCATTTATCTTGATTCAGGACTCAACTCTGTCTGTAGGTGTTTTGCACATTGAAATATCAGAAATATCAGATCTCCCTACATGTACATATACTGTACAGTATACTGTATGTAGCCATATACGAAGCCATATGACTGCAAGGCCTTGGTTCCCTGCCGGAGCTGTGGACAAGGCTCCCTCTGTGAACATCAGTGTTTTGGGTGAGTTTATGGCTGACTGGCAACCATACGTGCTCCTGGGTGTGATGCTGGGAAGTGTTGATGGGTAAATCGTGAGACTTGAGAAGATGACAGATGAAAGTAAACCACAACAGAATCCTCTGAAGTTAAGAGCCACTTGGATAAAGCTGAATAACACTCAAGAGTTTCAGCACACAACAAATTTTGTCTCAGTAACTGAAAAATTAACATTTTTATCTGATCTGCCTTTTTTCCTTTGAATTTTCCTTTGACAGAAGATTTGTTGCCCAAGCTTTGTTGAAAACCTAAAATGACCTCAGGGATTAAAGATAGACTGACGATTAACCTTAGGTGTACACTACTGATCCAGATGCTCATCACGTCATTAAAGACAGAGTTTTTTTTAAGACAAACATACAAACACACCGATGAAAAGTACTGTAGCAGAGACTTGAATGAAAGCAGTGCTGACCTATACTGCTCATGATAATGTTAATCATGTTGGCTTGACATATTCTACAGACATGGTTTAGGGTTTTTCTAAAATCTTGAGAAGTGACATCCACCAAACTTGGCACCAGTGTTGAGTAAATTATTTAAAAAGAGTAATCCACTACGAATTACTAATTATTTATCTAAAATTGTAATCTGATTACATTATTGAAAAAGTAATCACATTACTACTTACTTTACTTTTTTAAATACTTTTCCGCTCAACAAATTCAAAATAATGTCCATATGTCTTTCTTGTTCATTGTAACACACAAGTCATCCACTCAGCACCTCAAATTTCTCCTTCACAATGACTCACTTCGGGGGCATAATTCATGTATTCTACATAAATAATATATTAGAAATAGGCATATCCCTATGTAGGCTACTTAAAAGTAATTAAATTAATTGAAAGTCAGTAACTGTAATCTGATTACAAGAATTTAAAATGTAATGCATTACACTACTTTTTAGAAATGTCACTTGTGCAGCCAAGAGGGTGCTTGTATTGCAGTTTTAGCGTGGTTAAGAACTTCAAATTAAGAACTTAACTGAGCCAAGTCACCCACATCATGTCTCTCACAGTTTACTAAAAACAACATACCCACATAAAAATTCAGAAAAATAGTATTAATAGTATTAGTAATAGTATTGGGCTATTAAGTCTTTTTAGGTGTAATTTATCCAGACATGTAGGCTTCTGTAAACTCTTGTGGTCCACACAGAGTTGTCAGCTTGAACTGGTCCATAATTGCTTGATTAATGAACTGTGTAGGGTAACTTTTTAAGTATTTGGAAAAAAAATTGTTATTACTAAAGCAGACAGCAACTCTAAACAGAAAAAACAGCACCTATTTTTTGTTATTATTATTATTATTTTGATTTACTATTTTCAAAGCATTTGCGAGCTGCTTAAAATATGCTCTTATTTACCATTCACACCATTCACATTCAACCATGCACAAAAAATATTTAGATATTTTGAGAAGCGAAAAGTTTTGTTTATATAAAATGTATTATTCGATGGCAGTTTGTCCATGAGCTAAACTTTATGCAACAAGCTGAAATTAGTTTTTATTTAGATGTTTTTATTTGAAAGTTAAAAAAAAAAAAAATGTATTGGTAACTTATCCACATCTTTTTTTTGCCTAAATCTCTGACAATTTTGAAGGTCAATTCTGTTAAATGTATGACTCAATATTATTATTCTCCATGATTTGGCAGTTAAAGAAGAGCTCAGTGAAAGTTTCTTTGGTTGGTATTTAAAGATTTCATAATGATTGCAGTCCAACACGGTTGTCGCTAAAGCAAATATCAAAAAGTTCGGCAGCAGCTGCTGTGAGACGCACACGGACGCATCAGGATTTCAGGTGCATGAGCAGTGCGCAGAACTGCCCCGCATTGTGCCGTTTTCTGCTTATTAACTAGACAATCATGTCCATGTTAAATGGCCCTAATATCAGCAGTGGGCTTTTCCAGTGTTTTTGGATGTAACATTTGCAGTCAAATCGTGAGATGCTAATTACTACTGTGTTGACTCATTTGTATGTATTTTCCCAAACCAGTCGGCAGATAGAGACTTAGAAAGAAATCTCAGTATAGATTATTATTTCTTTAGATTGGGATAATTGTAGATAAATCTAAGATAAATTGAAAGGACGAATTGAAAATGAAGTAGAAATAAAAACTAAATTAAAATTCAAAACAATAATAACCCTGGTTGTAATGGCTAAAGCAGCTTTCACTTTCTTTAGTCTCTGTTTGTTTTTTGTTACATTTAAATTGACAAATTGCTTTTCTTAGTTGTGAAGTTTAAAATAAGATTAAACTATTGATGTTGAGTTTACAGTTACAATTTTAATTCAGATTCATGAACAGATTCATTCGGACTCTGACTCAATTGTTTAAAGACTCTGACTTGACTCGAACCCAACACTACTAGTTTTTGACAAAAACGTAATTAGATTACAGTACCGAATTACTTCGTAATTAGATTACACCCAACACTGCTCAGAACAGACCTTCAGTAGTTGATCAGACTTAAAGTTTTCCCAAAGCGGACAATCAATATTCCAAAAAATCCCATAGACTAACGTTGACAGAATGTTCAAACCCTGATAGCACATGTACATCACCCAGACATCTATTTGATGTGTGTGTTTGCATCTGGAAGACGTATTTGTACTTTGTTTGCTCATCTCCAATACGTCTAAAGAAGTCTTTGAGACATTTATGTTTTAGAATGTTTGTAAATCTGATCTTTTTAAGAAGTTTAACAGATGTTAATTAAAATGTTATGTTTTCCAGATGAAAAGATATAAAACGGACATCTTGGAGACGTGCGTGTGCTATCTGGGAACGGCCAACTATCAAACTCCAACTGTCAGAAAATTCGAATCTCTCTGGCTGTTTGTCTTACTGTTAGTTCTGTTGAACCTTTAAACCTAAAGCTTTTAAAAGTAGTTTAAACTCTTCAGGCCAGGCTGCCATCTATGACAACACATGATGGTCCATGTGTTCTGCATATCTCTCTCTCTCTCTCTCTCTCTCATATAGACGTCTTGTGCAAGTAAAACAAAGTGCAGAAATACTGTATATTTCTGGGCTTATAGGTCAAACTATAACTCACTTGCTGAACCTTTTATCTAATCTCTGAATACCCTTCAACAAACTTTACTGAGTCAGAATCAGAATTAGCTTTATTGCCAAGTGTTCCCATGTACACAAGGAATTGTTTTTTTTTGGTGATAGGAGAAACAAGTGCACAGAGAACATTACAGTGAGACACAGAATATAAAGCAAGAGCTGTTAAACACATAACAAGGAATATAAATAATAGAAATAGCATGTTCATTTGCGATGAGTTAACTTGGATGCAGCATGTGACCCGGTTGCCGGGTTATTTTGTTTTGATACACAGCCAGCGTGAGCCGTACTTTACCATGACAGATGCTTGCGTTTAAAGGAAACCTCAGACATAACAACTGCAAAATGACTGAATAAGGAAAATATATAACCATCTACTGTTTAGGTTATCTATGGGAGACTTGGCGGTTAATTCTGTGAAATACACCCAGAAAACTCACTGACACCAGACATTCCATGCGAGACTTTCTCCATTATGTAAAGGTGAGGACGTGAGAAAAAAAAAAAAAAAAAACTTGCCCTTACACGTCCACACAACAAACTGCGCGGAAACATCAACGGAAATGTTGGACACTTTGATACCGTCGCGACACACAGTTGGTACAACATGTGGGAAACAGAGAGGAGGACGGCGATTCTTACCCAGATACTGTCTGATCTCCAGCAGAACTTTAGGAGGTCCTCCGTTCAGCTGATAAAACACTGAACCGAGACAGAAGAGAAACAGTGTGGCCATACAGAAAGCATAATCGCGTAAGGAGAATCGAAGCCCGAGAGTCGATACCCAGAATCCCCTCCTGTTGTTCGGATCTCTGCTGCTGTGATTCGCGGTGTGATTCTTTAGACGGGAACTGCTGCTGTAATTCTTCATCGTCTCCTCACATGGAAGCGCCGAGAATGGTAGTCACCCATCCGCCTCTTTAGATAAGAACTTTTTAATAAACATAAAAAGCTAAACCCACTTTACAAAACACTAAGCGAACGCAGGCAGTGAGATATCTATCCGTTTGCACTCTTTTTGTCTTGTCTGCTCTTGCTGAGCTATTTTTGCGAATGAAGTTAGGAATCCATCCTCTGCTTTTTGGGGTTAGTGTCGGTGTCAGATTACTGAATGTGGAGGAGAAAGTTCAGCCGGAGGATGGACTCAACTCAAACTCATACTGACGTGTGCCGGCCCGCTCAGCACCACCAGGTGGAGGATCCTTGAAACAGCTAAAACTCAACCGACTGCTGGGGTTAAAATAAAAATGTAAATAAAAAAAAAACATTATACACACACACACACACGTGTGTGTGTGTACAGTATATATATACTTTTACATATATTAGTATACCTTTGTATACTAATGAATTTAAAATTCAGGATGCACATTTTAGTTTAATTAAATATGCAGATGACATGGCACTTGTCAGCCTTTTGCAAGGAGGAAAATAAATGAATAATCTTTATTATAATCATGTAAATTCCCTCCAGAACTGGTGTCGGTTGAGTGCACTTGAGATTAATTTGAATTAAACCAAAGAATTAGTTGTTACAAGCAAGAAGCAGGAAATCTCTGAACAAGTAGAACCTTTAATACTGTGCTGACCAGCTGGCCCCCAACTTCACACAGACCTTCAACAGATCACTGGAGCAGTGTGAAGTTTCCAGCTGCTTCAAACGCTCCACAATCATCCCCATCCCCAAGAAACCCAAGATCAAAGGACTTAATGACATCATCTGTCAAAGTCATTTGAGACACTGTTGTTGGCTTACCTGAAGGACATCACTGAACCCTTTCTGGATCCCCTTCAATTTTCTTATTGAGCAAACAGGTCTGTGGATGATGCAGTCAATATGGGACTGCATTACATCAACATCTAGACAGACCAGGGACTTATGCAAGGATACTATTTGTTGACTTCAGTTCGGCTTTTAACACCATCAACCCCGCTCTCCTATGGACTAAATTAACCCAGCTCTTTGTTCCCGGCTCTATCTGTCAGTGGATCACCAGCTTTCTGACAGACAGGCTGCAGCTAGTGAGAATGGGGAAATTCACCTCCAGCACATGTACAATCAGCACTGGTGCCCCCCAGGGATGTGCGCTTTCCCCACTGCTCTTCTCTGTCTACAAAAATGACTGCACTGCCAAGGATCCCTCTGTTAAGCTCCTGAAGTTCGCAGACAAAACTACTGTCATCAGCCTCATCCAGGATGATGATGAGTCTGCATACAGAAGGGAGGTTAAACAGCTGGTCGTCTGGTGCAGTCAAAACAACCTGGAGCAAAAACACTTTCAAAACAGTGGAGATGATAGTGGACTTTCGGAGGAACACCCCAACATTATCCCTGCTCACCATTCTGAACAGCATTGTGGGAGCAGTTGAGTCATTCAGGTTCCTGGGCACTACCATCTCACAGGACCTGAAGTGGGAGACCCAGCAGAAGTTGTACGTCCTTCGCCAGTTGAGGATATTTAACCTGCCAAAGGCACTGCTGATACAGTTTTACTCAGCAGTTATTGAGTCTGTCCTCTGCACTTCTATAACTGTCTGGTTTGGTTCAGCTATCAAGTCAGACATCAGAAGACTTCAAAGGATAGTTCAGACTGCTGAGAGGATTATTGGCGCTCCCCTATCCACCCTGCTAGAAAAGGGCTGGTAAAATCACTCTTGACCCCATTCACCCAGCACACTTCCTCTTCGAACTGTTGCCCTTTGGTCGGCGCTACAGAGCACTGAGCACCAGAACAGCCAGGCACAGGAACAGTTTTTTCCCTCAGGCCATCCACCTCATGAACAGTTAAAACTGCCCCCAGATACTTTCCTTTGGTCAATACAACCATGTGCAATATTCAGTCCATCCATTCCTACTTATATCTGTAGCTCATTTATATTCTTTAACATATCCTTCCTCTTATTCAATACATTACATCACCTGCACATAACTGTATATCTGTATATAAAATATTCTAACAACATTATTGTGCTATTGTATATTTCTCTTTTTTTTTTATCTGTTATATCATATTTTTTTATTATTATTATTTTTTATGTCACTGTATGTATATATGTTTAAATGTATATGTTTTTATGTATGTATGGATATACGCTACATTCTCTTGCACTGGAAGCTACTGACACCATGACAAAGTCCTTGTGTGTAAGCATACTTGGCAATAAAGCTCATTCTGATTCTGATTCTAATTCTGATTGGTGTGCACCCTATGTAGTAGTTTGTAGTTTTAAATATCTGGGAACATTTATAGATATTCATCTTAATTTTACTGAGAATACAGATTATGTTTTTAAAAAAGCAATGCAGAAACTGCATCTTATTAGGAGGTTAAACCACTTTGGTGTAAGTAAAGACATTTTAGAAATGGCTTACAAGCAGGGGAGGACTGGCCTTGGGGAGAACCGGGACTTTTCCCGGTGGGCCGGATGTGAAACGGGGCCGAACTGGCGTGATAAGCTAAAACGGACCGCTGCGTTATGCCGAGCAGGCTGCAACGGGCTGAAGAGGGCCGCAAAACGGTGCTGCGATATGCCGAAGGGGGCCGGTTTCCATGTAAAATCCAGGGCCGATTTCTCTTCCCATTCTGCCCTTGCTTACAAGAATCTCATGGAAAGCATTATGTCTTTCAATACGATCATGTGGTACGGAAACCTGAGTGTAAAAAACAAAGCAAAGTTGTCTAAAGTTATTAATGTAGAAGGGAAATTGTAGGTAAGACAATTTCATAGAGGCACCTGAACGAGATATATATATTTATATGAAATATTGGAAATACTGGAAATATTTGTGTTCTGTTTATAGTGCATCTGTGTATCTATCTATCTATCTATCTATCTATCTATCTATCTATCTATCTATCTATCTGTCTCTCTGTCTGTCTCTCTGTCTCTCTGTCTGTCTATCTATCTGAGTGTCACCTAAAATTAAAGCAGCTCTTATTGTAAAAATAGAGCTGTGTTTTTGGAAGCAGTCCACTTCATGTAGTGTTATTCTTTAAAAGTACAGTAAGGGCAACAGCGAAGAAAGAAATAGCAGATATGAATTAAATAAATGGGTTATAAATAAATAATTCAGTCAAGAGTAAAGTTTATGACCCCAAAAATTCAGTCATATTTCAACTGGCAAAACTACATTTGACTCTTTCACCCATGTAGGTAGGTGTCAGGATAATTAAACCAGTTTGCTTCACGATGGATTCATTTATAGTGCAACACAATACCTTTTATTTCACAGAGGAATGCTAAATCAAATGAAATAATGCCTTTATTTAATTTTGCCCAGAAGTGAGAAAGGACAGAAATATGCCTCCTCTTCAACCTCAAACGGTGGTTGCTGCTGTCTCTCTTTGTATAGTTTCTTGAGGGTTCTTTTTTTAATTCCTTTTTTTAAAGGATGATGATTAAAGATAATTGGCAGACAGTGTTTTGTATGAAGGTGTATGAAGGAAACTGCTTCCAAGGCACCATCAGTTCATGTCTGTCACGTGTTGTAGGGATGAGGCGAGAGAGCGGGATCAAAGTACAGCAATCCTTTAATTGACAATGGCAAGAAGGCGTGGATACATAGAAGATGATGACAAGGGTTACCAAAATAAGACAGTCGTTTTTGTCAACATAAACAGTGTAAAAACGAACAAGAACTGACAAGGATGGAACTGAACTAGAAGGTATATATACACAAGGTGCTGATGACGGAATGGAGAACAGGTGGCTGTGATGAGGAACAGATGGCAGTGATGAGGGCAGTGCATTCTGAGAGACAGAGGATGAAAACCACTTCAAAATAAGAGTCCTAGGAAACACGGTGAGTGTGACTGTTCCCCAGTCGCTGCCAGTGCTCTCGACCACGGAAGTCGTTTCCAGGTCATCCAGGGATCTTAGTTCCGAGCCTTCATCGGCTGCGCCCCTCGAGCCTCCCATGGCTCCGCCTTCCCTGGCTTCGCCCCTCGAGCCCCTCATGGCTCCGCCTTCCATGGCTTCACCCCTCGAGCCCCTCACGGCTCCGCCTTCCATGGCTTCGCCCCTCGAGCCTCTCACGGCTCCGCCTTCCAAGGCTTCGCCCCTCGAGCCTCTCCCGGCTCTGCCCTCAGAGTCTTCTACGGCTTCACCATCTACCACAGAAACTCCACCTCATGACCTACCCCTGTTCTATGGTTACTTCCCTGGCCTCCTGATCACTCCCAGACTCCTCCCTGACCACGGTATCATCCGCCTATCCCTCCTGGAATCCATGGTCTTCTCCTGGATCCTCCCCAGTCACCTGTTTCCTCCTGCCCTCCTCCACCTTTCGGCACCAGGGGTCGCCTTGTAAAGGGGGGGGGAGGTAGGTAATGTCACAGTCACCGTGTTTCCTAGGACTCTTATTTTGAAGTGGTTTTCATCCTCTGTCTTCTGTTTCCCCAGACTAAGTTTCTCAGAATGCACTGCCCTCATCACAGCCACCTGTTCTCCATTCCGTCATCAGCACCTTGTGTATATATTTACCTTCTAGTTCAGTTCCATCCTTGTCAGTTCTTGTTCGTTGTTACACTGTTTATGTTGACAAAAACGACTGTCTTATTTTGGTAACCCTTGTCATCATCTTCTATGTATCCACGCCTTCTTGCCATTGTCAATTAAAGGATTGCTGTACTTTGATCCCGCTCTCTCGCCTCATCCCTACAACACGTGACAGACATGAACTTATGGTGCCTTGGAAGCAGTTTCCTTCATACACCTTCATACAAAACACTGTCTGCCAATTATCTTTAATCATCATCCTTTAAAAAAAGGAATTAAAAAAGAACCCTCAAGAAACTATACAAAGAGAGACAGCAGCAACCACCGTTTGAGGTTGAAGAGGAGGCATATTTCTGTCCTTTCTCACTTCTGGGCAAAATTAAATAAAGGCATTATTTCATTTGATTTAGCATTCCTCTGTGAAATAAAAGGTATTGTGTTGCACTATAAATGAATCCATCGTGAAGCAAACTGGTTTAATTATCCTGACACCTACCTACATGGGTGAAAGAGTCAAATGTAGTTTTGCCAGTTGAAATATGACTGAATTTTTGGGGTCATAAACTTTACTCTTGACTGAATTCTTTATTTATAGCCCATTTATTTAATTCATATCTGCTATTTCTTTCTTCGCTGTTGCCCTTACTTTACTTTTAAAGAATAACACTACATGAAGTGGACTGCTTCCAAAAACACAGCTCTATTTTTACAATAAGAGCTGCTTTAATTTTAGGTGACACTCAGATAGATAGACAGACAGAGAGACAGAGAGATAGATAGATAGATACACAGATGCACTACAAACAGAACACAAATATTTCCAGTTCATGTATGTGTGTGTGCATATATATACAGTATATATATATATACACACACACACACACACACACACACACACTACCGGTCAAAAGTTTTGAAACACTTGACTGAAATGTTTCACATGATCTTAAAAATCTTTTGATATGAAGGCGTATGTTTAAATGTTTGAAATTATTTTTGTAGACAAAAATATAATTGTGCCACCATATTAATTTATTTCATTATAAAACTAACATTTAATTTAAAATAAAACGTTTTTGAAATTGATGACTTGGACCAAATAATAAAGAAAAGCAGCCAGTAAGTGCCCAACATAGATGGGAACTCCTTCAATACTGTTTAAGAAGCATCCCAGGGTGATACCTCAAGAAGTTGGTTGAGAAAATGTCAAGAGTACATGTCTGCAAATTCTAGGCAGATGGTATTATTATTTTGGATTTTGTTTAGTCACAACATAATTCCCATAGTTCCATTTATGTTATTCCATAGTTTTGATGGCTTTACTATTATTCTAAAATGTGAAAAAAAAAAAAAAAATTATAATAAAGAATGAGTGTTTCAAAACTTTTAACTGGTAGAGAGAGAGAGAGAGAGAGAGTGTGTATATATCGTTCAGTTGCCTCTGTGTCATATATATATATATATATGTAATGCAAACAGGTTTCTGACACAGCTTGATATTTTATAGGTGAGATATACATGTACAAGGGAGTTTGTGAAACACACACACGGTAAGAAAGCTGTCAGTCCTTTTTTTATTACGCCTCAAAATGACAAATATTTTACGAATTCTTTTGTAAATACACAAGCAAAACCTTTATAGACAATCATTAGCGAGCTGAAACCAGATAAAATAATTTTTTTACATATATTACAATGGTCATTGGAGCATGTCACTGGCTAACTTTGATGAAAGAGTATTGCTCTATATTATGTATAGTACAGCTAATACAGCAAAACAAGTTTAAAAACCAATTACATATACAGAATGTGCAACCTCATTTCATATATGTAATTAGAACCTATTTGTTTATCTTTTAGGTTGAAATAAATAACTGGTCATGGTTAGTTCTTTTATTAATTAATGAGTGATTACATTTTTAACAGAGATTTGATATTTAAACAATTCTTGTCAGTGACCATCACAGCCCGTTTCAACCTTTAGCATATGACCTGAAAACAAACACCTGCTTACAATTGAAAAAATCAGTTTGTAAGTTCATTTTCTCTGCAATGGAATTAAAATCAACTTTCATTCATTAATAAAGTGCATGTTACAGTAACATTTACTGTAATAGAGTTTTATTTTCAATTACATAAAAAAGCCTCATTGTTATCAAAGCACTCAACTTATAGCAACTTGAAGGCATCCATTTTGGGATTAAGGAATCTATTGATTCTCTACTGCTATTTGAATTGTTTCATTAAAAATTTAGCGTTACAATCTATAAATTGTGCTGCGTTAGATACAAAAGTGTAACAAGGGATAAATACAACAATTATAAAGGGATCATTAAAAAAGACAATTTCCTAAAACTGCAAGGCCTTGTGGAAATATGACTTGACATGTATTTCTGCTATAGGAAGAATTGAAAAACAAAAAGATCTTTAGAAGCATCTAAATTTAAAATTTTCACTTCAGTTTTGTGTGTGCCTAATCAAAACCAACCTAAGTGAGTTTGGGAGAAAGTTGCTTTGTTGTGCTTAATTTGGAGTGATTTACAGCAATACTGTAAATATGTGAGCATGACATTACTGTTAACACATAAAACCTCATTCTACCTGTTCACACACTGAGTTACTTGTTATTTGCATCATTCACAATATCTGGAAATCACAATATCTCTGCATACACATCACCTGCACAGCATGTTTTGAAATCAAAATATACTGCATAACCCTATAGAGAAGCATATGTTCATAAGAGCTATTGAGTGGAAGTGACATAACTAAACACAGGAGGAATCACTCTGGAGCTTCAAACCATCATTTTCTCACAAAGAAAACAACTGAACATATAATGACATGGTAACATGATTCAAAAACCAGCTTGCCCTGATAATTCCAAAAATAAATAAACGCTTCATGGAACTTTCTTCCTGATTTTTACACTTTTAAATAATCAGTGAAGCAGCCAACATATTCGCCTCCAGTCTCTGGAAAGTCCCTTATATCAGAAAATGACTCTAGGTTAGTGATTTCCTGATTTGATTTGATTCAGTTTACTTGTATTTTAAGGCTAAGACTGTGTGCTTTAAAGAGCTTAAGTATTCAACATGTCTTCAACACCCCAGTCAAAGTGCAAGGCAATCCGGGGCAAAATTAAACAAAAAGCTAATTTAATTCCAGCAAGTATTTTACAGCTGTATGATGCATCAGGTGCATCAGAGAGGAGTATAATAAGAGGTACACAATATGCATGAGATTAATTTTCAAGATAACAGAGGCAACATAAATTGGTCTTACTGATAAAGTAATAAACTGCTATCCCACGGTAGCTGTTGAGTAAGTGATGTCTGTTGGAAGATTAAATGTGCTGTGAATATAACGTATTATCTTAAGCATAGTATAAAATAGCGGTCCTTTAAAATGTTATCATGAAAAGAGAGAAGGTTCTTGAAATGGTTTTATCACTCTCTATACAAACATATGCATACTTGCTAAAACCACGGCCAGTTATTGGCCTGAAATCAAAATGTGCATTACACTGAATATGCCTATATGGCAACATCATGCTTTTGAGAATTTGATAAACATATCCTTTACTTAACTCACCAAAAAGGACACATCTTTTGATATACATATTCGATATACATATGTTCTGAGACAAAAGTAATATTATATTAACACAACCTGCATGAAATGAAGTTGCTTTGGCCAGGTGACATATTGATATTCATGTGCTTCAATAAGCACTAAAAATGTAATTCCTTTACAATTTATTTTTCTAAATAAATCTCACACTTCCTGAAAAAGTGAGAAAGGGGTTTAACAGTCTTTAAAGTCTTACAAAAACATAAATTCTCTGAAAAAAAGTGTGCTTTCTCTGACAGGCAGTCTTTAAGACCAAAACTAGATGTTTCTATGGAAACATCTGTTGAGAGGCCCTTAGTAACAGTCCTTGTAAGTCAGATCACTATAAATGTCAGAGGGCCAAGAGATTTTAGCAATATAGAACACCAGAAAAGACTTCTTGATATACTGTCCCAGGCTTGTCCCTTTACTGGTCCGCTGAGTTCAATCCATTTATTCAAGATCATAGCAGTTATAGAGGCTCATGTGAATATTATGACGGTACTGAGCTGTTGGCTGTGATTATTTTGGCCTCACTGAGAAGAATACGTATGTGATTCTCCTCCTTTAACCCCGCCTCCCTCGCTCTTGTCTCGGTTAAGGACGACACATGGCCCAGAGTGTCAAAGCCTGCAGCCAATAGAGGGGCACAATACATGGGCATTCCAATTGACACAAGCCAATCAGAAACAGAGCTCACATGAACGGGAGACACAGGCTTCCGACACATATCAGTCAAACCTCCAGAGGGAATCTGTGGAGACAAAATACAAATTCATCAATCCACAGTCAATAGATTGAGTCATTAAATCATACATTTGTTGATCTTGTGAATGTGTATTGAATAATGAATAAGTATTGCTAAAAATAAAAATTCTTTTTTTATACTGGGGCCAGTGAAAATATTCAAAACAAAATACATAAAAAAACTGCCCGAATCATGCAGTAATTAAAGGTGCACTCAGATTTTTGTTTTTCTCATTTAAAAAGTTTTACTTCTAAAGAAATCAATAGTAATTTTGAAAAATATGTATAAAATCATTACCACTCATGTGAGATGAAGAGTTCAGTCATTTCAGTAACCTTATAAAAGCTCTTTTATTCTACATGTAGCAGGGGCGCCTCATGGAGGCAGCCATGTTAGCATCACATGAACAGCTGAAAACAACTCTTTTAATCTTAGTATCTGCCCTTTTATTGGACACTTTCATTTATGGATTAAATGAATCCTGCTTTACTGAGCAGAGTGAATTTCAACAATGGCACTGGTAACTGAAAACTACTGTGTTTGAATGATGCAGCATCCAGGCCACTAGGTGTCAGTGTAAGCCATACCTCGACATACTTTAAACATTTACTGAGTGCACTAGGGATGGGCGATACCACTTATTTTCTTTTCAATCCGATACCAATAATTTCAAGTCCAATATTGTTGATACCGATAACGATACTTCTATTAAATTTATATTTTTTGCAATTTCTTGGGATAAAATGGGTAATTTAAAATATATATTTTTTGTCATAATCCAAGTCATTATTTATTTATTTATTTACATTTATGAAACTAAACAGAAAATTATTAGACTTCTGTTTTGTTTACCCTTACAAAAATTAACCATGGTTTCACTACAGTAACTATAGTTTAACCATGGGATTTAGTTAAACCATAGTTACCAAACAATTAACCATGGTTACTACTACAATATTACTTTAGTAAAACCATGGTTAACTATTTTTGAATTACTAATTAACAACAATTACACACAATTATAAGAAATAAGAAATGTCACGTTTAGATATGTTTTTATTTTAGTGTGAATTTACTCCAGAAGAAGCTATTTCTCTGATTTTCTGTCATTACCTCTACAAGGCACTGATCCCTCTTGTTTGAACGAATCTTGTGACGGCGCAAGCGCTTTTCTGCTTGTGTTTTTCAGCATGCATGTTAAGATGAGCGGAAGAAGAAATAGTTCCCATCCTGCACAATTATTTGCTAATATAGCCTAATCCTTTTTATTTCACTTTGAAGCTTATGATTATTGTTCATGTTCATGGTAACCAAATATTTTTTTTATTTTTTAGAATCAATATTTTTGTGTGAGGATCGATATTTTTGATACAACATCAGTATCGGAAGTATCGATACTTTAGGATTGATCCGTCCATCCCTAGAGGGCACCTTTAAAAGTAATTTGTAAATGCATTTGGTAAGTCAAATGAGTATATTCTGTAGATAATTGGATCTCTGAAAGTTACTCACAGCCATACGGTGCTCCTTGCGTAGTTGTTTAACTCTGATCTGATCCAGACTGGACGCCACATCCTTCACTGGCTGCTGAAAATCCTCTGAGTATCTCTGTACTAAAAGTTGAGAAATACCACATCGACCGTGCTGAGAAAGGCCAAGAGAAAAGACAGAGAAAGAAAGAGGAGTCAGCTAAATACTGAGAGGAAAACAAGATCTAATGGAGTTCATCACCTCTTTAAGACCATCTGAAAACATCTCTGAAAACCTTAAAAGACCCCGTACAGCCCCCAAGAGACTCTAGTCATCAAAAATTTCTTCTTACTAATGTTCTGTGTTCAAGCATAGCTTTGATTAGCACATTTGTCTCAAACTGTGGATAAAAACAGATCATCATTATCAGATCATAAAGTTTACTCCATGTGGCTTTTTAATAGATTTTACGGTTGGTGGAGACCAAGCATACATGGAAACAGAAGCTGACTCACAAACAAGCCAACTTTATGTGGCAATTACACCATTACATGGCGGGCGAGACTAAACTGTTTTTTTTAATGTGAGATTTAGTGTTCAAATACTAACATCAACCTGTCTGGCGTAACCTAGATCAAGTTTAATATTTTAAATACATCTTTTTTAATTACCTTGAGTGATAAACTAGTGTGTCACGTGAGAGCACGCTGTGCGCATTTGGCTGCTGCTTCTCACTGGCGTTCCTGTGTTGTTCTTGTGTTTTGTTCTTGTGTTTTGATTTTGTTGTTGTTTTGGACTACACTGAACTTTTGATCACTGCTGACCGTATATGAAACTTTGCCCTCTTGGAGTCTTCACTGTTGCTAAATTGCTCTCTGGACTTTATTGAACTATTTTTGTGTACTGTTGACCATATTTGAACTGCACCGGATCACTCTGGAACATATTTCTACCTGGAACTCCCCACATACCCTGGACTCTACATGCACTGCCTCACACACCGTCGGCGAGCCCGCTGACCACTGTTTATCCCTGCTGGTTTAGCCGGTGAGTTAGTCTCCACTCTCTCACTGAGCTGTGTCTGGGTGTTATTTATGAATTCTGATTCGCATCAGGGCGTCAGCGCCAGTGTCAAGCACCACATGAAAAGCGCTTGCAGACAAAACCTCTCATTTTGCATTTTTTTCTTGATAGTTAAGACATAGCGTGCTTCTGTGGTAATTAAAGTGTGCCTTACTTAGGCTGAAAAATACTTGATTTCTGTCACAAGTTCCATCTAGGCCTGTTTTGTACAACAAATAGTGTTAAGAGCTCTTTTCCCCATCACTTTATCGCTGACACTGAATAACTGCTGTGTGTGTGTTGTGAAGTGTGCATCAGTGTAATGACTCTGGCCGTGCACATCACAAAAGTTCTCCCCTCCCAACCAGTGTTTATGCTGTATTAACGGTAAATTCATTAATCGTGATAAAAAAAAATTAAAATGAACGCGTTAAACATTTTTAATTAATTGCATGCATTAATTCTGACAGCTCATCAGCTTTATCATATAAGCAGCTTCCTAATTTAGAGATTAATGTTTATGGTAAAGAAATTCATATAATTTCTTGTGCCCAATTGAGGACACGTTTGATAAGCTGTTGGTACAGGCAGAAATGGGATTGGCCACCGATAAAAGACACTAAAATTCCAGGCAGTCTGTCCTTGCTTTAATATGTAAACAGTGGAGCTACTTGTGGTGACAGAAAGCACATT
Organism: Myxocyprinus asiaticus; assembly: GCF_019703515.2. Classification (NCBI taxonomy): domain Eukaryota; kingdom Metazoa; phylum Chordata; class Actinopteri; order Cypriniformes; family Catostomidae; genus Myxocyprinus; species Myxocyprinus asiaticus. The sequence continues at coordinate 31,200,901 of NC_059362.1, forward strand.
TTTTCACCTCTGCTCTACAGTGTTCCAGTGGTGGACCTGGCAAAAAGTCAGCCATCTTAAAATTTCCTGAGCCAGGTCTGTTGAGGTGAGGAGGTGTTTATACAGCAGCACTTGTACACAATAGTCTCATAGAACTGATTTGGAATCAGATTTCGCAGTGTACATTACATACCAAAGGACCAAGCTGATCTGGGAGCAGATGTTTTATGATTGCCAAACACTCAAAACCAAATCCACTGTCTCAACTCTTTCCACCTTGACTTTCCTTGCATGTGTGTGTGTGTGTAATGAGGGGATCCCAGAGCAGGTCCACTGCTATTGCTGGCATGACTGAAAGTACTCTTTAAGGATTCAGGATATTTGATAGTTATGTCTGCGCTAAGCCATGCATTTAAATTAAAAATAGCCAGAGAAAATGAGTTCTGCTTAGCAGTTCATCCTCACGATTAATAACTCACAGTTTAAAATGTATGTTCCTCTCCGTTTCTCTTGACAGGCTTTCAAAAGATCTTTCAGCACTAATGAAATAAAAAATAATCTAGCCGTGACTTCCAAGAAACAATGGAATGGTTGAGTCAAGCCCGCCTCTGTTAAAGGAATAGTTCACCCAGAAATGAAAATTCTCATCATTTACTCACCCTCATGCAATCCCATACTGTCTTTCTTTTGCAGAACACAAATGAAGATTTTTAGAAAAATATTTCAGCTCTGTAGGTCATCACAATGCAAGTGAATGGGTGCCAAACATTTGACCATCCAAAAAGCACATAAAGGCATTATAAAAGTAACCCATATGACTCCAGTGCTTAAATTCATATATTCGGAAGTGATATGATAGGTGTGGGTGAGAAACAGATAAATATTTAAGTCAATTTTCACTAGAAATTCTTCTCCCTGCACAGTAGGGGGTGTATGCATGAAGAATGTGAATCACTAAAAACACAAGAAGAAGAATGTGAAAGTTAAAGTGGAGATTGACTGAGCAGGGAGGAAAATTTATGGTAAAAATTGAGTCATTTTTATTTGTATAGCTCCCTTCACAACACACATTGTTACAAAGCAGCTTTACAGAAAATCATGCATTAACAGAAAATTATACCATAATATCTATAAAATCTTCATTGTATAGTTTGATTAAATACAATTATGAAGTGTGTATAAAAATAAGTAATTAAATAATAATTGTATTTAGCAACCACTGAGCAAGCCGAAGGCGACTGTGGCAAGGAACACAAAACTCCATAAGATGTTGGTTAATAGAGAAAAATAACCTTGGGAGAAACCAGGCTCACTGTGGGGGCCAGTTTCCATCTGGCTACCATTATGAATATAATGCCAATATTACTTATTTATGTGCAGTGCAAGTCATAGTTTAAAATTATTAAACTAAGTAAGTGTTAAGGGTCAGTGTTTAAAACAAAGATTTTGTATGAACTGTAAGATTAATGATTAATGTCTTTGAAGTCTATCCTGGATTAACTGCAGAAGTTCATATAGATGCATTGTCCTTTGTTAGTTGGCTGATGAATCTGATGATTGACTAAAATATTGATCGGTTTCTCACCCACACCTAACATATGCTTCTGAAGACATTGATTTAACCACTGGAATCATATGGATTACTTATTTGCTGACATATGTGATTTTTGCTGAAGAAAGTCATACACATCTGGGATTTCATAAGGGTGAGTAAATGATGACAGAATTTTCATTTTTGGGCGAACTATTCTCTTTAGTCTAAAGTGCTGCTATCCCCCCCCCCCCACCAAATCAGGTAGTGCTTTCCTGCTAAACTTTACTAATTTGTTTAATCAGGTTTAGCTTTCATTATGAAAATGAATTAACTTTCCCCTGCCTTCCCACGTTTCGGAACTTCGCGGCCGGGATTTCTCAACTCGGTCAGCTAACTTTACTCAGTACAGAGAATCCTGCTGGAGGAACGCCTGTACTGACATGTAGACTCATTATTGATCACTTGCCCAGTCAGTCCATTCCAATCCAGATCCAGCACCACAATGGAAAAATAAACCAAAAACATGGTTCAGCAACTGTAACCGTATGGAAAAGTGCCATTTGATTGTGATCTGTCCAATGATATATGGGTTTGGCTCAACTACTGTATATTCAGAGAAAATTTAGCATGTCAACAACTTAATCCACACTAAAACCAAGGTAAACTGCAGTACTTTGAAGCGGCGACTAAAAACAAAATGTTTTTCATTTCAGTTCGTTCTTAGCAGAAACTGTATTTTTTCATTCCAGTTCCGGCATTTTGCAGCCTCCTTTCCAAATGGTAACTGTTTAGAACTTAATAAAAGAATTATTAATAACATTCTTTTTAAAATGACAGTACTCTGTGCTTAGGTTGAGTGATACACCATTTGCAGTGTTGCCAGATCTCTCAAGAAAAAAGGGCTCAAGTCTGGAAAATCAAGCTCAAAATAAGTGACTTGCCTAAGCAAAAAGAAAAGATTAATTTATTTTCCCATGAGGTAAAATGATCAACATCAGAAATCTTAACAAGCATAGTATACAGTAGCCTATATAAAATAAAGTCTTAACAATAAATGTGCTCTTATTATTAAATATATGCCCAACAATACTTAACATGTTTGAGAGCGAATGCACAGACAACATTCTTCTGGAGCTAATAAATTCCTTAATCAACTTTATACCGCTTTAATAACCAACACTATGGTAAAATAAAACAGGCACGTTCATTGCTCTTGGCTCATTAGCTGAAATATGTTTATGAAACATTATCACAAAGTAAGGCCTAAATAAAATAAAGAACTGTTTGGATATTTTAATTTTGATTACAGATCTGCTTCTCTGTTAAAGACCGTTTCCACCTGGTATTAAGATGCGTTTCGGGTGATACGATCACATGTGGTCAGTGCTAAATACAGGTCAAAACGGTGTCTAAAACGTTTTTTGATCAGATCACAAAAACCACATAAGAATGTGGTCAAAAACGGATGCAACCACATCACATTTGAGGTGTAAACACTAATCCGTCCTGTACGCATCCCAGCAGCAGTGAAAACGCCACCCCCCTCACCTGTCAGTCAGCAGCTGTGCTAAAACAAGATGTAAAATTTACTTTAAAAGGAAATAACCGTCCGATAGGAAAATTTTAAAAAGCATATACAGAGGCCTACGCAATCACAAGAGCTTCACGGATCTTCTTTAGTGTGTCTGATATCAACACAGATGAGAAGCACGAACACCTGAAGCTCCTTTAATACAGTTAATACACTAAAATAACAGACAATTCTGCTTGACATGTTGCGTTTGTGCTTAGATTAAATTTCAACTGCATCTGGGAGAAACAGCGTGCCATTTTTTTCGTGCTTTCTCTGTCTTTTCTGACTTTGTTGCGCTTTAATATCATGCAGTAACACACTGACATAGTGACTAATGTATGTTATCATGAAACAGAGTCCTTCCCTTCCAAATCCGAACACAAGTGATCACAGGAGACACATTTAAGCGACCAGGTGTAAACAGCGATGTCTCACCTGACCACGTGATCGTATCACCTGAGGCACATCTTAATACCAGGTGTAAATGGGGTCAAAACCCAGCAGCATCAAATCTATATTAATTCATCATAAATTACAATAATTAAGTGAAGACTTGGAAACAACTTAGACGTACTTTTTACCTCTATTTGTTTTCCTTGTATATAGATTATGCATGCTTGTATATGTAGTAATTAAATATAGTTGTTAAAAATGTCTCCAGAATGTCATGTAAGGCTACATCCACAACGTGCAATTAGGCAAAGAAATGTGTGATGCAGCGGTTTCCTTTAAGATCAAAGCACATGCTTATGTTCTACTAAAAAGAGAAAAGCCAATTTTTGGGGGGGCAACAGGAAGTGGTGCAATTCCAAAAATGTACTGTGATAAACCCTTTTTTTGTTTTCAGTTTCATGAAAAAATGATCAGAACAAAATTAACTGGTTACAAACCATTTACCAGCATTTAAAAAATAAAATTGTCACTATGGAGCAATTGAAAGGGACTTCAATTATGATTTGTTTTGGTTTTGTTCCTTGAACTGTTTTAAGTCCCTGCTTTGAAGCAATTTTTCTCAGTAGTTATTGTGTTTTGCCTCTGTAAGGCAGAACTGAGAACTGCAACAGTATTATTGCTAGATCCATTCTACTGTATATAACTAGTAATAAAATGCCATTTTTGCAACAAAAACGGAATTACAATTAAAATCATTACTTACTTTATCAGAGTACGGCTCTTCTGTGAGGTCAATCCCTTCTGAATGCATCCTTTCCTCCAGCAGAGTCTCCAGGTCAACCATTTTGGCATGAGAGATCTTCCTGCTGAGGGCCACTTTAGTTCCATGGATCTGAGGACATGCAGATTCAGGCAGGTCAGACAACCATGGTGGACTTACAGCTGGTGGAGTTCCAGGCTCAACTGAGGATGCTGGGGTTGATGGGGTACCCTCAGAAGAAGTGGCTGAGCTGTGTAAGGGTTTTGTGGGTAAGGTTGTTGTATTTGGCACTGAACCAGACAGAACCAGCGTAGGCTGGCGCAGGCCATTCGGCAGATGTTCCTTGGACTTTTTCGCTGGCACAGGAGGTGGAACAGGTGGTTTTTTAGGGTGAGTTCTTGGAGCAGGGCTAGTTGGGGCAGAGGCAGGTTGGTGGTTTGAGGTCTGAACAGCAGGCAAGGGTCTGACCGGGCTAAGAAGCAGCTCTGTGGGAATTTTTGGCCTCTCCATCGACCCAGTCTCTTTTCCAGACTTATCTGCACCCTGTTCCTTTTTTGATTCTACATGATCTATCTTTACTTCCTCTTTGCTTCTCTGAGGCCTGCCACTTTGGTTCTGGTCCTGGTGGTCCTTCCTCTGATCAAAAGACTGCTCCCAGTGTAGATCCCCCAGAGAATGTGAGCGCTTCCAAGACTGAGGGGTCTCCTGGGGGCCATCTAACTCCTCACAGCTACGGCTAACTGGCATGCGGGAGGTTTGTCCTGCTTTGGAGCCCTTTTTAAGACCAAGGCTTCGTAGACTGAAGCCCTTAATGGACCAGGGCAGAAAGGTCTTGGGGAACTTGCGTTCTTTCTTGGCCTGTTGCTGAAGAGCTTCAGCGGAGTGAGTCACAGGGAGAGTGGGGTAGTCTGGTGACTTGTTACCCCCACAGTCAAATCCAGACGAACCACGGCTGTGGCGTGACGCCTTACGACTCTTACCTGAAACAGAAAGGTGTCCTTTCACATAAACTCCTTAATTATAAATGATTTCTCCTTGAAAGAGTTAAGGTCTGAACTTATGGATTGTTTTTTGGTAAACCTGATGTCATTAAAGTTTTATGAACTGGAAGTGCTGAGGGGGCTAAGCTACAGTTATTTGTTTGGCTCATGTTTGTTTGTGAAAGTGAAATCTATGAGTGAGAGAAAGAGCTGCACTATTAGATTTGAAACTAAACTGCTACAATCTGAAACATTCTGATGAAAGCAGAAAATTTTTACTCAATGTCCAGCAGTATATTACATTCAATTGTGGTTAAAGGAATGCTCAGAGTTCAATACAAGTTAAACTCAATCGACAGCATGTGTGGCACAATGTTAATTACCCCCAAAAATATTCTGACTCGCCACTTATTTAAAAAATAATAATAATAAATTGTGGCTACACAGTAAGGCACTTACAATGGAAATGAATGGGCCGGTCTATAAACATTCAAATACACATAGTTTTAAAAGAATAGCAACAAGTCGTAATCATTATACATGTTAACGTGATTTTAAGTGTGATAAAATTGCTTACTAACCTTATCTGTATGAAGTTATATCAAATACCTGTATAACAGGGTTTTGTAGTCATGACAACAAAGCTGTAATATTGGATATAACTTTACATAGATAAGGTTAGTAAGCAATTTTATCACACTTAAAATCATATTAACATGTATAATGTTTACTTCTTGTGGCTATACTTTTGAAACCATGTGCATTATAACACTTATGGACTGGCCTCATTCACTTCCATTGTTTGCCTTACTTTAACCATGATTATTGTTTTTTTTCTTTCTTTTTTTAATAAATTCAAAATTCAAAAATTCAAAAATAAATTCTTTTTTAATACAATTCGAAATTACTTTTTGTGGTAATCAACATTGTGCCATAAATGCTGTTGATTGAGCTTAACTTGTATTGGGCCATTGGAACATTCCTTTGACAGAAAAATAAATAAAATAAAATAAAAATCAGCTAAAACTAGTACAGATAATACCAGCATGGCGTAAGACTGGTTAAATTGAAATGTGTAATGCAAGAATACACATTTATAAATGTTTACCGAACAGGTTAGTAGTCACAGCATTTGTTTAGCAGGTACCCAAAGGCACAAATTTTGAATTTTAAAAATGTTTATTGAATGTATAGTATTTTTTTATTCTTTTCTTAACGTTTTGTTATTATGCTGTCCCCAGGTTAGTTTAGGGTTAATGGTGAGGTGAAGAATGTCAAGATATTACTTTTAGACTATTGAGAAAGACCACAAATTAATATATTTAAACATTGCATCATTTTCCACATCAAACATACACATCTAATGAGTGGGGAGTTAGTGACAGCCAAGTTAGTTAAGAGCAACAACACATAGATTATTACAAGATTAATAAAAAGTTTATTAACATATAGTTAAAGAATTATTATTTATTAAAATGTACAATGAACATTTATATGCCAGGACTTTTGGAACACATGTCCAAAAAAAAAAAAAAAGAAATGAAATGACAGAGAAACGATGCAGATATATGTGGAATGCAGCTGACAGACAGGGAGAGCAGTCCAGAGAGAAAAGAGAGTGAAGGTTGCATTTTAAGCATCTTATAGAATTTTAGATGAATTAGAATAAATTTTTCATCAGAATCAGAAATCAGACATTTTTAAACAAAATCAATAAAATACTTGCTAACAAAGCAGCACAGCCTGAGAGTAGCACATGCTGAAATGTCTAAGATAATTGGCCCTGCATTGCTAGTCTTAAAAGAAAGAAATGGGGGGAAGAAAATAATAAGTACAGATATCAGGAAGTGAAAACAGATGAAAAAAAAAAAGCAAGCAGACCAGAATGCTAGAAATCACAGAATGGATTTATTTTTCATATTGGCAGACTGCACATATTTCTTATCTGTTCTTAACACTCACGCTTAGCCACCCACACACACACACACACACACGACAATAAGAGGGATCAGTCAGTGTTATAATATGCCAGTAGAAGGTTAAAAAGACAACAGAAGAGTGAAAAACTTAAACACTGATTTGTTTTTAAAAGAAATACAGAATGAGACACAGTCCTAACTCTTAGATAAAATTCTCTCAAAAATAGACTTAGTAGATTAGCTCCTAAACACTTTTACACACTATGCAAAATATCACCTTCAATTGCACGTAGCATCTATTCATCCACTATATTCTTCCTCTGAAGTCTTTGCTTTTTTAGGCACATAAGAAATTGTGCAATATGATGAAAACAAACACCAATGACAAATATAGAGTGATATTTCTTGAAATGGCAAAGGGTGCACGAGAGATGTAAAAGTGAGTCTGAAATTAGCCTGCTCACTGCAGTGGGTTTGTCATTGAGAACATTCTCAGCTCTTGAACTCCAGGCAAATATACTTTGAGAAAATTGACCAGTATGTAATCCTGCTGTGAGAACAGGCCTTGTGCATATTTTCTGAGCTACTGGCCTACACCGTCTGTCTGTATCTCCTTATTTTCTCTTCAGGCTGCAGACTTTTGTTGATTAGTTAGAGATAGGAAGAGCGTGGCTGCCACTGAATGTAATTCTCTCTGCAGGAGAAGAAACAGGACAGCTTTTTTGGAAATTCTAATTTCTAATTAAGTGGAAGAGAGCAGGATAAGAGAGTAAGAAAAAAAAAAGAAATTATGATAAAACAGAATAAGAGAAAAAGCCACAGCAGATATGACAGAGAGAGACAGAGAGAGAGAGAGAGAGAGAGAGAGAGAGAGAGGAGAGAGAGTGTCTTGCGTTAAATCCAGATGTAATGACAGTTTCTCATTGGCTGTTAGGACGCCGAGTCATGGTAGAGAGAAGAGTGGCCCAGAGGTGAGAAGATGGTGTCATGGCGTTGCTACACTAGGCTGGACATGGTGATGCTGTTGGTATGGAGATGCTAGACAAGCGTCTGGTTACCATTCTCTAGGTTTTCGTTACTTTCGTAGCAACCAGAGTCCCGTGGAGAGTTGGCCATGAGGCCATGCCCCTCACAGAGGAGTTTCTCCTGTGAGCCAGAGAAGGTGCTGCGCTCCGGATCACTGCTACCTATAACACACACAAGCACAAAGTTAATATTCTTCAATCTCTTTCTTCTAAATAGTGTACACAAAAAAATACCAAAATCTGCAAAAATATTTTATAATGGTTTAAGCACCAAAAGTGTATAGGATCATTAGAGATCCTAGGTATGTAATAGTGTCACAGTTTTTTTATTTTTGCACTTCTATAAATTATCATTTTTATGATTATTTCATATAAGTTTACTTTCACAGGATATCTATTCTTTGTTTATTACAAGAGAAATGAGTACTATATTCATACAAATAAATACTCTATCACACTGATTTTGAATGATCAACAATGGTGAATTCTCAGTATTACATATGCGTGTACACATACATATTACACATGATATTTCTTACTCAAGGTGGCGCTGTTGTTCCAGTGATTGACTTGATTTACATTTGACATTGCTATTTGATGAAGAAACAATGTGGAAGTAAACTACAGCAAGTGTAACACATGAACAATATACGACTATTGTCATTTGGATGTAATACTGAAATCATGTATGTTGTACATATGTTTAGACTCAAAAAAATGAATGTACTTGTGTAGCTTATGTGTAGCTCAATATGTTTTTGACAGCCAGTTGCATCTCATGAAATTGCATTATGAAAGTAATGAATCCTGTTTGAAATTTGTCATAAATTGTTGCATTTTCTCTTTGATATAAAAAAACAAACAAAAAAAAACATCAAAATAAATTTTATTCTATTATTTTCTAATTGTTTTTAAAACATTTTGATAATTTGACACTATCTGGGCAATGTGTAAACCCATTTGTGATAAATATAAGTGTCGGGCCTCCAAAGACCAGTATATGTAAGCGTGTTTAGTGAAACACCCATGCATTTAAGGGTTAAGTTGAATTAATTTAAATGAATTTATCAATATATCATGTAGCTCATTAGATTACCTTTTTTAATCATTTGAAAGCCATAAACATAATATGATGGATGTGTCTCCATGAGGCCTTTATGAGGACTGTTGGGTAAACCTCTTTGATAGATTCTATGTCTCTGTGCCTGTGTGTACTCACTATCATAATCTTGCAGTAGTTCTACAGCAGTCAGCAGAACAGCTCGGTGTTGTGGGTCTCTGATGTTGAGTTCATCCAAATCTTCTTCCTCTAGTAACTTAAATGTGTCCAGATCCTCATACCCATTAAACAGGAAGGTTGGCATATGCTCCTAAAGCACACACACACTTACAGATTACACACAGTGTAGCACACAGCCCTTATAACTATAAATACACCACTCCACCCTGTTAGTTCACGCTTTTTGTGTGGAAATGTTTCCGGACTCTAAACTCTTTTGTGACAGCCAAACTATCATTATAGTCTATTAACACACTGCACTACATTACACATGAGCCAAACATGATCATTTAAACGGTTTCTATTGTGTGTAACTGTGAGATCTATAATGTGATGTTATTAAGAGATGTAATATAGAAGAAGCTTATTCTGCTTAGAGTTTAATTTCGCCGTCTCCCGCGTCCTCCTTGCACCCCATCCTAAGAACTTTGTTACATGGATTATCAAGTTTTGCACAGGTCGAGTGAATGCTGTCATTAAAAGGAGACATACCAAACATTAAGTAATTCTAAAATTCATGTTAATTTTTCAATTCAATTTTTCACTCAAATTGAAATGCAGATAATGTAACTCATGAAAAAAAAAAAAAAAGAGAAGCATTTTCACAACCCTACTGTTCGTCAATAACATGACTACATTTATGTGCCGTCTCTGTCTTACCTTCAGGTTGATTCTCTCCAGTAGCTCCTCTACAGAGGTGGGTTTGGGCGGCCTGCCCTTTCTCCTCCTCCGAACTGCTCGTTTGGGCTTCTCCTCTTCTTCAACCAGCACATCCACGTAGATGAACTTAAACGTGCCCACCTTATTATTGAGCAGACCCATCCATGTGCCCATGGGTGGCTTACTGATGATATCAATCACATCTCCTCTCTTGAGAGTGACAGAAATAGATGTAGTGAGATCATTACTAATAATTGATTTTATGAGAAATACATTTATTGCTTGTGTGTGTTTGTTCAATACCTTCAGCTTGAGTGAGTCTGTGTCATATGGACTGGGTGTGAAGTCAGTGTGAACTCGTGCTCTACCGCAGAATGGCCCTCTGTATGGAGGCTCTTCATCATCACCATCCTCACTCCTCACACTCTCTCTGTTGCTGGCTGACGAGTCTGTGGTGCTCACTGTCTGTCCACCTGTGACAAGACAATCAAAATCTTGTACACACAAGACCCAAATCTACGTTTATTCCGAGTATTAGGCCCTGCCTGGTTTCTTCGAGTAGTAAAAATGACAAACTTTAGGATGAATAATTTCCATTTTCTTTCATATACCATACCTTTCATGAAGAAAATGTTAGTGGTGATTGCCCCTGCAAAATTAATAAATCTGATATTTTCATCCGTACATATGGATAGGAACATGAATTAAGTCTATGGGATTTTTTTTTTTTTGCTGCTGTTTTTATTGTCCACCAGGTAAAATCGTAAGTCTGTTCCCCCTAGAGCAGGGTGAGTTGCATGCCTAAGTTCAATACTAAGGGTTAGGGTACTCCAAAATATGAGCATTTTGAATGGAAGCACAACTAATAATTACACACAAAACACACTTACTCATGGAGCTCTGTCCACTGAGGGAGCTGTGCAGACTCTCTACAGACCCTCCTGCCTTGAGTTTGGGCTTCTCTAGAGAGTCTTTGTCTGGCTGAGGTGATGGAGCACAGCTGGCCGTCCCATCTGGACTAGACTATACAGAGAATAAAAGAGAAAGAGATGACATTATTCATAAATACAATTCTGACACCACAAAAGAAAGAAGTTGATGGACAGCAGATGTTGTATGTATATAATATGAACTTCACAAAGAGAAAAGACTTAAAGCACTGCTGGGAGAGCATTCATTTGTGCAACAAAGTAGTTCCTCTAAGTTGTCACTAGGTGGCAGTACAGCATAATGCATGATTACAGAGGATGAGAAGTCAAGAACAACTGTGCTCTGTTGGCAGCTGAATTTCTCTCAGCACACATGAGCTCAATGCTAACACACAAACACACAGGTCTACCTTAAGCATGCTAAAAGATTTAAATATATGTGAATGCGTGCTCCAATGCACAGAGCACAAAGAGAAACTGAGACACTTTGTGTGTGTGAAATCGTTTGAGAACAGAAAGTGAATACAGAGAGCACATCAGTGAGTGTGTAAGAATTTGTTTCTATATTCAACACCGCCAAGGCTATTGTGGGTGTGTTAAGTTGGAGTGGCTACATAAAGTGATAGTTGAGATGTTGGACCGCAGTTTGAAACAAAGAAAGTGGTGCACATATGTGCTACCTCTCCCTGGAGTAGAGGCTGGGTCTCACCTCTGCACGAGCCTGGTATTTAACACGCAACTCGGTATGTGTATGTGTACCTGTTCAGACAGAGAACCGGTGTATTTCTTGGACATACGCTTCCTCATAGTCTCTTTGACTGACTTGACTTTCTTCCCTAAAGAGATACGTGATATGGTGGGAGATTTCACTGCGTCCCTGTACAGAGTCTCCTGCTCCTTGAGCCACAGACAGAAAGAGAGCATGATTAAGCACATTGAAAGCCAGCTGATTTGACAATTTGATCACACAAACACTGCAGCTGCATGTGAGAGCGGAGATCAAGGGGGTGTGTGTACTCACGCTAGGCTCAGAGGCCGTGTTGACCACATGGAGGGAACGATTAGACAGATCAAATCCTCCAAAGCTACACGTTCTCTGCAGGAAAGACGTAATTAGTGTAAATTCACTATTAAATGAATAGAGAGAGTGATTCATGAAGTCAAAGCTCAGATTCATGCTGCTCTTTATAATGGAAACTACAGATTTAAAAATGATCAGCCAAAGAAATACTTCATGGTATGAGCTGATTTCATATTCAACTCAAAATAAAAAATTTCAGTTTTTTACCATTATGTAAATAAGCTGATGAACTCTTGTAAAAACCTGAATGCAACTGAATTAAAATATTGATAAATGAAAATACTGATAAATCAATAAACAAATACATGCGATGCATTAAAAATAAATGAAAAGGCTTTCATAATGCATTTTCATTCCACGACTTTTGAAAACTTGCACAAAAATGGCAGTATCTAAATTGTCCTGTTGTTCAAAATAAACAGATAAGATCAAAAGTTGTAGAATGTTAGGCTGTAGCATGTTCCGTGGAATAAAATCATGCACTTCGAGAGAGAGACAACAAATAAAAATAAAAAAATTTTAAATCTCAGAGGAAAAAAATAAAATAATCACAAAATGACTACTCTGTATTCATGCCCAGGCTGAAAGAGCCATTTCCAACCCACAATGGATAAAAAGCATTTACTGGTGAAGATCACGGTCATGTTCACATTCACTATGAATGACGGCGAGGATCCACAGATGGCAGACTCTGCAAAGCTGCCGAACGAACTTCACATTATTTAATAACTAATCTAACTTCAACTAAAAATCACATAACTCTGAAAGTGTATCAAAAATGAGGATCTTTTTTCCTTCTACTGCTCTCCTCTGTCTCCCAAGGACTGTTCACTCCCATTTTGCCCTGACACACATGACTGGCTACAAGAGACATGGATGAGAAATGAAAGGAGAGAAGCTAAGGATAGGGAAAGATAGGTCTTGACTGTTAAGGTATTATCACATTTCATTTCTCTTCTATCTCTTTCTTATACATGATTATGAAGTTTTGAATCAAAACTGCTGTAATGCAGTAATGAGAAAGAATTGAAAGAGCACAACCAGTCTAAAATATTTCTAGCTCTAATAATCACCCCAGGGATTGATGAAGACTTTAGAAAATGCATTTTATGACACCACAGTTCTTATTTCAGAAGCTTAGGTTCTGTTGACTAAGTCTATGTACTGTGTGTGTGCAATATGTTTGCCCACAATTACAAATATCTCACTCCATCAATAACTACAGTATTAAAAAGTATCAGACTTATGAAAAAGAACTCTTGCGGTTAGTCTCTCAGTTATATAATTCTATTGTGCAGCTTTGCAGCAGCCTGTTCCTCCAGTGCAGCAGAGGGCACTGTAGATCTGCTTTTCTGGCACACTCACAGACTTCTGCTGGATGCGTAAGAGAACGCGCTTGGTGCAGCGATCCATGCTGGATGCCCACTTCCTGTTCACATCTCTTTCTTCTTCCAGGAGCCAACGGCGGTCAGCCTTGCTCAGTGTGACGGGCCGAACCAGCCCGGTCCAGTTCAAGTGGCCATACAGGCTTCGTTCCACCACATACGTGATGTTGAGCTCACTAACTGCCGTCCTCCCCTTCAGACGCCGGGGCGGAAACAACCAGCTGCCCACTATTCCGCTTCCACAGCTTTTCCCCTTATCTCGGGCCAACGGAAGCTCACGGGTGGGAGGGGAGTTGGGCAGAGTGGAAGAGGGAGCGATGGTTTTCAGAGCATGGCTGGAACGCTGGTAGAGCAAGTGCTTGGTGGAGTATGCGTAGTTTGGGTCGGGTTTATTGCGCTGCCACATGGAGACGGGTGGCCGCTTGGTGCTGTTAATGTCATCTAAGGACACCAGAAGGGGGTGTGGCTTTGGGCGGGGCCTGGTAAGGCCGTAAAAAGCATAGACGCTGTCAGTACTTACCCCATGAGACAAAGATGTCAAGGCTTTCTGCATCTCTCCGTCTGTCGCTGAGCAGGAGACTTTAGTGCTGTCGTCTCCCAAACCTTCCAACTCTGAGAAAGAGGAGCCACTACCCTCCGCTAAACCCAGTCCAGACCCGGCACTGCTCTTGCGTGGTGGGCGGATCAGGCCGTGGGGATATGAGCCGGGGGCCTTCACTAACTTGAGAGCAGGTTTCCAGGCCTCAAGGCTGCTGGTGGAGGGCGAGGTGGTCAGGCTATCAATGTCCCCATCCAGAGAGAGCTGTTCTTGGGCAAGGGAGGACAAAGAGGAGTCTGTGCACAGAGCCGGCTTTTTGTGGATCCCTGCGTACAGTGCATTTGAATCGTCACATAAGGGAGTTTCATCCAGACTTAGAGAATCTTAGGGAAAGGAAGACAGAAACAGAAACGTCTATAAATTGAAATATAATTTGACTTTAAAGATACTGAAAAATCTCTATCCAGTTCACTCTAACTACACCATACTGGCATTATTTAATACCAGTGGAGTCAAGTATTGAAAATAATTGATATCACGAGAACAGATTAATGTTAATACACACTTAAAAAATACACACTTCAGAATTCTTATGACAATAAAGTTAATACCAGCTGATCAATGCTCCCTGAACACTCTCCCAGCCTCCTACCTTGCCAGCCATGCCTTTTGCCTTCATCCACTTTGATGAGTTTCTTGCGAACACGTCGAGTTGAGTTGACCAGCTTGTGAAGCCTCTTGAACTTCACTGAGTCATCCTGCTCGTCATCAGACTGCTCCACAGACTACAGAGACAAAACTCAATGTCAGTATTATATTACGTCTGAATTCCTATGAATATAAATTGCATGATAAACAACATATTTTCCATATAGACAAATACAGAGAATAATGGTTTGCACTGACATGAACAGATTATAGGATGTATAGGATGGGCTCTTGCTATTAGGGATATGACATGACTTATGAAAGGATTGTAGTATAGAGTTATGTGTTATGGAGACGAGTTTTAAGCCCATTAAGCACACAAGTCTTGTTTTTGTCATACACAAATGAGTACGAGTAAACATTTGGGGCGGAATAAATCCAATGCTTATTCCAAATAAATAATTCAAATGTGGACAAATACTGTAAAGATGACCTACTGTATGGCCGTATCACTCACTCACTCACTCACTCACTCAAAAACCATTTTGTTTACTGCAAAAGTACACCACATTATGGGCTGATGCACTATTTCTCTTCCCTCTTTTGATTGACAGGCTATAATCTGTACTGGCCATCGGCTGTTTTTAAACCATCAGCAGAGATGGAACTGTTTTGGCCAATTTGAATGACTGGCAAATACATTTGTGCATCCCTGCACACAACACACTTAACTGTTCCACCAAGATGTTGAGCTTAAATGTGATCTGTGTTATTGGAAACCTGAAGCTCAACCACATACAAAAAAAGACTGTCTCATAGGTTCACCATCGGCAATGAATAATCTTTCGTAATCATTCAAGGCCACAGTGTAAGATCACATGACGGATGGATACTAGAATGCCAAGAGTTGTCCAAGTAGAAGAGGCGTTTATGATGATGACCAAGAAAAACAAGCATCAGACACACAACAGCACAGCTCAAAGAGTTCAAAGTATATCCATCAGGGCTGAGCAGTAAAACGAATTTACATTATAAACAAAAGCACAAATAATATATCTCTTACATGCACGCATGCAAGCACGTCTGAAGAAAACAATTTCTGGACAATGGCATTATAGAAGTACTGGCACGAGGTTGAACCACTAACTGCAGTCTGCCCTTTAAACAACATGCAAATGTCCCCACAAATATCCACCATCATTTCTGTTATCCGTCAGCACAAGTTTTCAAAGCCACATTTTAAACAAGAGCAAAAGAGGAAACTACAGAACAAGGAGAGAAAAAGAGAATGACATCCAGAGATTTGTCCAGTTGTGTCCCACCGTGTCTCAGAAGCATTAGTGTCCTCATGTCCAGGTTAGATGTTAGAGTCCATACAAAAAAAAACCCCACCAAGACACCATCTCATGCAGAGTCAAACACAAACTGTAAACTATTTTTTGAAGAAAAATCTGTAAAAATCTGGGCGTAGGGGAGTGACCGTGGCAAAAGGAGTGATTTTTTTGTGACCGGAAACTTTGCGAGGTTTGACATATGACCCCTGGACATCCTTAACGATCTTCAGCGGAGAGAAGGAATGTGGGCAAGAGAAAAGAAAGGCTGATCTTGCTGCAGTTCATTCATATTTGGATACAGTACGTCCTCTGTATTAGCATCTGCTAAAACTGATCCCACATCTGCTAAATCCAGCAGAAATTTGATAGATCACTATATTAAATGAAGCTGACACTGATCTGGTGACAGTGGAACCCCATGGACATACAGTGAGGTTTTAGTGTTCTGATTAAGACTAAACTGATCTCAGATCAGTGGTGTCCCCAGAGAGAGCTCTGCTTTCAGAGTGCTGCCAGTCAGTTTAACCGTTAGCAGACTAGAGCTGACCCATTTCCATTTGTAAATGGGATATCATCATCCCAGGGGCCACCATTCCAACATAGATCGAGTTTATCCTTCAGATACTGAGATTCAATTTGCACACACTGATAAGTTCTCTGTTTTTTAGAGGGTTAAAGACAGGCAGAAGGAAATTTGTCTGTTTAAGAAACAGAGAGAGTCTCAATAGTACAAAGATACAGGGTCTTTGTATAATTTCCTCCCTGTTGACTATAATGGGTCTAACGGTACAACAGAATGAATATCTGGGTCATATTTTACACAAAAAACAAAAAGAAAAGATTAATAAACTACATTTTGTACAAAGAAAATTAAGCCTATATTTGGGACCATTAAGATGTTTTTGTATGGTGGCATTATGGTCTAATACTTATAGGTCATTGACAAATAAGGTTGTCCAAGGTGAAAAATCTAGTTTAAAACACTTGTCAAGTTCTCAGAAATTTAATCTTTGTGTCCAATTTAGATTCATACATTTTTTTTAAAATCTTTATAGCATTTTCTACAATAATATTTAAAACTTTAAAATTGTCATGTGGTGTAACCATCAAGTATAAAAATACTTTTTTCACCTTGAATACATGAGAATATAAACAACTTCACT
Source organism: Myxocyprinus asiaticus (assembly GCF_019703515.2). Lineage (NCBI taxonomy): Eukaryota > Metazoa > Chordata > Actinopteri > Cypriniformes > Catostomidae > Myxocyprinus > Myxocyprinus asiaticus. The sequence continues at coordinate 31,218,081 of NC_059362.1, forward strand.
AATTTACAAAAAGTTTTCAAATAAATTTGTCAAGGTACTTGAGGGTGCACGGCTGGCGCTGAATCAGCGGGAGAGCGAGATAAAGGAGAGCCAGAGACACCAGTTTGTGAAAGAGAGAGATGCACATGGCCGCGCTGCATGTGTGTGTGTTTATGTTTGTTTTATGTTGAGTTTTACATTAAACTTTATGTTGACTGTTCAGCTGGTTCCCGCCTCCTCCTTACCCATCCTTTAACTGTTACAATGCCAAAATAAATATCAGATGTTTTTTAAAACTTCACACTCAGTCTTGAGGTTTCCGCTCTGTTTTATGGTTTTTATGGTCAACATAAGCAACAAAATAACTACCTACATGTTGGTTTCACCCAATGACTTTGATATGGTGGACAAATGCGTTTATAAATATGAATCATATTTTAAAACACAATTGTTTCACTGCTTAATTTTTTTTTAAGAAATAACAATATACATATATATATATATATATATATATATATATATATATATATATATATATATATATATATATATATATATATATATTATTATTTATTTTTAAAGAAAAAGACAAAATATTTCCTTGAACTGTTCTCTTGGCCATTTTTGAAAGTGCTTGAAAATTTGAAAACTTGCATTACCTTCAGTGGCGTAACTTTCATGTGAACACTAGGAAGGACAAATCTGCCAGTGTTTTCAGAAAACTGCCATTTGTTCGCTGTGGAGAGCTTGCATGCTCAAGGTTGCCAGATTGCGTGACTAAAGTGTCACCCTGGCAGAATATTTCCAAACTGTACAAGTGTCAAGATTTGATTGGGGGATTTCACCTATGGAAATCTGGCAACCTTAAACATGTCGAAATTTCATTCTGATTGGCTAATCGCCCTTATTTAAAGTCTGTTATTTATCAAATGTAGAAAATGTAATATTTTACATGCATGATTAGTTCTAAGTAATACATGACAATTAATCGAAAGGGGATGGAAAGGGGGGATGGTGGTTTTACAAGGGGATGCTTTTTGGTATTTCTTGCAACAAGGGGGATGCCATCCCCTCGCATCCCCTCTCAACTCGAGCCCTGAATATGGCACATATTTTTAGACAGTTTTTGTGGGATACACCCACACACCAGTTTGTAGTGCTCTTTCGCTTACTTTGCTCTTTTTCTGCAAGGGTAAATCCATTACCAAGAGGTATTAACAATTTCCCCTTAATTTCCCCCAATTAGATCCTTGTTTAAAATAATTACACTGAATGCACAAACACATAGATACACAAAAAGCCCACACATTTCTGTAGGAAAGGGCAGTAACTGCTCTGAGCAGACATCAGGCTTTGCAGGGAAGAGTGAGTCATTTTTTAGCTGTAAGCGCTGTGTGTGAGCTGTGGTCATCTCAAAGCTGAGCAAAGCAGTGCTGTGATTTGTTAACATCAAAAAGCAATGCAAAGACATCTTAGCTGTTGACCATTAGAACAGGTGGTGTATGTTTACTTCCAGTGGATGGCAACTGGTTAAAGTATTCATGACACGTGTGTATTTGTATGTACGTTTGCTGGCAGCTTAGTTTTCAAAAGGGCAACATCAAACTACATCCACTGTTACCCTTCAAGGATTTAATCATGAACACATTCATACACTCCACAAACACACACACACCCACACACACACACAAAGCATACTTTTGTACTGGTAACCAGAGCCAAAAAAGTGTGACATAGGTATCAAACTTATTTAAATGGTTTGAAGAAGATAAAATGCCAGGAGTCAGAAGTGTCTACATCTCATCCTTCAATTAACACACACTTTATGACCTCATCACCGGGGGACTTGTAGTGCGCTAGTTCCCCATGCCAAGTCTAAATGACATCATCACGAAGGGTCTCGCAGTGAGCTGGCAGTGCCAGATGCTCATTACGACTGTTGCATCAACATCAGCGTCTCCATATAAACACACACAACCAATAAGCTTTCAGATCAGTCATTACATACTTTTTATAATATATGGTTAATGTATGGGGACTACAAATCATCCTAAGCTTTGTGAGCACTAAAGCTTATAACAAATGAAAGCATGTGTTCAGTGTGGTTATTTCAGTGAAGAGGATGAACCGAGCTGACGTAAGGGATGGCGCTGCACGACTTTATAAACCACAATGTCACTAGTGTGGTCTGCAGAGATGTACCTCCCTACACATACATACACTCGGACATCAATTAGTACAGTGACAGACATTACTAACACTTGCCGCTGGGGGAACATAAACTTTAATGTGACTGAAAGAGGTTAGCTTGTAAACACACCCCTCACACACATACGATCAGGTCTATGGTCTTGGTTGTTGGGTATAGTACTTACATTGCAGGCGGAGGAGAGGTTAACAGTGGGACTGGATCCATCAGTCCACTCTGCTGTGTCTGTACTGGAACTCAACTGTCTGTTCCTTTCATACTCCTTTAACTACGGAGAACAAGAGGTCAGAGAGAGCCGCCCCTCGCCCTCACATACACACTCACACAACCCTGTCTGTCACAGAAATAAAGTCAGGGAGTATCCCCACATCACACTGACATGTACACATACAAAGCTTCCACCACTCACCAGAAAAATACAACATAAATCACAAACACATACATGATTGCAAAAAGCTAGGGCTGTCAATTGATTAAAAAATTTAAAGGAATTAATGATGGTTAGCTGATTAATTAAATTAACCACATGTGTGACCTGCTCCATCATTTTGAGTCACTTTGACCCAGAAACATTTTTTTTTTTTTGAATGTTATGCAGTTTGAGCTTTCTAGTGATCTATAATAATTTATTTTAAATCATTTAATGTTGGTTGAGTTTTTTTTTACTTTTGTGAAACCTCAAGATATTTGTCTGTGTCAAAGTGACTCTTAAATGATAGAGCAGGTCACATATAATCACATAAATTAATACTTGCTGGGAAAAGTGCCCAAATGAAAATAATCCAAAGATATTTCTTTTTTGTTGGTTAGTAAAGCATTGAATAAGCATTACAAAAAAGTACCTTAGAAGCCAATTGCTTTTTTTTTTTTTTTAATTCTGTCTCACTGAAGCCTCTCACTGGCCTTTTGTCCAGAGCAATCCATTTTTGCAAAGTTAGGTTTATACTCAAAAATATCTTTATAATTAATTATACTAAATTAAAACATTAAATTGACAGCCCTACAATACACAGAATGACACATCAAAATAACAGATAAATAAAAACACATAACTACACTTCACAGACAAAGAAAAAACAGCACAGGTGTATTTGCATTCAGACACACACACGATTATACATATATGCACAGGTTTACACTCAATCATGTATGATTTCAACTATCCAAAAAGGCTTATTATTGATTCAAACTCTAGATCCTGTCAATCAAGACTCATAATAGAGAAAAATCCACTATCAGCCCAAAGCAGGAAAAACTGAAGGATAAGAGAATTTAAAGATGAAAAAAACCCTGATGTTTAAAGGAATCAGTGTTGGCCTTGTGGAGAGAGGGAAGCCAAATTCTACGATCTGGAGTCTTCCATTAGGAACACAATCTCAAAACACAATCAGAAAGACAGAGAGACAGAGACAGAGAGAGAGAGAGTGTTCCACAGTCACCCAAACACCTCTGAACAGTAAAAAAGGACATAAAAGATCCATTCGATCAATCTCAGCTAAACCTACTTCAGAAATTAGATACCAAAAACTCTCCTACACCTCAACAAAGTATGATGCACTGAAGAAACTACTGCAGCCCTTCAATGCAGGTTAAGTACGCTTGTGTGTATATGCATGTCAGTGTATGTCAGTGTGTGTTTGCGTGTTTGGAGAAAAGCAGCAGCAGGGGCGGTATCAGTCTGGGTAAGTAAGGTTAGTAGACATAAATGGAAGTCAGGGAAGCTCATTTGCTTTATTCTTCAGGGTTGATGAGGCATCTTTACCCGTGCCAGCGCTTCCTCCACTGTGATCATCTTCTCTTTCACCATCATCATCAGCTGGATCCTCTCTTCATCGCTCATTGTGATCTCACTGGCCACGTAACCAATGTCATCTCCTGCAGGGTCAGAGATCAAAGGTGAGCAACGAGAACATGGGATAGACAGTGAGAAGTAGGAATTAATTTGTTTGTATTACCTTTTAACGTTTGCCTTGTGACCCCTTTCTGCGACTTTCGGAAGTTCAGCCAGAAGGATTTGCTTTTCTTCTTGTTGTCCCATTTTCCTGCAGGAGAAGGGAAGAGGAAACCATTAGGAACATCAAACACATGAACTTGTATACACAGAGTTATTCTGGAACACTTAAAAGTAATGTTTTGCACAAAGAGACAATGAATTTACTCTACAATCATCATCTGTATCTGTAAATTCACAATGTTTAGGTTCCTAAAATGGCAAATGTTGGGGTCAGTATTTAATGGTAAAGTATTTTTTTTATATTTTGCATTAAGAAAATTACAGCCCATGTTTATTGACTGCAATTTTATTCTTTTACATTGTGAAAATTTTCATGCCAATTAAGCACAAATTCTCATTACCGTAATGCAGCAATAATCATCCTTTTTTTTTTCTTTTTTTTTTATCAACAAGTTCAGTACAACAAATAATTCCATAATGTAAACTTCCAAATGTACTTCCAAATTCCCAAAAAATTTCTCATTACAGTAATGAAAATTAGGCTTTTTTGCATTACAACAGAATACTGTGGCATAATATTGAATACCATAAAATTTGATTTCAACTCGCCCCACCTTTTCTTTAAAAAAAAGCAAAAATCAAGGTTACAGTAAGGCACTTACAAAGGAAGTGAATGGGGCCAATTTGTGGAAGGCAGAAATGTGAAGCTTATAATTTTATAAAAGCACTTACATTAATTCTTCTGTAAAAATTAATCTATTATTTGAGCTGTAAAGTTGTTTAATTGTCATTTTAACAGTAATTTTAGGGTTTGTTGACATTATATCTTCATGGCAACGAAGTTGTAAAATTGGCTATAACTTTACAAAGAAAAGGTAATTAATTTTATCACACTAAAATCACGTTAACACGCATATTGTTTACGTCTTGTGGCAATACTTTTGGAAAAGTGAGTATTTTAACGTTCAAAAATTGGCTTAATTTTCTCTATTGTCATGTGTATTTTGTTGATTCATGTCTTTTATTTTGAAAAGTTTAGTTCCTGTTCCCTTGTCATGTGATTTAATGTTTTCCCTCCATGTTCATGTGTCATGTTTTCATTGGTTTATTGTTTAATTATCTTGTTAGAGTTCTGTTTGTTCATTGGTTTATGTTCTCCCATGTCTTGTATTTAAGCCCTCGTGTTTGCCATTGTCGATTGTCAAGTTTTGAATGTAACTTTGTAGTCAAGCCATAGTCAAATCTAGTCCATGTTTTGTTTTGTAGTCAGGGTTATTGGTTCTCACTTTGTAAATAAACTGCACTTGGATTCTCTCTACACTTCGTCATCATCATTGCCAGTGCCAGCATCGTTACATCTATGCAAAACATAATTTCATATTTTTCTTTCAGTTATGACTGAATTATGACTGGCACATTATTTGAAGATTCACCCATTTAAGTTAGGACTGCTAACAAGACCCGATTGGCTTCAAGTGTTTATAGACCTCTAGACTAGAACATTCCAGTCCATCACAGAATGCAAATAATTCCAATTAAATTACACCAAAACCACAAAAATAGTTGAGAAGTTTCCATAATTAAGCACAGACCTGACCCATCTTCAGAGCTGGACTTGTGCAGAGCAATTCTGGAGAAAGAATGACAGAAACAGAAGGGATTAAGACAAACATCTAAAAAAAAAAGCACTGAACATTACGAACACATGCCCTCATCTCTCTACTGGCATTGACTGTGCTTGTACATGTGGGTTAGCATTTGTGTGTGCTCTACAACTAAATGCACATACCATTATTGTACTGATCTAAGCTGTACATCCACCTTGCATCTCCCATCCCTGCCATGTGGCCAACTGATGTTTACAATTTGGCCCAGTAGAGGGCAGTGTAGCATTGTTCAGAGAGCACACATCAGGCTCCAGAGGCTCACAGGGCACAGATGAGACGCTCATGAGATGGGACGTAATAAGATGAGGAAGACAGAGAGTGAGACGGGGGAAAGAAATGAAGATGAGATACCGCAGGACAGACACAACAAGTTTACATTTCCATTCCGCTAATTGGGAGGGCACAGTGCCCATGGAAAATACTAGAATAACGAAGCAGAGCACAGTAAAACACAGACCAACATGTACACACTCATCTTTGGAATCGGTGGAAAGTACATAACACTTACGTTTCACAGCTCTCGTTTGAAGACTGACAGATCCTGTTTGGCCTATTTAGATTCTATTTACACAGACTATGAATCAGACAAATGCATCACTTGATATGCAGCTCCTTCTCTGAACTTTTGTTCACAAACTCTTGTTTAGGCTAAATAGCTTAAATAGTGTCTTTTATATATATTTATATATTTTTTTGTCAATAAGCGAAGTCCCAGAAGAAACACCAGAACATTCACATATAAAGATAAGCCCTAATGCTTCAACATGGACATGGTTTCTTTCATTTCTCAGAGAACTGGTTTCGACACAGTTGTGCTAGTTTCACGTCTTTTGTATCAAACTGCAGTCTCTTATGTCTCACATAATGAATACGATTCAATTCAAATCAGTAATCTATTTCCATATATTTATTCATTTAATAAGCATATATTTATTCATTTAATAAGCATATATTTATTCATTTATTATTTAATAAACCGAATAACACAATTTCTGGTTATTATTCAAGACCTGATCACCTAGAACCTTCTCGCTTATATATACATAAATCTACACATTATTAAGTCCATTTCCTCTCTCTCTCTCTCTCTCTCTCTCTCTTTAAATCACAAGCATTCTCTACAAAGACAATGGAGAGAATTAAATATGTTGTTTGAACAAAAGCCATGTTTGAGTCCAGCAAAAAAAAAAAAAAAAAAAGAAAAACAGAAACAAACAAACAAAAACCCAAAAAACAAACCACAACAATGTTTACATGCACTTAAGAAAATGGTTTATTCCAGGGCAGCACAGTCAACACAGCAGAAAAAATTCAAAATTTCTGGGAGTACAGTGGGATAAGCATACACTACTTGTCCCTTACGTTCGCATTTATGTGCTTGTACACTGAGGGAATCCCAGAGTTTTACGTAAGAGGTAAACCCCACTACTGCAGTGCAATTCCGCTGCAGGTTGCGATAGAAAGCTAAGGAAACAAACACAGCAACAACTCTGTTCTCCACAGCAATGGAGAATAAAATAGCAAAGCCTTCCTCAGATGCCATGTTTGTTATTTAAACAAGCGTCGCTGGGAAATTACGTTGCTGTGGATAAAGCTGCTTACTAACCGATGTACACAGGAGTAAAGAGAGTACTCCGCTTATACAATGCATGTAAATGGGAATGCTGCTTTCTCGCAATAAGCCGCTTTCTGGTGTCCATGTAAACATAGTCAATGTTTAGTAATGTTTTCATTTAGAATAATCAGACAGACTGTAATGGTTTAGGAAAATATCCAGTGTTTACATTCCCATTGCTCATGTGATGGGGATCATGTTGGGTTGTAAAACATTGTGTGAAAAAGGGTTGTGCTTTCAGAGAGATGGTAGATTATGGTCTTATGAGAGGAAACATCAAAACTTTACTGACAGTCCTGCTGTCTGTCAACAGAATCTAACTCAGAGGGAGAAGAAAACATTTTCTCTAAAACAGGTGTGTTCTGCTAATGGGGACACAAACACATGTGTGCGTGTATTGTGGTTGGTGGATATTCTCTCATCCTTGGGTTAAGAAAACAATTTCAACCTGTGCCTGCTGAAGTAAACACTACATACTAGGGGTGTAACGGTTCTCTGTAAAAAAAAAAAACAAAGAAAAAAAACGAACCGTATAGTTCGCCAACCACAGTTTGGTAAGCATTTGCTCCGCGGTTCATCTCTAGTTTAATAACGCATCTGGATCATACAGTTTGGTGAAGAAAAAGCACCAAATAGACATGTGCAGTTGTAGCCTCTGCTAATGCACCTGTTTAGCTCTGTAGATGGACCACCTGTGTTTCACGTGGGTCAACTTTCTACAGAGAGACGCTGCCCTATTAACAGTTAGTATGTTAAATCAGTTGATGACATCACAATTCTGCACGCGTTAGTTGGTAAAATGGCAAGCGGAAAAACAAGCTGCAAGAGGGAAGCCCCTGCCTCATTTAAGTCTCCTGTCTGGGAACTTTTTCTTTATGCAGTCAATTACAGCAGCGATGGTCAAAAAATGTTTACAAAACAGGCACTGTTTGCAGACATTGCTCAACGCGAGTGCCGTATACTGGTAATACATCGATATTTGATAAGCTATTTACACTGACATTACCTGAGGATACATAGTGCGCGGTGCACACAGAGCCGAAGGTGCACACAGAGCCGAAGGTGCACACAGACACACTCCCTTCCATCTTTAAGCAGGCACTCAGTGCTAGTTCAGACAGACATGAAACAAGAACTAAAGCACTTGGGGTGTTCATAGCCAAAAGTTATGTTGCCCTTACTCTGTTGATGAAGATGTGGAATTTCTGCATATGATTAAAATACACGAGTCGCATTACAACATCCATTCTCGTTTTCATTTTAATAGCAAGTTAATTTCTTCAATAGTGATGTACAGATTCTGAACGTTGAACATACGTTGAGTTTGAAATGCACTTTATATTGATGCATGTAGCGTAATAATGCAGGTATTAAGTTAAAATGACGAGTTAGTAATTACAGGGTTTTTTTTTTTTTTTTAGTTAAGGACCCTAACGAAAAATAACCATGGTTTTATGATAGTAATATTGATAGCCATATAGTAACCATGGTTTTACTATAGTAATATTGTAGTAGCCATGACTGAACAATGACTACTTTCACCATTGTTTTCTTGGCAGAAATAATAGTTTTGATACAATTATCCATTGCTTTACAACAGTCATACTGTAGTTTCTATATAGTAACCTTGATTTTACTACAGTACTGTAACCATGTTAATTTTGTGGTTACTATGATTTTACTACAAATACAATGTTTAAACTATGGTTATTTTAGTAAAACCATGGTGATTTGTAGTGAGGGCAAATCTCTTGAAGTGTCTGTTTCCAAATAGAATATTTTTACTTTGGACTTGGCTGTAATACTTTTTTTTCTCTTGAACATAACAATTAGCAAACCGTACCGAAATCGTTACCCTAAAACCACGATACAAACCGAACCGTGAGAAATTTGAACCGTTACAACCCTACTACACGCACACACACACACTCGAGTCTGTTTCTCTCCACAGGAAGACAGTGTTTCTACTCTGTCAGCTCTGCGTAAATCATTGCGGGTGCATGTGTATGTGTTTTTTTATCTGTTGTCCATGTGTCCCAAATACATTCCATACACATCTATGACATCCTCACTGGTGAAGATATACATATATGTACACACACTCAAGAGGGGGGAGTGTGTGTGTAGTGTCAGGTCAGATGTTACATGTCATTCCAAGGATTTTGAAATGGAAAAATGTGCTAGATATAAACACAAAGTAATTTCAGAACGGCATTTACACTCGTATCTGACCAAATAAAGACGTCATTGCTACTCTTTTCCCAAGTCCTCTGTGTGTGTTTGAGACACGAGGCATGACAAAGGCCTCCCTGAATTATCATATCATTATGCTGCCATGGCAACACAAAAATTTTCTGTTTAACCGATCATTCACCTCACAGAATACACACACAGAATCCAAAAAGGGAGTCTCCTGCTAGTATGGTGCCTGCATGCCATGCATAATAGGGCTCTATTGAAAAGCAGCTCAGTAAATTAGGCTCCATTCAGGATTTGTGCTTTTGACAGACAGAGCTGTACACAGTTCACAGCTGTATGTGTGTGCGCTGTGTGAATAGTAAACAATAAAATCATTATAGTATGACAGTTTCTTTCTTTTTGCAGGTTGTCTTTACTGGTGTGTGTGTAGCACAGCACATGCAGTAAGCCCTGCATGCTGCATTCCTGCACTATGATTAACTGTCATGTCCACTATTTCTGAAACAGAGGAATCCCTGGCTTGCTGAGATTGTCATTCAGAAAATATAAATGGAAAAACATTCCAATTCTAAATTGTGATTTCAGATTGTTCGAAGTCTGAAAATGGTGCGTTCCCATCATGTTGGAATTGCAGTAATTATGATATTCCTACTTGTAAAAGTGTTCACATCTTCACAGATCAATAATCAAGTTCTGTTTTACTATCAATTCTCCTCCTTACCCAGTAGGTGGTGATATGCACGAAGAATTCAAATATAAGAATGTACAAGGAATACTCCGATTATGATGTTTACATGATTGGGCACACCTCTTCAATGCCGTTTACATGCTACTTACCATTACTCTGATTATTCACTGAGAAATGTGATGTTTTAATATTTTTTATTTATTTTTTTATTTATTTTTTACATATAAATGATTAATTACAAAAAAAAACAACTTTTTGCAAATATGTAACTTTATTAATTAGTCCAAAAATTAGTCAGTCAGTTTGTTAGTCTTTTAGAACGATTGATTAAAAGAACCGGTTCATAGGAGTCATTTTTGACTACACTGGATGCAATGTCTGTTTTGATTCACTAAAAAGAATTGGTTCATACAGGTCATTTGTTTGTGAATTGGACTACACTGACCGCTGTGTCTGTTTTGATTCACTAAAAAGAATCGGTTCATAAGAGTCATTTAAAAGTGTTTCAGTGCATGTATTAAGCGATTCAAATAGGAGTATTCCACATATCTTTCTGTGATTATTATTACTCTTAAATTTATTGCGATTATGCTAAAAATCAATCACAGTATTCTGTTTACATGAGCTACAGTTTATTAACAGTATTGCCTTATAATCGCATTTTGAGGGTGCATGTAAACTGGCCAATGTGAAAGTGAAAGTGGGGATTGATTGTAAAAAAGGATTTAAATATTGATATGTTTCTCAGCCACACTTACACCACTTTGAAGATATTATGGAGTATTATGGATTACTTTAACGCTGCCTTAAATATGCTCATTGGACCTTCAAAATTTTGGTCACCATTCACTTGCATTGTGAGGACCTACAGAGCTGAAATATTCTTCTAAAAATCTTTGTTTGTGTTCAGCAGAAGCAAGTCATACATATCTGGAATGGCAAGAGGGTGAGTAAATAATGAGAATTAAAAAAAAAAATTGTTGACTATCCCTTTAAGCTTTGGCCTGATGGCGAATTTCAGGAAAAGGCCTTCCAAAGTGTGAGATGAGTCATATTGCTGTGCCAACATTTACTGATTTAAGATAGAACGTCACAACGTTCTCAGCAGTGATGTATCATTATACTTTCACTGCCATTTTAGAGCTGGGAGAGGGCAGACTTCCTCTTTCCTCTGGTCAAACTGCTGATGAAGAGGAACACTTGTATCCCAGGGTGAACCTGGTGTCCTGCGACTGGGCGATTTACTTCCTTACACCTGGCTTCAAAGTTCAGATCACATACAACAAAACACTTAAACACATATACAAAGATCGCAAAGGAAATGTCCAGGACATTACCTCCTCTAGAGGTCATGGTAAGTGGAGGTTAAGGGATTTCCTTAAAGCCACAGAGACACACACACACACACGCACGCACAATTTCTCTGTACTTGATTTTCTACCACTTATTACAATGTGGAAAGCATTTCATTCAGTACAAACAGGTTTAAAGCCACTTAGAGTCATCACCGTTACTGAAACAAACAATCTACCATGCATGTTAGGAGGAAGAGCCTTTCAACATGAGTGAAGGGGCTTCTAAACACAAAACATAGACATATTCCTCTCTGGCAACTCTCTCTCTGTCATCGGCTCCCCCTGCCATTCAGCGTGAACAGCCTTCTGGTGGCCAGGGATTCTTCTTTCTAATCATGCAGACAGGAAGTCGGGATAAGTGACAGGCAGTCAGACTCTTTTGCCCTCTTTGGCACTTTGCTGATAACATCATAAAGAACCACTGATCTTCACTAAAGTGCAGGTATTGAATAGGGCTGCATATTTTAGTTGAAAAATTACAGTATAATGCGATTGACAAATATTGGATTCTGAACTGTGATAACATACTACTACTCCTAAGATGTCAATGGTTAAAAAACAAATCATAAAATCACATTTAAACAGCAGCCCTCGTGTTTTATTTATTTTTTTGCCATGTCCTGCTTCCAGTATTAATAGCTACTCTTGAAGGGTGTTCACACTGGTTCTCTTTTAAAAGAACCAAAAAAAAAAGAGCGCTTTGAATTCTCAATGCAAATAAGGCGTGTAAAAAACATAATTGGAGGGGAACACGTCCTTTCACTATTCTGTTATATTTTTTGTTCCAGTGCAAGGAAAAAGTTAAGCCTTTGTCTCTTTTATTGAAAGGGACAGAATAGAGGACAACAAATGAACAGGACTGAGAAATTATGAGAGCCAGACTCAAACTCACATAACCCGCATAAGCACCACGTCAATGCATCTGTAGACTACAGAGCCATGTAAATCATAAGAAGTGTCAGCTCCATATGTTTTACATTTATCTTTGCATTCTTCTCCTCTCCAGAGAGTGGTAATGAGAGAGGATAACGGCACTGGCATTAAATCTTGCCCGTGGCACGTGGACTGCTCATCCCCACAGGAACGACCTTTAACTGAGGCCTAACCAGCTACAGATGATGCATCATCCATCTTAATTATGTATGACAGAAATTCAACTCTGTCCATACTTAACTGTTGAAATCAAGGGTCTCATCTTAATCACTAAACACTAATCATTCTAAAACACATAAAACACTAATATATGTCAAATTAAGTGAACTGACCTTTATGCAACTATATGGGCACAGATGATATCATGCACATCGTGTCTGACTAAGTAATAACACTAAATCAATTTAATTTACTCAGCATGACTAACACCCTTGTGTATTACAAACTTACTGAATCCTGTTTAGGTCAGAGTGAATTTATTTTTCTTCTTTCTCTCCCTTATCAGAGACTTCACCTTAAACATCCAAGAACAATAGATGGAATGAAGGAAGCCTGGAAGCACCAAGATGTGAAGGAGGAAAACGGAGGAATTCACACCCACTCACACACTCTTACTCTTAGTGGAAGATGGAAGATGGAGAGCAGAGCTGACATGTAATGTGTGATAGCAAGATACTGTTGAGTATCAGCCATTATTTGTAGTCTCAGTGTGTAGAGATGGTATGTACAACACTACGTTCTTGACGTAATTAACTGGGTATATCTATTAGTCTATAATTATTATATTTTTCTTTATAAAAATGACAAATTAAGTCTATAGTATGTCCTTATTTAGATGTCTGTGTTCATATATCTGAGAAGGTCAGCAGACACATACAAGCAAGGCAGTCAAACAGGGTGCAACCTCTCTTGTTCAGTGCAATTAGATTTGAGTAAAATATTAAGCTTTTAGTTTAGATCAAAGCATTACTGAGTTTAGTTGCAGCAAGTTATAGAGATTTGCTTACTCTGGAGTGGAAACCTCACTGCTGAAGCCAAACGACTCCTATGAACAAAGACAACATTGCAGTTAATCAAAGCAATTGCACACACTTATTAAAATCACAGATGGATATACAAACTAATCTGTAATCTGATCATGCAATTAGCGGATTTATTACTGAGGGGCCATGAATGAAAGTGAGTTGTGTTGCATTGGTGTGTGTTTCAGATACGGTCGACTGCAGGTTTCTGAAGGTCTGAAAGTAAGAAGATTGACCAACCTGGAGGTCTGAACACAGCTGTGAAGAGCCCGAGCTGGTGTCTGCTTTGTCCTGTAAAAGAAGGGGGGGGGAGTTAGATTCAAACACACACAAAGTAACTAATAATGGCCAACATTACTATATGCCTGGAGCAGGTCTTGTCATTTAGAAAGCCACACCCTCTGCTCCCTTCCATGCACATCACCTGTGGCAGTAAACCGAGGCAGTAAACCCACCAGTCCTGTGCAACTGCACAAGAGAGCAGTGTGCTAAAATCAACACCATGAGCCAAACCTACTGGAAATACAGTACACCTGAATAAAACAAGCAAGCCAAGGCTGTCAATCACCACCTTCCTATTTGAGAAACATACTAGAAATAACTTTTTGTTCCACACACAGTGAGCTTCAAATGTCCTTTAGTGAAAAATGCTACAATAAAAAATCATTACAATAATATCAGCATAATATGAGTGGAAAGTTAAATCCTGTTTTGCTTTGAAGACAGTATTCAGTCGAGATGGCATGGACTCATCCGCTTGTGCAAAAAGTCATGATCTATGTTCTCACTGCATAATTTGAAATGTTTTAAAGATAATCTTGTGTGCTTAATTGAAAGCAAGGAAATCTGACCTTTTATTACAAAGGGGTTAACAGGATCACTGTCACAAATGTGCTAATTTGATTAGTGACAAAGAAATACTGCAGAATCTTAAACATACTTTTTACATTTTTCTAAAATCCTAAAACTGTGTGTATTTATAGGTTTAAATTCCCAATATGGACTACAGGACTAATATTATATATATATATATATACACACACACACACACACACACACACACACACACACACACACACACAGGTGGCCAAATGTTTGGAATAATGTACAGATTTTGCTCTTACGGAAAGAAATTGGTACTTTTATTCACCAAAGCAGCATTCAACTGATCACAATTTATAGTGAGGACATTAATAACGTGAAAAATGACTATTTCAATTTGGAACTACATTACCGTTCAAAAGTTTGGGGTCACTTGCCTGAAATGTTTCTCATGATCTTAACATTTTGGTCTGAAGGCGTATGCTTAAATGTTTGAAATTAGTTTTGTAGACAAAAATATAATTGTGCCAACATATTCATTTATTTAATTACAAAACTACAATTTTATTTTAAAAAAAAAACGTTTTTTTTAAATGGATGACTTGGACCGAATAGTTAAGAAAAGCAGCCACTAAGTGCCCAGCATATAAATGGGAACATACATAGGCAAAGTGTGGCCAATTTGAAGATGCTAAAATATAACATTTTGGATTTTTTTAGTCACAACATAATTCCCATATTTCTATTTCTATTATTCCATAGTTGTGATGACTTTACTATTATTCTAAAATGTGAACAAAATAAAAAATAAAGAATGAGTAAGGGACCCTAAACTTTTGAACGATAGTGTACTTTAAAGTTCTCATCAGAAAATCCTCCACATGCAGCAATAACAGCTTTGCAGATCCTTGACATTCTAGCTGTCAGTTTGTCCAGATACTCAGGTGACATTTCACCCCACGCTTCATGTAGCACTTGCCATAGATGTGGCTGTCTTGTCGGGCACTTCTCACGCACCTTACAGTCTAGCTGATCCCACAAAAGCTCAATGGGGTTAAGATCCATAACACTCTTTTCCAATGTCTGTGTTTCTTTGCCAACTCTAACTTTTTGTTTTTGTTTTTGTGTTTCAAAAGTGGCTTCTTCTTTGCAATTCTTCCCATAAGGCCTGCACCCCGAGTCTTCTCTTTACTGTTGTACATGAAACTGGTGTTGAGCAGGTAGAATTCAATGAAGCTGTCAGCTGAGGACATGTGAGACATCTATTTCTCAAACGAGAGACTCTGATGTACTTATCCCCTTGTTTAGTTTTACATCTGGCCTTCCACATCTCTTTCTGTCCTCGTTAGAGCCAGTTGTCCTTTGACTTTGAAGACTGTAGTGTACATCTTTGTATGAAATCTTCTGTTTTTTTGGCAATTTCAAGCATTGTATAGCCTTCATTCCTCAAAACAATGATTGACCGACGAGTTTCTAGAGAAAGCCGTTTCTTTTTTGCCATTTTTGACCTAATATTGACCTTAAGACATGCCAACCTATTGCATACTGTGGCAACTCAAAAACAAACAAGACAATGTTAAGCTTCATTTAACAAACTAAATAGCTTTCAGCAGTATTTTATATAATGGCAAGTGATTTTCTAGTACCAAATTAGCATGATTACTGTTGAATGCCACTTTGGTGAATTAAAGTACCAATTTCCTTCCAAAACAGCAAGATCTGTACATTATTCCAAATTGTGGCTGCCAGTGTACACACACACACACACACACATATAAGCAATATCATATGAGCAAGAGTGCGATATGGCCCTACATCAGCACTGCTATGATTTGATGCCGTAGGTAATCACAGCAGTGCTGATTTAGGGCCATATAGCATGATTGCGAGTGTGATATTGCTTGTATACAACAGTTCAATGAACAAGTAAATTTAAAAAAAATTAGGAAAAACTGAGTACGGTCAAAAACGCATTTGTGCATGGAACTACTTTCTTATGTGACGGATCAGAATCTGCCATTGCTAGTCCAAACCAAATGATGCATCCAAGCCTTCTTAAGTAATTCAAAACTGTCACTTTAGAACTAATATCATGGCCTGGGCTGTTTCTAACAAGCTATTGGAGAAACAAGAGTGTGTGAGTGAGTCACCTGTTGCCACTCCCAAGCATTTCAGCTTTCTGAAGATCAGCTTTCGCAGTGGAAAAATAGTCGTCCAAGTGGGGGTATTCCTCCCTATTTCGCGGTAGCCGGTGCACAAGGGACTTTCACTATAGAAACTAGTGCCTGACCTTTCACAGATATATTCAGTATCGGCGTATATGCTTTCTAATGCGCAGATATGAAAACTTTTTTTTCAGAACATATAATGCAGAAAACCATGCTTGGGCTGATTTAGAATTGGTGTCATAACATAGTTTGTCCAGCAGAGCGTGCTCCGACTCCATTGTTTACAGAGCTGAGCTGACGGTGGTTCTGCAGACAGTGCGGAGTTAAGCGGTGTCTTATGGTAAGTTGTTAACTATTTTGTGAAATACATACTGGAAAGTTAATAAACAATGACCCCATCATTTTCCCTTTTCAATATAACTAATATAACATTAACCCTGTCCCTGACAACCATGTCACTCATGTTTATCACATCTGTTTGCCGTGTTAGCCAGATTGGAAAGGTAAACATCAGAGCATCTTTTTGCAGTACTGATGTTTATTTAGCTCTTTACTGTATTTTTATTTATTCTTTATTTTCTCAGTGTTCATTTCTAGAATTTGTTGACAATGTATAATAATAATGTCAAATATTCTTTGATAAAAAAATATTTAAGAAAGCAGCCTTCCGAGTACCTTTGCATAGTCATATCTATGCAAAATCGGTGCACAATCCACATAGAAAGGGTCTGTTTTCATTCCAGCTCAAAAATGAACTCTATATCGGACACCATATCGGTAATCGGTGAATTTTACACCTCTAAAATCGGTATCGGTCTCAAAAATCCCGTATCGGTCAGGCTTTAATAGAAACCGCAATCTCCTCTGCCATTTTGAACAGTACGTCCTCTCCAATAAACTCTGGTAAGAGGTAAGCTTCTTGAGTTTGTGTAATTAATCAGTCTGTTGTGTCTCTCAGCTGTGATGAGCCTTAATGCTGAAGTTGCTAGTTTAAAGTCGTTTAAAACTATTTCCAGCTTTAGTAGTGTAGTAGTAATACAAGCGATCATGTAGCCTGTGGCTGAATCACAGCAGTGCTGATGTAGGGCCATATCGCACTCTTGCTCGTGTGATATTGCTTATATATATATATATATATATATATTTTACACTGGTGGCTATAAGTTTGGAATAATGGACAGATCTTGCTGTTTCAGAAGGAAATTGGTACTTTAATTCACCAAAGTGACATTCAACTGATCACAAAGTTTTTTCAAATTGTAATAGTAATTTTTCATGTTATTAATGTCCTGACTATACATTGTGATGAGTTGAATGCCACTTTGGTGAATAAAAGTACCAATTTCTTTCCATAAGAGCAAAATCTGTACATTATTCCAAACATTTGGCCACTAGTGTGTGTGTGTGTGTGTATATATATATAAATATATTTGTTGGATTAGTAAGGGATTAGATGAATACCATTTTGTTAAAAATAAAAAATAAAAAATTAAGAAAGTTTGTCATCAACACATTCTGGGAAGTAACGAGCCGGTAAATAAAAAAAAAAAACTTGCACTCTTCAGGTAACCTCACTGTGTAGGAATCTTGCAGCTAAAAGTTTGTCGCTTGTTTTTCTATTGGTCACAGTCTTGAAGCGACTGGTCTGGTCTGTACTGGCAGGATGCTTTAGTCGAGCAGAGGTTGAGCTAGTTCTTTTTTCTTTTCTTTTTTTTTATAAAGCACAAGGATTGTACTGATTATCAGACCACTCTGAAACCATCTGTGGAGACTGATGGGAACTATGGGCAAGTCCGTTTTGTTCCCAAGCACACACTCTGTATCACTTCTTACACTCATTCGCACTGCTACCCTTTCAAAACAAAGACTTCTGCTCTTGCTCTTATCTCCACATGTGTGGGATTGTTTTGTGTGAAAGTGTGTGTTTCAGAATGTTTTGGAATTCCTCACAGCTCAAAGACTTCTTTAAAACGCACTACAGTGAGCTCATTTTGGAGAGAACACAATAGAACTCAATACGTGACTTCTAGTAAGTCATTTAGACAATTGCACGTAACAAAACCAAGCTAACCTAAAACTAACCTAAACTCATCACTTCTACAAGTGTGACAGCATCACCAGGCAAGAGACTTGTACATCCTTTAGTATGGCAATAAAAATTAGACAAAAAATTGAAGCAATCAAAAATAGGAGCAAGGGTTGTTGAATCTAGTTATTAAATAGCAGTTAAATAGCAGTTATTAAATAAATAAAAATAAACAAACATATGCTCAACAGCTGGGTTCAGCGATTCATTTGGACTAGGGCTGTAACGATTATGACGATTAATTGTCAAACTAATTACTGCGATTAGGATGATTAATTGTGTTTTAGGGCTATGATGATTAATTGTCTCTTTTAGAATTTTTGCGATTAATTGTCATTTAAATTGTCATATTTGTTAAGGTGCATGTGTGCTTCATACAAAGTAATTTTTACATATTTAACTTCAAATATATATCAAATAATAAAATAGGGATATATGATTTCCTTTTAAGGCTTTGAAAACTTATGAATAACATGAAAGATTGTTTTAAATAACAAAATATTTCTAAATACTTAAAATAATTCTCTCTTTTCGGTCAAATTAAGTTTGGATCAATTTTACATTTACACTGTTGTTTTTGGAACTAATATTTAATACTATATTTCTTTATAAAAAATAAAATCTGTGGGCTAAAGCACAGCACTGGTAAGTAGAAAGTTGCCAGTTCGATCCTCACAGCCACCACCATTGTGTCCTTGAGCAAGGCACTTAACTCCAGGTTGCTCTGGGGGGATTATCCCTGTAATAAGTGCACTGTAAGTAGCTTTGGATAAAAGCGTCTGCCAAATGCTTAAATGTGAAATATTATATATTATGTTATATTATACAGTGCATCCGGAAAGTATTCACAGCGCTTCACTTTTTCCACATTTTGTTATGTTACAGCCTTATTCCAAAATGGATTAAATTCATTATTTTCCTCAAAATTCTACAAACAATACCCCATAATGACAACGTGAAAGTAGTTTGTTTGAAATCTTTGCAAATTTATTAAAAATAAAAAACGGAAAAAAATCACATGTACATAAGTATTCACAGCCTTTGCTCAATACTTTGTTGAAGCACCTTTGGCACCAATTACAGCCTCAAGTCTTTTTGAATATGATGCTACAAGCTTGGCACACCTATTTTTGGGCAGTTTCTCCCATTCTTCTTTGCAGGACCTCTCAAGCTCCATCAGGTTGGATGGGGAGCGTCGGTGCACGGCCATTTTCAGATCTCTCCAGAGATGTTCAATCGGGTTCAAGTCTGGGCTCTGGCTGGGCCACTTAAGGACATTCACAGAGTTGTCCCGGAGCCACTCCTTTGTTATCTTGGCTGTGTGCTTAGGGTCATTGTCCTGTTGGAAGATGAACCTTCACCCCAGTCTGAGGTCCAGAGTGTTCTGGAGCAGGTGTTCATCAAGGATGTCTCTGTACATTGCTGCATTCATCTTTCACTCGATCCTGACTAGTCTCCCAGTTCCTGCCACTGAAAAACATCCCCATAGCATGATGCTGCCACCACCATGCTTCACTGTAGGGATGGTATTGGGCAGGTGATGAGCGGTGCCTGGTTTCCTCCAGACATGATGCTTGCCATTCAGGCCAAAGAGTTCAATCTTAGTTTCTCATGGTCTGAGAGTCCTTCAGGTGCCTTTTGGCAAACTCCAGGCGGGCTGTCATGTGCCTTTTACTGAGGAGTGGCTTCCGTCTGGCCACTCTACCATACAGGCCTGATTGGTGGAGTGCTGCAGAGATGGTTGTTCTTCTGGAAGGTTCTCCTCTCTCCACAGAGAAATGCTGGAGCTCTGTCAGAGTGACCATCGGGTTCTTGGTCACCTCCCTGACTAAGGCCCTTCTCCCCTGATCGCTCAGTTTGGCCAGGGGCCAGCTCTAGGAAGAGTCCTGGTGGTTCCAAACTTCTTCCATTTACGGATGATGGAGGCCACTGTGCTCATTGGGACCTTCAATGCTGCAGAAATTTTTCTGTACCCTTCCCCAGATCTGTGCCTCGATACAATCCTGTCTCGGAGGTCTACAGACAATTCCTTGGACTTCATGGCTTGGTTTGTGCTCTGACATGCACTGTTAACTGTGGGACCTTATATAGACAGGTGTGTGCCTTTCCAAATCATGTCCAATCAACTGAATTTACCACAGGTGGATTCCAATCAAGTTGTAGAAACATTTCAAGGATGATCAATGGAAACAGGATGCACCTGAGCTCAATTTTGAGTGTCATGGCAAAGGCTGTGAATACTTATGTACATGTGATTTTTTTCGGTTTTTTATTTTTAATAAATTTGCAAAGATTTCAAACAAACTTCTTTCACATTGTCATTATGGGGTATTGTTTGTAGAATTTTGAGGAAAATAATGAATTTAATCCATTTTGGAATAAGTCTGTAACATAACAAAATGTGGAAAAAGTGAAGCGCTGTGAATACTTTCCGGATGCACTGTGTGTTATATATATATATATATAGCTTTTGGGGATGGTGCGGAAGAAGTTTTTCCATCCTGTAACTGCCTTTTCTGCGGTGGAAACGCGCAGAATGGTAGAAGAATTTGCACCGACCCAGGAACCAGCCCCCCAACCATATCGGTAGAAAAGGGGAAACATGCAGAAAGAAACCAGGTTTTTAGGCCAGGATGCATGTTTGAATGTGTGTGTTTTGTCTCTATGCCACTCCATCCATCTGCTTTAATGCTCAGTGGTGTTTTGGTGAATTCCGGAATTTCTAAGTAGTAAATCAGACGTTGTGCAGAAAATGTGGAGCCATACAGGACAGAATGTACATTCTGAGGAGTTCACACACACAGACATTTGAAGGTATATTAGTAAATACCTCTCTTAGACAAAGCTTTTGAAACAAAGACAATTACATTTTCTATTCTATACCGCTAATAGTAACCCTCACAGAAACCTGATTTGGCCAATTTATGAGCATCTTATGTAGGGTTGGGTAAATAAATTGATTTTCTAATAAATCACGATCTTCATTTGAACGATGTTGATATTAATTCTTAAATCCCAACATCTATCTTATTTGTGCAACCGTCAACAATGCACTCTCATATGCACAAAATCACTCTCATATGCACAAAATAAAAAAGAATAAAATGTTATGTTTTCAGATTTCACTCACCAGTGATTGAGTAGTAGTGACGAAGCCTTCCCTCCAGCTAATCGATAATGAAATTTATCAATTAGTCATTGCAGCACAAATTTATTGATGCAATACATGGGTTTGTACATTTTTAAAAAGCTGGAAAAATGAATCAGAATTTAATTTGATTCGAGAGCTTGTGAATCAAAATCAAACCTGGAAATCTGCATGAACACCTAGTCCTATGACATACTTTAATACATTTAATTTTTAAGGAGATTTTCAAACATTTGGCTCTCACTAGTATAGCCACACACACACACACACACACACGTTGGTGCAGCTATCACTATGAGAACTCTCCATAGACATAATGATTTTTATATTGTACGAACTATGGATTCTATCCCCTAACCCTAACCCTACCCCTAAACCCAACCCTCACAAAAAATGTTCTGCATTTTTACATTTTCAAAAAAATATGGATTAGTATCTTTAAGCGATTTTAATTATGGGGACACTAGAAATGTACTCAAACTACATTTATAGCACAATACCCTTGTAATTACCAGTTTGTAACCTAAAAAAAAATGTCCTCGTAAACCACCCAAACCTGTACACCCATACATGGCAGCACACATTTACAAACACACAGTGGGTGGTTTAAAGTTTGTTCACGTTTCCCATACGGAGATCCACAGACCAAAGTAAACACACACACACCCCTACAAACATAGGTCTGTGTTGTGTATCATCGACAGCAAAGCATCACCAACTGCCCCGTACCCACTGGGCACATGCTCCCACTGGCACACAGTGAATCATCTGTACACACTGTTTCTGCCTGTGTCATCCAAAACACATATCCACACACACAACACACAAAGCGATTCTCTGTGCCTGTGTGCACTCACTGACACAAGACCCACAGCCACACACTGAAAGCTTTCAAAACACCATGCATAGCAGACATGTACACTACAGAGACACTGTACAGAGTTACCTCTTTACACAATTTAGTTCAAGTATGTGTCTATATTTGATACCATTATATGGTATCATATGGATCATCTGGATCCATTAATTGGCTCAATAACTCTACTCTCTCCTCTCCAGCAATAGCTGGTGTGTGGTGAGTGTACTGGCGCACCATGGCTACCGTTGCATCTTCCAGATGGATGCTGCACACTGGTGGTGGTTGAGGAGAGTCCCCTGTTCACTATGTAAAGCGCTTTGAGTATAGTGTCAGAAAAGTGCTATATAAATGTAACGTTCATATGGTACATACAGTATCACCCCATTTAGACAAGTAAACGTGTCATCTATGGTGATTGATTGTGCATGACTGAATTCGGACCATGTATGCTCCTTCTAGCATTAGATACAACAGAGATGAATTTGGCCTAATAGGCAGCACACTTAACTAATGTACACAAACAAACACAAAACACACATAAAGTATAAACTAGTGCTGTCTATTTAATGCAATAATTTAGTGTATTTATATATAAATAACGCAGAGGACAAACCACACTTAATGACAGCAGACTCCACAAAATGAGGACATTCTTGCATTCAAACACAGCTGAATGGAGCGCAACTTCCAATGTAAGGGTCTCAAGATGTGTTTTTCTGAGTTTTAATCTATGTTTAACTTGACACAGCATCTAAAAACGCTGCATCTATGAAGCAACAAAATAAAGTGAGGCACTCTCCATACATAGACACATCCTAAGAAAACACTTAAAATAAGTCTACCTTGGACAGATGAACAAATTCAATTGCAAAATGGATTGTTGAGGACTGTAGGCCAATGATTGGCTTATGTTCAATAATATGGAAATAAATATATTGCCTTCTAAAGCCCCTTTTTGTATTGTTTAATCAATACGTTACTCATCTGCCACAATAATGTAATGTGTTTTAATTATCTGAATTATTATATTTATTATATGTCATATTATGTTATCATTACTTATTGAATTATTTTTATTTGGGGACCTTTCTCTGAAAATATTGATATATGCAGTTAATTGTGATTAATTTGATTATTCGGCACATTATGTAATTAATTTAATCGATTGACAGCCCTAGTATAAACAGATCAAGACATGTGCATTTTCATAAAAACACAGCCTTCATGGAACATATGAATGCACACATCTGGCTATGAGTTGTTGAAAAATGATAACAAGCAACTCTATAAATGTAGCTAAACATAGCAAATTTAAACTCACGAAAAAAAGAAAAAAAATTATTTAAGTAACACTGTCAAACACATTGTAGGAGAGGGAGAGTAAGCAAACTTTCTAGAATAATAATAGTCCACCGATAGTAAAAGTAAAACTTTTTCACGTCAGTATTGCGTTGATAACTATTGGAATCAATTTTCAGTAAGTATCAGACAAGTATCACTCACATGCAAGTATCGCGTGCATGTGAGTGACTGTTAAGAGAGTTGCTGCCTACATAGACCATTTCAAATCAGTCTCTTGTGATGTTCCATGATGGTTAGAATGCTGCTTTAAAGGGTATCTTTTAATGATTGAGGGACGCAAGTTAGGTAGATCACTAGGTTTTGTAATGGAGCTATTTTGTCAAGTAGAGAGAGACAGGGAGAGATGTGCCAGGCTCGCTAGTACAGGGGAACTTATGGAATAAACAAACTAAAAGAGGACTAATGAGGTGTTTTACACACACATTCATGAACAGAGTCTCAGTGTCCAGGACTGGACACACACAGTCAGGCTGGCAGCAGGGAAGGCTGTGTGGGTGGATGTGGTTGACTCAGGAGGAGAGTCTTGGCTCATATCACCTAGTCAGGAGAAATGTTTGGTTGAAAAGCAGGTAGAGAAAGTGTCCTTGAGAGGAACCAGACCAGCTCTTCCTACTACTTTAACAAACATATAAAAACACACATACACACCAACAATGTGGGTACACTATTCCCAATACAGTATTGCGTGTGTGTGGACTATACCCTATGTACACTATACCCAAGAAAGTTCAACTTGAAATACCAGTCAGTGGGAGGAAAAAGGCTGTTTCCCATGCTTGAGTTAACACTTTTAAAACAGGTTTATTGTACTTCAATGTCAAGAATTGAGTAACTCCCTCTATGCAGGTCACCTGCCATTTGGTGTGCGTGTATGTGGGTTCCCTCTCAAACAAAGGTTCACTTCCATAACAAGACCTACTTTCAGACCAATAGGAATTAAATCAAAATGCCACAACATGCCTTTGAATAAACCACAGCAAGTCTGAGCCTGAGAAAGAGAGAGGGAGAGAGACATGGAAGAGCAACAAATCATTAAGCTTTTTTCCTGATCCATCTGAACACGTTAACAAAGGATGTTTCTAAGTGTGGGAATGAAACGAGTCTTAAAAGCAATTCTCCACATAACTTGTTACAGCCAATCTCCCCAAACCTCATAGCAGTGATGGAGTAAGTCAAAGTAGAGATGCTACTAACTTAACAACAGTTTTTAGTACCACGACAGTAGCTCAGCTTGCTTTAAAATTAGAGTAGCTTTTACAGTAACAAGCTATTTTTTCACAACAAGAAG
Source organism: Myxocyprinus asiaticus (assembly GCF_019703515.2). Classification (NCBI taxonomy): domain Eukaryota; kingdom Metazoa; phylum Chordata; class Actinopteri; order Cypriniformes; family Catostomidae; genus Myxocyprinus; species Myxocyprinus asiaticus. The sequence goes on from NC_059362.1 coordinate 31,243,435, forward strand.
ATGCTTAAAATGCAGCATGACAAAGTGATGCATCACTGTACATCACTGTTTGTTTTGTTTCACATTGTAGTGTGAAGTTAAAAACAGGACGACAAAATCATCCTACGACCAGTTCCAGGTAATGACAAGAAATTTTTTATTAATTATGCATAGTGTATACAGAAACAAACATACTAGACTATCTCTCTCAACCACAATTGCTCCCACCACACTTGCAGTCTAGCGCCAAACTACGCTACGTCCAGAGAGGGCACACGTCATCTTAAAAGGAATGTTCTGTGTTCTATACAAGTTAAACTCAATTAACAGCATGTTTGGCATAATGTTGATTTCCACAAAAAATTATTTAGACCAGTCCCTCTAAAATACACATTGTTTCAAACGTATATCCACAAGACGTAAACATTATACACATAGTTCGATAAAATCGCTTACTAACATAATATGTGTAAAGTTTTAGCCAATACCGGGATTACAGGGTTTTGTTATCATCTATTATTGGATAAAATTTTACACATGTAATGTTAGTAGGCCATTTTATTACACTAAAGTCATTTTAACATGTGTAATGTTTACGTCTTGTAGCTATACTTTTAAAACTATGTGTATTTTAACATTTATGGACTGGCCACATTCGCTTTCATTGCAAGTGCATTACAGTAATTGCAATATTTGATTAATTTATTTTTTTTAATAAACAATTGGCAAGTTGAAAATACTTTTCAGGTAACATTATGCCACAAATGTAGTTTTCTTCCTTTAATGAGATTAAACAAAACAGGGCACCTCTCTCAATGGCAGTTCATGAACAACTGCCGGACAATAACACATCTCTGGTTTCTAAGATGAACATATTAAATGTCCATTAGCATAAACACTGCTATATAATATAGTTGTGGTATCGAAATGGGTTTTAAGTATCGTAACATTTTATTCTTATTGGTATTGACAACTCAAATGTTGGTACCGCGACAACCCAACACAGAACTGTTAAGCTCAAACCCCAACAATATGTATTGTCTTCCACAGTACAGTTCTGTGGCTAATAAAGACTCTCTGTCTGGCAAATAAAATAAAGAAGAGTGGCTCTGTATCAACAGCTAAAGAGAATCAGAGAGAGATGCTGTAATACGTGATGTCGCATGGCTAGTTCTATGTATTGGGGTTATGCATTCAACACATTCAGCGTAGAGGATGTTTTCTTAACTCTTTGTCATCGAGCTTTTATATAAATAGAGATTGAGAGGATGAGTGTTCAAGAAAATGTGGAAACCTGAACTAGCACTGTCTGTTCTCTGGAGAAATGGAGGAAATGAAACCGAAATCAAACCTCAAATCAGACTCAGGAATGTCTAGGGCATTTCAGAAGACCCCAGACTAAACCAGACCCAAAAATTAGGGAAGAGAAAGTAAAATAAAGCTTTTAATAGCTCTTGGACTTCACCTCTGTCGGAAAGGAAGAAGTCGACTGGCAGTGAAAGGGAAACGATGGCACCGATTTGATGCTGTTCAGGATACAAGTCCTTCACTGTGGAGTTCCGAATGTGCTTAGACTCTTATTCTGTCTAAGTATGAAAAGTCCACAACATTCGTGCCTCACTGACAATAGCCTTCAGTGTTGTCTGTGGTTAAAATTGGTGACCTTTCCCCTCTTTTAGGCTGAGCAGAGAGAGCTGAGGGCCCATTGCTTGACCTCCAATACAGGGTTACGTGCCTTTGGGAGAGAGGTTAGCTGGGTGACAGTGTTAATGTAAATTAGTGAAGGGATAAAAAACGGGATCAGAAAAAAAGAACAGAGAGGAATGGAATGGAGAGTTGAAAGAAAACAATCAGGCAGTACCACCATCTTGACATTTCCGAGGTGACAAACCTTCAAAAGGTCATTTAAGCGTCACATCTTTCAAGGCAAATCTGAAATATCAAGCCATTACACTGGCTTTTAAACAACCAATCAGCACAAATATAATCACGTTACCACCCCAAGGGACCCAAACCTAAAACTGGATGGCAGCCACTCTGTTCCGACGCAATGAGTGTCCCCTCTCTTTTTCACACCTTCTATTCTCTCCTAGTGGTTGTGCCCCAGACATAGTGTCATGCCAGGATAAGACTGCCAAAAATACTTCATAAATGTCAATGTACCCCTGCCATCCCATATAGGTATAAATAACACATTATTATATCAGTTTTACAATTATCTGCATTACTAAATGAACCAGTTCAATCTGTGTTGTAGTCCTACGACCCAAAAGCCGGCACATAAACATGGAATGATAAACAACTCCTAGAAAATTCCCACCGTAATCAATATCATTCCTCTTCCTGTGAACCAAATTTCTCCTCAGCCAGCAACTACTCCAATGTCCCCATTTCCTTTCCATAACATGCCATAAAATGGCACAAGCAAAACTAAACACATAAAGAGATGACCTACTTGGCCCATTTGACACTTCCTCTAGACACATTAGTCTCAGACTAGAGCGTCTGTTGACAGGCAACACCCTCTGCTCTGGACTTTTCACAACATCATTTGATAAAGAAATGACAAAGCCAGAATGTGGAGACCTATTTTTGCACTCAACTAAATGCAATATCAGACTTGTGCTATCTTACGTTTCTGCTAATTAAAGGGGAATCCTTTTAAGGGAGTGTACAAGTGTATAAAAGTAAAAATAAACTAATAGCAACAGTATAATAATAGATGATACACTCAATATTAATAAACAGATGTTCGCTGAATAAGAACTGCCATTGACATGGTGCAAAAAACATTAAAAATAATATTTTTTAAGGAGGCATGAATCGTGATTACTGAATAAACACAGCTGAGTCGCACCGTGCTGATTTAGGTGGGACTGTACAGACTGCAGGTTTTGTGCTCTGCTGAGCCCTGTATTACAAGCTTCAGCTTTAGTACAGTTTACACAGAGCAGGGTGTGGAGCTGGATACAGCAGACATCACACAATGAAATGGATAAACATAAAAGAGCATTTAATAAGACTGGATGGGTTCAAAATCCCTTTAAGGCAAGTCAGTTTACTCAGTGGCCATCTTGGTAACAGCCCCCAGGCAGCTATTTTCTATGTAGGCAACAGGCATACAAGAACAGCTGCTATCTATTTGAAAAATCTCGAAAACTGTTTGCCAAGAATACGTTTTAATAATATATTTCAAAATCAGCAATAAAATCATACATTTATCATACACTGTGCTTCAAAACATAAACATTTTAATGCTCAAATCACACTAATTTACAGTGTGTGTGTGTATTATATATATATATACACACACACACACACACACACACACACACACACACACACACACACACGCATACACAGTTGTGCTCAAAAGTTTGCATACCCTGGCAAAAATTGTGAAATTTTGGCATTGATTTTGAAAATATGTCTGATCATGCAAAAAAACGTTAAGTTTTTAAGGTGTGGTTGTTTCAAGGAGAACAATACGACGATACTTGAACAAAAATGAGCTGCCAATGCCACAAAAAAAGCCCGGTTACAATATGCTCGACAACACCTTGACACGCCTCACAGCTTTTGGCACACTGTAATTTGGAGTGACGAGACCAAAATAGAGCTTTATGGTCACAGCGATAAGAGCTATGTTTAGAGAGGGGTCAACAAGTATTGTGCTCCTTGAAACAACCACACCGTCTTTTTCCAGAGCAGCCTGCATTTCTCCTGAGGTTACCTGTGGGTTTTTCTTTGTATCCCGAACAATTCTTCTGGTAGTTGTGGCTGAAATCTTTCTTGGTCTACCTGACCTTGGCTTGGTATCAAGAGATCCCCGAATTTTCCACTTTTAATAAGTGATTGAACAGCACTGACTGGCATTTTCAAGGCTTTGGATATCTTTTTATATCCTTTTCCATCTTTATAAAGTTCCATTACCTTGTTACGCAGGTCTTTTGATAGTTCTTTTCTGCTCCCCATGGCTCAGTATCTAGCCTGATCTGTGCATCCATGTGAAAGCTAACAAACTCATTGACTATTTATACACAGACACTAACTGCAATTTAAAAAGCCACAGGTGTGGGAAATGTACCATTAATTGCCATTTAAACCTGTGTGTGTCACCTTGTGTGTATGTATCAAGGCCAAACATTCAAGGGTATGTAAGCTTTTGATCAGGGCCATTTGGGTGATTTCTGTTATCATTATGATTTAAAAAGGAGCCAAACAACTATGTGATAAATGGCTTCATATGATCACTATCCTTAAATAAAAGACAGTTTTTTAGAATACAGTTATATTCAAAAAGTATTTTGATTACTGAAGAAATTACTTTGCATTTTATTGTCAATTGTTTCATTTAATATTTAGTCCTTTCAGATGGAATCATATATACATATAAATGATGTGATCCAAAGTGCATTTGAACAGCAGGTAAACACTTTCTTATGATGTGTTACATTCATACGAGCAGACAGAGAAGTAAGTTTGAAGTGAGTATGGAGCAGAAGAAATAGAAATAAACCTTGTGTAAATTGTCAGCTTTACGCTAAGCTAAAATGCTATTTCTAACCATTTTACATGCACGATCATATTTTTTTTTATCAAGAAAATTCACGTTGGATCATAATTTTTTTTCTGGTAAGACCTTTGATATTAGGGCAAAAATCGTATTCTTGATCATTTTTTTATTGTTTTCCTTTAAAAATATCTAAAAATCCTTAAAACAAGATCAATTTGATTGATCTTTTTTAGAAACAACACTGCATAAGATATTTAGGTTTTTCAGAGAATGTATTTTTAACATGTGTATTTTGTCTTACTGTACTGGCAGAATTTTTATAGTCAAAACAAGTGGAAAAAAATCTACCAGTGCTGAATAAGTAATCCAAAGTATTTAGAATACGTTACTGACCCTGAGTAATCTAACGAAATACATTACAAATTACATTTTACAGCATGTATTCTGTAGTGGAATACATTTCAAAAGTAACCCTCCCAACCCTCTGTGTGTGTGTATTATATATATATATATATATTAGGATGGTCAAACTAATGTGCATGCATGTTCTAGAGTAAACAAACAGGTGACGCCTCTATTAAAAAGGAGACTGGCACACATCCATGCCTACAGCTGCCATATTAAGTATTAACATCACTGTTTCTCCTAGACTTTTTTTCAGCAGCGGTGCAGTTGCGTGCGTGTCCACGAGCCTGCAATGCCGGACCTTATTTACGCATGTCGGTGGAGGAATAGTATTCTGTTCTAACCAACTGCGTAGCTTGAGCAAAGGCTTAACAGATAGCGTACAACTTCAGAAAAGAACTCCAGAAAGCAGTCTGAGAAAGTTTAGTAACTTTACTGGTGATTTTTCTTCTCAATATTCAGTTCTGAATTCTTTCTTGAATTTTGTAAAACTACAAACAAGACAAGAAAATATGAATGAATATTACATTCACATTTACAACATATTCATTTGAATAATACAGTTTGCTTTGTACATAGTTTGAACATGTTCCTTTTTAACATTGTTTCAAGCAATATACATATCAAGAAGTTACATTCAAATGAGATATACATTTGTATCAAATAGAAGTGAAATGAACATGTTTGATATAGCACTAGCACATTAGCAAAACATAAATCGAGTGTACTTGCAACAAAGATACAATAATAATCTAACAACCTCTTATATGTATATAGAATCACTATTTAACACAAGTACAGCACTTACGGACATAAATATTCAAGGCTTAGATGATGAAATCAACCACCAAAATGAGCTGCATGCATGTTAACTCTTGACTGCATTCACTGAGGGAAATCGAAAGTAAACTGAACTGAATAATTATAGTGCAGTACCTTAAATGGATTAGAAACACAAATGGGCATATACAACAGCACAAATAGCTTACAACGATCTTAGAATCATAATGGATGGGTTATTCACGTTCACCTTGTCATATGTGCGCCAATTTACAAGGAGCAGAAAATGCAGAAAATTACTTGCACTATTTTTTATTCAACATAAATACCAATTTATAATATAAACATACTTAACACATATAACAGCTTTCAACACTAATGAATTACTATAACAGTGGTTCTCAACTGGTTTTACTTCGGGACCCACATTTTACATTGGACATCAGGACCCAATGTAATCCCCCTCCTGAAAAATCCCAATTTAACCCCTGTATATAAGAACAGGTAAAACCACAGATCAGGGCTCCAGACTGCGACAAAATGGTCGCAAATGCAACCAAAAATAATTGATTGCGACAATAATTTAAACTCTAGTCACCACTGGAGTCAGTCGGGTTGAGTGCCTTCATATACAGTTAGAATTTTTATTTTTGAATGCGCACAACCAGTGTGTCATGCGCCACTTTTCACCCGTTCTGTTTCTGATGAGCTCGCTGTACCGCATGCAACAACAAACCCAGTGCGAGAGAGTCGTGAACAAATGACTCTTTTGAACCGGATCTTTTTCATGAATCACCCGAAAAGAACTGAGGGTTTGAACTCAGGAGCTCAGGTTAGCAGTTTGAATCAGATTCACTTCTCAGCGAATCAGCCATCAGTGAGGTCACAACTGGGAGCGCAGACATTTCAAAATAAGAGTCCCATGTGTATTTCGGGCTTCTTTATAATTAAAAGTCCCGCATTGTGTACAACTGTTTTTTTTTATTCTGGAAATTATTTATTGTGATTGGAGTAGCACAATAAACTGCATCTGGGATTTCATTCAATTTGCACTCTTGTAGTCTCTGTGTCTGGAGCCATCCGGTAACAGTAAAGAAAGACTAAGCAATATATATATATATATATATATATATATATATATATATATATATATATATATATATATATATATTTTTTTTTTTTTTTTGGAGGGACTTGTACACAACTATTACACAAGGTGCAATGGCATTCATTGATGCTCAAGAATACAACACACTACTATATGCATACTATATGTAAATATCTGTAATGTAGATTCTGAAGGGTAGTACTAAATAATCTCTTATATTTGTATAAATTATGAAAGGGGTGTGAACATTTATGAGACAAAAGGGAATACAAACTTATCTTCTCAACTATGTATACTGTTTATTAAACCTTCGATTAATGGGTTATCAGCTCACTTTTCTTCGGCTTTCTATCTTGTTTCTGAACAGCAATCTAAAATGAGAAAATCTGTGATTTGGCTACTAAAAATAGCCATTTGGCTCCTTAATGTTTCAGTTTAGGAGCCAATGGCTCCAGAGTAATTATTCTTTTTTAAGTCAGCCCTGTAGATAGCTCCTCATTACTGTGTTGTAGCTAGTCTAAAATAATAATAACAATAAATCAATAAATTTGTAATGAAAAACAAATTACAACCTTAACACATTTAGGCTAACAGCCACAGTTGAAGTACAAATTAGGTCTAATTGGTTCTACCTAATATATTATTTAATATGAAACTATATAACATTTTTGTCAAAATATCACATATACTGTTACTACTGTAAAATAGTGAAATTTTAGTAAGGATGATGTGTAACTTAAAAACCCCTTTATTTTGGCGCATAGCACAGTGTTGCTCTTTTTCTCCTCTGTGCTGTTTAGCTGTTTGAGAGGTTTGAATTCCTTCATAGTGCTTTAATATAGAAAATTCTTACTAGAATTTAAATGGGTCAGTTTTGTGGTCTGCACCGCAATATAGAGGGAAGCCTACATGCCCGATGCATGTGCTCCAAAGATACAAAGCAGTTCACTGGTGCGAAACCCTTTGAAGCCTGGTTTTCACATCGCACCATGAAAATATCTCATTGCAGATGAGAAGCATATTTAGCGCATATTTTCCAAATGAGGGAGAATGAACCGTGGCATTGTTCTTTCCATGCTGTTCATGACTCTATCTGAAGAGACCTAGCAAGCATTACGCTGCGGTGCACCGCTACTGAATGCATATAGGAGAAACACTGAATATGGTTTCTCCCATTCATTTTCCCACAAATGATCCATCTCCTCTTCCCCTTATATTGTCTGACTTAATCTAAGTGCTATTGTTTAGATGTTTTGCAGTATAAAGAGTGCATTTTCTTTCAAGTATTTGGAATAGTGATTCTGGACCATGCACAGTGGAATTCTGTATCTTTTATTCCAGAATTGCAATACAAATAATAATAATACAAATAAAATAAAAAAATGTACAAAATAATCCAATACAAAAGCTAATACCTAATGTTACCCAAACCTTGAGAATGACTGGTTCCTCCCTGAGCCCAGCACCACAGCTGAGCATGACTTTCAGAATATTTTCTTCCATTCTCTCAAAATCCCTTCACTGAACTCTGCCAACCCCAGCTGCATGTTATAATGAGCCTGGCGGTTTCTTAGCAACTCTGGGTGGCCCACTACCCTACATCCCAGCAAGAGAGGCTGAGAACACAGAAGCTTTGAGATGCAGACATGAAATACAGACTACTGACAGAACCGCAGACAATCCAAACACATTTGTAGAGAGGGCAGAGGGTGAACACATTTGTCTTCATTTTTTAAAAGCTTAAGACAACCATTTCCTTCTATTGGCTCTACAATGGCCAGAAAAATGTGGTGAAAAAGTGAATTTTGTTATTAGCTGTGCTTGTGGTTCATTTTCCCCGCAACATAGATGGAATGGAAACAAAAGCACTGGTGTATGACTAAAACAACTATTAGTGCAATAGCAAGTAGGTTATACGTGTTAACAGCTTTAGCATTCCTTATTTATTAAGGTCAAGATGAAGCATTGAAAACAGCATGTAGGTCAGAGAGTGACTTTTATTTTGTTAACTGATATGTATAGGTTGCAAACAAATATTTTTAGCCCATTCTAAAAGTATAAATTGGATTATGTGACATTTTAAGTGTACCCAGTATTTTTATGTATTTATTTATTTTTTGCGCTGACTGATATCGTAGTTGTCTTGGACTTGTATCGACGCCTAACGGCAAAGACACAGCATCACGCAAAATAGAAAAGTTATTTATTACCGATGTCACTGAAGAAATAAGCTAGTCGCAGTCAGTCCAGATTAGTTTACTTTCCAAGTAAAAGTGCCCAACAACAGGGTGGTTACAAATATAAAGAGAGTAGTATTTGGCTGGGCATATAAATTGCAATATATCAGCCAGGCCCAGATTGGCCAATGGGAGGACTGAGAGAAATCTTGATGGCCTGACCCGTCTTGTGACCAGATTTGCCAGCACTTTTTATTATAAATTATTTTTTTTTATATCTTTATTATTATTACCCGCCATGAATATTATTACCTGCAAAGTCCACTTATTATTAGTGATTTTGGGTTTGTTTTTCATAAATTCGCTTATCACCATTTGTAGTTTTGTAATTACTTAATAAATTATGTTTTTTTTTTTTTAGATACATTACAGTAAGTTGACAGTGGTTGTCAGAGACTCCCAGTCTATACAGTATACTGTATACAGTATATAAATATAAATATTTATTTTTGTCAAAAGTAATATTAAAACCAAAAAAAAAAAAAAGTGTTCAAATCTGTGCCACAAATTCCTCCTGACCCTGAAAATTGGGCATTTTATTGTGTTTATGACTGCCAGATTAACTCATCTGGCTTTAAAAGTCCAGGGAGTAAACATGCCAAGATTAATTAAATCCAGGGTGAAAGTATGTGTCAGTAATTCTTGAGTATTTTCTCTTGACAGTGGAGATTAATGCAACTGTTGGTCACTCTAGAAAACAGTCACATGTAGAAATGCTGGTGTACAATTCACACTGTATGTACAGCAAACATTCCAGGCTGTACTCACCACTTCTAGCTCTTGAGAGACTTGCCGCTTGCGTAGTTCCTCCATCCGATCACTGACGTCGCTGAAGTATGTATTGTAGTACTCAGAGTACTCTTGTGCCAGGTCATCTATATTACCCAGAGAGCCATCCTACACAAACAGAGGTATGAGTGAGTCAAGGGCGCTGAATATATTCTCACACATGTGCACAAGTCCAAATATGGGTGTCTTTTCATTTCAAAAAGACAATCAATCAGATACTTTGTAAAAAAAAAAAAAAAAAAAACAACAACAAGAAAAAAAAACACCCCCATTAAATGACTCTCTCCCCTTCAAAGACTCAGAAACACAAACACACACACAAGTGGAGCTGTAGGAGAACTTCATTAAAAACTTGTCACTGGCACGCGATTTTAATTAGGATCACAAGAATGGCGCCAGCCAAAAAGAATTTAACACACACATGCACACCCATTAAAGAACACACTGCACATCTGCTGCGACAAGAAAAAAAAAAATCACTCAAACACTAGCTGAACTAAACATCTTCCCGTTCACATTCCTCTGCTTTCACTCCATATATGATACTCTGGTCAGAGACCACAGGATTTTTTTCATGGCTTTTGTGAATTTCTGGAGCATACTGTAAAGTTATAATTTCCATGCTATAGGTTTACAGTCTAGTTGTCAGTTTGTTGAGAGAGGTTATTATGCCACATGTAGAGGAGTCTTCTTTTTTACAGTCAGAGCTAGGGTTAAACAATTAATCGAAATCGCGATATGATGTAGTGCGATTATCAAATCGCAAAGGCTGTGATTTATTTAAATAAATAAATAGTCTGGGTGCGTTGCACTTACTGTATGACCCCGTTTACACCTGGTATTAAGATGCGTCACGGGTGATCCGATCGGCCAATATCGCCAATATCAATACCAATACCGATACCTCTAATAAATTGCATTTTTGTGAATTCTTTGGATAAAAATGAGTAACAAATTATTACTTACATTTTGTATATATTTATAGGCCTAAGCAGAAAATTATTAGGCTGCTTTGTTTACCCTTTAAAAATGTGTAAGTATAAGCCACATATAAAACCACAAAATTAACCATAGATATTATTACATGGTTACTATTACTAAAACCAAGTTACCATATGGATACTACAATAATGCTGTAGTAAAACCATGGTTAACTGTATCAAAACCTTGGTTACTGACAAAAAAAACATGGTTACTACAGTCATGGTTAATACAATATTACTACAGTAAATTCATGGGTAGTTTTCATAAGGGTATCATTTATTAAAGGTGCAATATGTAAAAATTTTCATGTAATATTCACCTTTTTTTTTTGCCCATGTGTGAACGGCTTGTAACGCAACTTAAAAAAATGAGCCCTTCCCGGACTTCCTTGGCTGCCTATTAAAGCCTGTAGACTTATTTTCATGCGAAGGGAGCGGGTCGCTTTTGCCAGGAAAATCCAAAGGATTTGACATTTATGCGCGCTCCCGAGAGCCTTGCCTCAGACAGTAATAGCTTCTCTTCCACTATTCAACAGCGACAACAAACTGCAATACTAGGTAACGTTATCTTAGAGATGGAATCCAGCAAACGGCCGGCTCCCAGCACAACACCGACCCCTACACAAACTCAGAGTAAGCCAAAAAAAAAAAAAAAATTATCTACTGAATCCCGTGTGGCTAAGCGGGAACGTGATCGTGGTCGAGCGAAAACTAGAGTGAACATCAGCAGGGCATTTGATTCCATTTGGTTTTGGGGATCATACCGACCCTGAAGAATTGGCATTCTTCTTATTGGACAGGTAAGCTTACATAACGCAAGCATGTGAAATATAGTGCCATAAGGATTGATCTGTGTACTTTTAACTAACTTGATCTTGCCTGCTAACGCTGACAAATTGCAAGTTATCTTGCTTCGTAACTTTCAAATAATTTCAACGATCTTCTCTTTATACTAAAAGTCAGGTATACAGGATAAATTTAAGCAAATATGCTGGTTTCTTGATCGTAGTACAACATATGACATACAAAACATACAATAGTGCAACATAAGTGCAGTTTACAGTGCAGTGCAACAGTAAACTGTCTGGTATAGTTCGGTAGTATATAGCTGTATTTGTGTATCAGTATGCTATGTTTGCTGATAAGTAGTTTTAGTTTAGTCTCAAAGTTTGTAGTAAAACAATCATAACTGTGTAATTTTAATTATGCTACCTCATCTGTCAGCATGATACCGGTAGATCACGTTCAACCTCTTTGTATGTTACATCATTGTTTTGGTTGATGCTCGTTCGCGTCCCTATGGAGTGTGTGCACGAGCGCGTGGAAGAGGTAGCTGGCTGCAGTTCACTTAACGGCCACAGGTGTCATTAATAACAAGGGATTCTGAATCTCACATACTGCACCTTTAACAAGGATTACAGATCATTATCAATGTTCTAACAACTCTGAATTTAAATAAACCTGTAAAAATGGTCAAACAAACGGCAAGCCCACTATAATAAATGTCACGTCTAGGATTGTCATTATTTAGTGTAAATAACTCCAGATGCTGTTTTCTGTCATTACTTCAGGAAAGCACTGTGCCCTCTTTGAATGAGTCCTATGACTGAAAGGGTGAGCGCTGTCTGACTGCTAGTGTATTTTAGCATTTCTGGCAAAGTCAAGATGAGCAGGAGAATAGTTCCTGTGCCATGCAACAATTCGCTAATATAATTCTTTTTTTTCCATTCGAAGATTATGAGATGCATTAATATTCATGTTATCTATATAATGAGATCACTAGTTACAAATTTTTTTTTTAGAATTGTTATTTTTATGTGAGGATCAATATTCTTGATACCACATCAGTATCAGAAGTATCGATTCTTTAGTATCGATCCGCCCATCCCTAGTGTACAGTGAAAATAAAAGCTTCAGCCAAAATAAAGTCTCACAAAGCTATACCACGTGCAGGTTAAGAAAAATAATACATAAATATGGTACTGTTTTATAATAAAAATAAAATGGCTGTTGTTGATAATATTATACAAAAGTATATTTCCATAATTTCTTATCTTAGTACTAACTTATTATTGGGTTATAAAAAATAATGATGAAAAGTGGGCTGAGACCCCATCACAAAGAAGGCAAACACAGGCACATAGTGAACAGATACAAATGGGAAGTTGTGATTTTCTTTTCCCCCTCTCTGTTTCACTTTTTTAAGTCTGGTTCTTTTTAAGAGGACTCAAGTGTGAACACCCTTTCTTAAACAGTGCATCTATTGGCAGAACAGCATGCTTACCTACTACTACTACTACTACTACTACAAACAAAAATTATGTTTTTTTTTTTGTTTTTTTTTATTTATTAATAATTATAATTGCAGTTCAAATCACAAATCGCAATATTTTTTTTAAATATAATTGCAATTAGATTTTTTTGTCCAAATCATTTAGCCCTAGCATTGCAACACACACAAACCCATACAATCTCTCAGTGACCAGTGCCCAGTTGCATAAACCACTTTAAGCTTTTCCCTTAAGTGTAACACTTAAGGCGTTATTTCCCCTTAACTAAGGGAATGACTTGAGGGTGTTGCATATAATCCCTTAGACACTTCTCTTGGGTTGCGTTCAACTTCACTTTTAACATCCACTCGCTAACTCCCCTACGCATTTCCCCATGGCTCCGCCATGAATATGTACTTTTAAAATCTTGGTTATGTTTATTTAATCTGTTAAATCAATAGCAATTGGACTGCATAGTTTGGGCCCTGTTACTTTTTTTTTTTTCCATTAATATGTCCATAATATACCTTTTAATATAAAATTTGATTGTTCCCTGTATAATTTACAGCTTTAGCCAAGAGAGACATTATAGACATAATTTTTTTTTGACATTATAACCTAATTAAAGAAAAAACAAAATACCAAATTGAATCAGAATTGGATTGAGAGCTTGTGAATTGGAATTAAATCAAATCGATAAATCCTCGATACCCTCCTCTAATCTAGTCAAACAAGTTTTTTTTTTTTTAAATAGCTATAAGAGTAATAAATATATTACATGTTACAGGATACAAAGGTAATAGTGTGTTCTTGTACTCCACAAAATGTCTTTCAAGCAATCCATTCCAACAAAACTCTAAACAGATGATCTCAGAATATTGCAAGACTCCCAAAGGAATAGTCCTCTCCTCTCTGAGAAATTCCAGCTTTGCATTCCGATCTGTTGGCCTGCAGAACAACTCCAGCTATTCAGCAAAACGTGCTTTAAATGTTTGAAATTTATATTGTCAGAAGCATAATTAAACCATTTTCACTAAAAAAATAAAATAAAAAGTTTACATTTACATTAATGCATTAGGTAGATGCTTTTGTTCAAAGCGACTCGCACAGCATTCAAGCTATATGTTTTATCAGCACGTGTGTTCCCTGGAAATTGAACCCTAGCGCCAGTCTCTAGCATTATGCTCGAGCAACAGGAACGCGTAAACCCAATGATTCTTATTTAAGGACACTTAATAAAAGGGACAGCAAAGAACAGCTGAACTAAGGCCTCATTTACAGATGGTATTAAGATGCGTTTTGGGCAATCAGTTTGAAACGGGACAATGCTAAATGGGGTCCAAAACTTTTTCAGTATTGTCCGTTTTAACCACATTCGGAGGTGCTCGAATCTAGTTGAAACATGAATGCATTCGAACAGCAGTGAAGCACTACCCACTCACCTGTCAATCAACCGATCAAACTTTGCCGCTTACGTATGGTTTTCAAAAGGAAATAACCACTTGATTGGAAAAGAAAAAAAACCTACATATATAACAGATGCACATTATGACCAAGTCTAAATGGCAATGTGTCTTCCCTGTCCACTTGAGATCGGATTGCCCAAAACGGAGATTCTTAATATCAGGTGTAAACAAGGCGTAAGACAAAATCAAACTTTTTAGCAGAACCTAAAACATATGCCTCATTCTGCTGCCACTAGACAGGCTTTTTCAAGTACATACTGTTGGCTGGGACAGTGAGTCCAGCAGCTTGCTGTAATAACAGGGCAGAGAGTGTGTGGGGCATTGAATGATAGTTAAGGAAAGGCCAGAACCTTGATCCAACACCATATTCCACTCTTAAACTGTAACCATACCTTTATATAGTTTTATTATATGGAAAACAAGAAAAAAGCAAGCAAGAAATCAAGAAAATGAACATGTGTAGTGAGGAATCAGCCATCTTCAGACTGAGTTCAGCATATCAGCATGAAGAACATAAGTGGCCTTTGATCTGATTTGGTCCAGCACCATGTGTGCAGCACATACCTGCCATTTTCTTATTATCATACCACACATTCCAGACCTACGGTGAGGTAATTCTGCAAGTCCTTGCTTAAAGTGTGTGTGTTGGTTCCAGCTGGGCATTTGACTGATTACCGTACTAACTCAAAGCTTGTGCCTCATCTGTACAGCATGTGTATGCTAGACTTGCCATGATGTCATTATTTTCATACCGGTGCCTATCTGCGTTCAAAACCGGTTATACCGGTAATACCGTTAGTTGGACACTCAGTGGTGCTATGGTGTAATTTCCGTTGCTCAATGGCCTACACAATAGTACAAGGCAGCTTGAATTCAAACTTTTAATTTTATTTATTATTTATTTTAACTTAATGAAAATGAAACTAAAAAAATTAAGGGCAATCAGATTAAATAAAAAAAAAACTCAACCAACACACCACACAGCAAACATAGGCCATAACCATCTCTAACTCACCCTGAAGGTGTCTGTGTTTCATGTCAATTTTTCAAAATTTGCTATACGTTCGGGTGCAGTTTGGGTGCGTGTGAGTTGCTAAAATATGGGGCAAACCTAATATATATATTATATATATATATATATATATATATATACACATATAGGGCTGCAATTAACGTTTAGTTTGATAATCGATTAATCTTCCATTATGTTTTCGATTAATCGGATAAATAACAACAAAAAATTCTGTATTTTATTACAATTGTATTTTTAAGAAACAGAAATGATAAAGAGCGTAAGGATTTGGTTTGGTTTACTGTACTGAACGATTCTATACTCTCACAAAACTTTGAACAAAGCCTGAATCATTCAAAGTTGTGTTTGATTTTTATTATTATTATTACTTTCAGGACATACCCTGTATGTAAATCAGTTCCTTTACTTGTAAAACTTAAAAAGTACTGTTTATTAAAGAGTAAAATGATTCATCAGGGATGGAGTGGGACAAAAAAATCAGCCCAGCAGAGGGCAATGGTGACACTAGAATAGAAATAATAATAATTCTGCCCAGCTGAAAAATAAATAATTATGTTAGATACACATGCTTGTAAACTATCACTGATTACATAAATTTTAAATATTTGAAATTAATATTGCAAGTTTTAAAACCATATTGTCACTGATTACATGTTTCTAAACTATTCTTTTCAAAAATAAATTTTTATGGGTAATGCATGCTTATCATGATACAATTTGCCATAGTATAAATTTACTGGTGAAATGAGACATTACATTTGAATCAAATATCAGGGCCCTTAGCATGATTATACATTATATTCAGCATTTTATAGAGTTTAATATAGTACAATCATCTGAAAACGCGTCTCGCGCTGAACAGTCTCATCCTGGTAAGACACTATCTAAAACACTTAAAACCGCACACCTTGACCTCTGTGACATCTATTTGATATCCATGAAAGCTGCAAGATTGATTACATTGTAACTGAAAGCGCGGTATGACGCTGCTCAAGTTTAATAAAAACGATTGCGCTCCCTTTCTCCATTGCAATCGGTTTGATTGATGCGGCTGCGCACGCTTGTTTGCTCAGTGAAGTTAAACAGAGACTTGCTTGTGGTTAAAACAAACAGTTTTGCGAATCAATCTGTGAATGCACCTGCTGCAGCATCCGGTCCACATTACAACCACACCATCTTTTTCCAGAGCAGCCTGTATTTCTCCTGAGGTTACCTGTGGGTTTTTCCTTGTATCCCGAATAATTCTTCTGGCAGTTGTGGCTGAAATCTTTCTTTGTCTACCTGACCTTGGCTTGATATCAAGAGATCCCCAAATTTTCCACTTCTTAATAAGTGATTGAACAGCACTGACTGGCATTTTCAAGGCTTTGGATATCTTTTTATATCCTTTTCCATCTTTATAAAGTTCCATTACCTTGTTACGCAGGTCTTTTGACAGTTCTTTTCTGATCCCCATGGCTCAGTATCTAGCCTGCTCAGTGCATCCACATGAGAGCTAACAAACTCATTGACTATTTATACACAGACACTAATTGCAATTTAAAAAGCCACAGGTGTGGGAAATTAACCTTTAATTGACATTTAAACATGTGTGTGTCACCTTGTGTGTCTGTAACAAGGCCAAACCTTCAAGGGTATTTAAACTTTTGATCATATATATTTACACACATACACACACATATACACACACACACACACACACACACACACCGATCAGCCACAACATTAAAACCACCTGTCTAATATTGTGTAAGTCCCCCTCGTGCCGCCAAAACTCTGCCAAGCCGCATCTCTGAATAGGATTCTGAGATGCTATTCTTCTCATCACAACTCTACAGAGCGGTTATGCGAGTTACCGAACACTTTGTCAGTTTGAACCAGTCTGGCCATTCTCTGTTGACCTCTCTCATCAACAAGGCGTTTCCATCCACAGAACTGCCCCTCACTGGATGTTTTTTATTTTTGGCACCATTCTAGAGACTGTTGTGCAAGAAAATCCCAAGAGATCAGCAGTTACAGAAATACTCATACCAGCCCATCTGGCACCAACAATCATGCCACTGTCCAAATCACTGAGATCACAATTTTTGCCCATTCTGATGGTTTAGGTGAACATTAACTGAAGACCCAGACCCGTATCTGCATGATTTTATGCACTGCACTGTTGCCACATGATTGGCTGATTAGATAATCGCATGGATGATTGTTGGTGCTAGACTGGCTGGACACACAACAGTCTATAGAATTTACTCCGAATGGTAACCTTTTATCGTGCTTTTGTAAAATAAAAAAAAAAAACAGGGTGTGCATTCAGCCGTCTCTGTCTCCGCGAGCATCTTTCTGAAACACGTCACAAAAATGAAGTGAAACTCTGCAAATACTTATCACACAAACATGAAACATAGGTCTAAAGAAAGCTTAAAAGGTCTACTTTTAAATAAAACAATTCAAATTTAAAACAAATATTCTCCTGCAATGTAATCTGTATGAAACAAAGTGATGCACAATTTCTCCTGGCTCAGCTCATTATCTCTAATGAGATCACACCCACCAGCAGAGTGCGCTATTCATACGGTAATGTGCTGAGGCGATCAATGCAAATGGTAAACGCCCCCGTCAATGCTTTAAAAAACATCAAGTTCATTCACTTTTCTGCGCGTTTGGAAGATGGCACGCTACACAAGTTAGGAAGCTCTACAGATGGTCCTGGATAGTGATGAAGAGTTCACATTTTCCTCAGAAGAAGAGGAACGTTTGCATTTTGAAGAGCGTCTTGATCCAGCCGAGAAAACAATTTCGGATGAGTAAGTCATTTAGTTTTGCTTACATTAGTTGACATGCTATTTTATATAAATGTACATATTTTATTACTATTTCCAGACTTGCCAGCCAGTATTCAGAGTATTGACATTTGAAATATGTCCTAATAGGCAAGTTTTAGTTACATTTAAATGTTGTTTCAGCTAAAGCAAGTATTTAAATTGTATGCTGTATGATATCAATATGATATGTAATATGATTTAAAAATAATATGAATGTTTAGATTATATTTTAACTAGCGTTTATGCTGCCTCATTATCATCAACGAAGCTTGTGCTTGCAAATATCTGTTTGGGTGTAAATGTGTAAAATGTGCTGTAAATATGCCCATATTAGAAAATCAGCATATTAGAATGATTTCTGAAGGATCATGTGACACTGAAGACTGCAGTAATGATGCTGAAAATTCAGCTTTGATCACAGGAATAAATTGCATTTGACAATGTATTCAAATAGAAAAGTTATTTTAAATTGTAAAAATATTTCACAATATCACTGTTTTTGCTGTATTTTGGATCAAATAAATGCAGCCTTGGTGAGCAGAAGAGACTTCTTTTAAAAACATTAAAAAATCTTACTGATCTAAAACTTTTAAATGGTAGTGTGGGTCTAAAGTAAAGTCTTTATGTAAAGAAAATGTATAGTCAGATTACTTCTTTTAACTTAAACTTGATTTTGTGAATAAGCTACAAACATTTATTCTCACTGGAGGGGTCTTTGTCTCCTCAGGTGTGAATCACATCAATATTCATGATCATCCACGCCTCCTCGCATATGGCCTTTCTAACACTAAAAGTGTCTTACAAAAGTTAAATGACTATATTGTTTTGTATGAATGAGTGATCAGGATGGTTTTCACATCATTTTATAGCAAAAACTCTAGGCTACAAGATCCAGTCTTCAAAAGTCTTTGAACAAATGTTTAGTATGTGTTATATGGCCTTATTTCAGTGACTTAAAATGTTTTAAACCACACATAAACGTTATTTTATCAAAAATACAAACATGTACATACATGTTGCTCAAATATTATTGTAGCCCCGTTTGTGCTGAATACAGTGTTGTCAGACTTTAGCCATTAATATGTTTTTAAGCAACTGAAAAAGGCAAAAATGTCAAGGCATGTCAAAACTTGTCCAGGGCCCAAAACACCCTCAGACCCCAGAGGGTTAAGCTCGCAAATGGGTCTTCCAAATGGACAATGACCCAAAGCATACCTCCAAAGTTGTGGCAAAATGGCTTAAGGACAACAAAGTCAAGGTATTGGAGTGGCCATCACAAAGTCCTGACCTCAATCTGAAAATTTGTGGGCAGAACTGAAAAAGCATGTGCGAGCAAGGAGGCCTACAAACCTGACTCAGTTACACCAGTTCTGTCTGGAGGAATGGGCCAAAATTCCAGCAACTCATTGTGAGAAGCATACGGAAGGCTACCCAAAACATATGATCCAAGTTAAACCATTTAAAGGCAATGCTACCAAATACTAACAAAGTGTATGTAAACTTCTAACCCACTGTGAATGTGATGAAAGAAATAAAAGCTGAAATAAATATTATTTCACTTTTTTTTTCTCCCCTTTTCTCCCCAATTTGGAATGCCCAATTCCCAATGCGCTCTAAGTCCTCATGGTGGTGTAGTGACTCACCTCAATCTGGGTGGCAGAGGACGAATCTCAGTTGCCTCCACGTCTGAGACCGTCAATCCGCGCATCTTATCACATGGCTTGTTGAGCGCATTACCACGGAGACGTAGCGTGTGTGGAGACTTCACGCTTTTCTCTGCGGCATCCATGCACAATTCACCATGCGCCCCACCGAGAGCGAGAACCACAAATTATTGCGACCACGAGGAGGTTACCCCATTTGACTGACAACCGGGCCAATTTGGTTGCTTAGGAGACATGGTTGGAGTCACTCAGCACACCCTGGATTCAAACTCGCGACTCCAGGGGTGGTAGTCAGAGTCAATACTCGCTGAGCTACCCAGGCCCCCATTTCACATTCTTAAAATAAAGTACTGATCCTAACTGACTTAAGACAGAGAATGTTTTCTACAATGAAATGTCAGAAATTGTGAAAAACTGATTTAAATGCATTTGACTAAGGTGTATGTAAACTTCTGACTTCAACTATATATATATATATATATATATATATATATATATATATATATATATATATATACACACACACACACACACACACACACTGGCGGCCAAAAGTTTGGAATAATGTAAAAATGTTGCTGTTTCAGAAGGAACTTGGTACTTTAATTCACCAAAATGGCATTCAACTGATCACAGTCAGGACATTACTGATGTAAAAAAAAAAAAAAAAAACAGCACCATCACTGCTGAAAAAAGTCATTTTTGATCTAATCATGCTAAATTGCTCATTTGGTACTAGAAAATCACTTGCCATTATATCAAACACAGTTGAAAGCTATTTGGTTCATTAAATGAAGCTTAACATTGCATTTGTGTTTGTTTTTGAGTTGCTGCAGTATGTAATAGACTGGCATGTCTTAAGGTCAATATTAGGTAAACAAATGGCAAAAAAAGAAACAGATTTCTCTAGAAACTTGTCAGTCAATCATTGTTTTGAGGAATGAAGGCTATACAATGCTTGAAATTACCTAAACAAATTAAGATTTCATACAAAGATGTACACTACAGTCTTCAAAAACAAAGGACAACTGGCTCTAACAAGGACAGAAAGAGATGTGGAAGGCCCAGTTACAACCAAACTAGAGGATAAGTAAATCAGAGTCTCTAGTTTGAGAAATAGGCAACTTACATGTCCTCAGCTGACAGCTTCATTGAATTCTACCTGCTCAACACCAGTTTCATGTACAACAGTAAAGAGAAGACTCGGGGTGCAGGCCTTAAGGGAAGAATTGCAAAGAAAAAGCCATTTTTGAAACAGAAAAACAAAAAGAAAAGGTTAGAGTGGGCAAAGAAACACAGACATTGGACAACAGATAATTGGAAAAGAGTGTTATGGATCTTAACCCCATTGAGCTTTTGTGGGATCAGCTAGACTGTAAGGTGCGTGAGAAGTGCCCAACAAGACAGCCACATCTATGGCAAGTGCTACAGGACGCGTGGGGTGAAATGTCACCTGAGTATCTGGACAAACAGACAGCTAGAATGCCAAGGATCTGCAAAGCTGTTATTGCTGCACGTGGAGGATTTTTTGATGAGAACTCTTTGAAGTAGTTTAAGTTTTTTTTTTCAAATTATAATAGTAATTTTTCACATGATTAACATCCTGACTTTACATTGTGATCAGTTGAATGCCACTTTGGTGAATAAAAGTACCAATTTCTTTCCATAAGAGCTAAATCTGTACATTATTCCAAACTTTTGGCTGCCAGTGTAGATCTTAATCTGGCAAATATATGGGAAATACAACTTTTAATTTTGTAAATAGTTAAATATAGAGTATTGTAACAGAGCCAAGTCTCCATTTCAAAATAAGAGTCATGAAATAAGTGTATTTCGGGCTTGTTCCTAGTTATGCTCCAAATCTTTTTTCTGTTTTTTGGAGGGGATTTTGTTTGCAAAATAAACTGCATCTGGGATTTTATTCATTTTAGACTTTTGGTCATAGTAAGGGAAGGCTAAGAAAGTTTTTTTAACATTCTATGAATCAATTTAAAAAACAATCGGCCGATTAATCGGTTATCAGCCTTTTCATCACCTTAGTTGGTACTGGCAAAATCCACTATTGGTTTACCTAGGAACACCAAAGAAATCAGGTGATAGATATGTTTTCCCCCTGTCCTCTGACAGCAATGGATTCATGCAAATAAATATTTTCTCACAACAATTGCTAAGAAACAGAGCATTATGGGACAAAAGGTCCTCAGAGGGTAAATACTTCTCTGCTAACAAAAAAGTTACTGACTTGAAGCCATTTGCTGGTTCCTCTGATGACGCCCAGGTTTTGCAAAAACAATGCAGGATTGGGTCATTTCCCCAGCTGGCTCTCTTACTGAGCAGGCAAACAAATTTTTTTGAGTCAAAAAAGAAAAAAGAAAAAAGAAAAAAATTCCTTCTTTACTGGCTAAAAACAAAACAGCTCGAATGCATTCATACAGTGCAGGCATTGTGAAATCAGCAAGCAGAGCAGATAAGAATGGTTCTTTTCACAGCACTCAAATCAAAGGAAACACATTTCATTCAAAATGCTGTGTTAAGACAACAGAGCCATTAGAGGTTCGGACAAAGCCTTGAATCAAATGCCTTTACACAGTGACAAGTATGTTGACTAATTCCAGGAATTCAAGAGCATGCAAAGAAATCCAATAGCTATATATTCTGTATGATTGATGCGTTTGTGACCTGCAGGTTGACTGCAAATAAAGAGAAACAAAAGTATTAATTTTGCTTAGACAAACAAATAGCAATTACCTAACAAACTGAAATTGCAGTAAAACTGAATACAACTTTTCCTTTCATTTTTGGGGAGCAAGTTGATACAATTGTTATTCCGTGTAAACGCAGACTGCATAATACTTCTGACATATCAACTGTTAATCCTGGAATACTGAGTAATACTTTAGCAACAGAAAAACACAAAACAAGTTTAAACACTCTCATTCAGGAGCAAAGAGAGATACTAGTCTATTTTCCTTTCCTATAACTCCTCATCATAAATGCAACACTAATGCCCACAATACACATGTTCTGACACAATTACTGATGACTAGTGAAGAGAGCACAAAACCTACACACTTGGAAATAATGTGATATAACTCAATCTCAAACCCACCTGTCCTCACCCCAACTAATTTAATGGATCAAGTTCTGTAGTTTAAGATTCAACGACGTTGCTCCCGTTTTATAAATATGAAATTAGGCAAATACAAATGATTTTCTTTGCAAAACATTCACAACACAAATTTGGGAGTTGGTCACAAAGAGGGAGGCAGGCTGTTAATTGACTTTGAAGTGAATTTAATTGAGGAGAACCACATATAAAAGCGGTTTGTGCACAGAGACCACAAGTGACAGACAGAGAAAGGTATACACATTAGAAGAGATTCCTAAATTCAGCATGCACTATGGTAAACCTCAAAATGTGGCTCTAACTCTTAATACATGTCTCAGTAGCTGCCAGCTCTTTAGATTCTGCACTTTAACATTACAATCAGATAATAAATCCTAAATGCTGTGTCAAATGTAGTGACATCCACTACAGAAAGCAACAATTATCTTGTAAATGTACAAGTCTGGGTCATGTTATAATGGATAAAACTTAACTTTTATTGACTGAGTGTCCACCAAAACAACATTTGTTTCACTAGCATCTCACATCTGAAGGGCTTATAAAAGTTGTGAAAGCAAAACAATCCAGACAGTCTAATGGTCAGCTTAACTGAAACCATGTCCAACTATGGTGAGATATTTTTTTCATGCAATCAAATTTGTTTGAAAAAAAATAAATAAATAAAAAAATGTACTTCAACTTGTGGCATTCACTCCAGCTTTAAATGAAGAAAAACACAGCTGTGCGAATGTACATTTTCAATCTGCTAGCCAGTCAATACTGAACTATCAGTTCTTAAAACAACTGCGACAAAGACCCCGTTTTCCACCTGGTATTAAGATGTGTTTCAGGTGATCCGATCACATGTGGTCAGCCCTAAATATAGGTCTAAACCATTTTGTGACCCGATCACAAAAACCACATATGACCACATCACAACTGATGTATAAACACTAATCTGTCCTGTATATGTCAAGCAGCAGTGAAGCACCACCCCTCACCTGCCAATCAACCGCTGCGCTAAAACAACGAGCGGCTTTAAAAGGAAATAACCGTCCGATCGGAAAATTTAAAAAGGCAGATACATGAGAGCTTCATGGATATTCTTTAGTGTGTCTGATATCAACACAGATGGAAAGCACAAACACCTGAAGCTCCTTTAATACAGGTAATACACTAAATAATGGATAATTCTGTTGACATATTGCGTTTGTGCTTAAACTAAATTTCAACTGCGTCTGGGAGAAACAGCGTGCCATTCTTCTTTTCTGACTTTGTTGCGCTTTAATATCATGCAGTAACACACTGACATAGTGATTGATGTATGTCGTCATGAAACAGAGACCCTCCAAATCCGAACACAAGTAGTCACAGGAGACGCATTTAAATGACCAGGTGTAAACAGCCATGTGTCCCACCTGACCACATATGATCGGATCACCCGAGATGCATCTTAATAACAGGTGGAAACGGGGCAAAAGAATTTTGTCCAATCTGCCACTATTGATGAAGGCCACTACAGAGAGCAGAAATACAGAGCATGTCTGCATACAGGAGCTTTTTTTGCAGACAAAAGATAAGAGGATTTGTTTAAAGTTGCAAGTTTATGAACTATAGAAGTAGTTTAATTTTGGGGGGTCAGATGAAGTAAAGCTGAAGACACTCTCAGGTGCTACTTTAGCAAATTTTCCCACACAACTGCTTTATTGAATTAAAGGATGATTCTGCTGCTTGAGCAATGTGGTTTTATAATTATCCCATGAGTGTTAAAGACAGATGAGAACTGAAAGCACTGGAAGGGCATTTGTAACATTAGGAGTACACATGAGATGTTTTCTAAGGAAAGGGGAAAAAGACTCATCCCATTACAGCAATACCACAGGATAAAATTAGCCTGTGGGAGAAGAGAGGTGTGCACTTAAAGGAAATTAATCAATAATGTGTGTCCATGTGTTACAGATTATCTCCACTGCAACAATAAAGGTTGGACAGGAATATCTAGGCGGGATAATTAATTAGGAATTCAGTCTTTGTCAAGTCATCTCAATTTCCTTGACATAAAAATGATGCAATTAATTCACACACGTCGGCAGACAGCAAATTAAAACTACAGTGAACATAATGCAAAGCTGTTTTCACTGGAAATGGGTGTCACACCTTTAACTCTTTCATCTGGGTCTTTAACAACAGACAAGATTGAGACAAAGTCTCAGGGAGTCAAACTTCCTACAACAAAGAAAACACACATTACGAACAGTCAGAGCTAAACTTGACTGGTGTCGCAACAATAAGTGCCTACGTTTTCCCAAAGAAATATTATGCACGATTAAATTTTAGTTTTTAAATATCGGAAAGAATAATAAAAAATAAAAAAATATATCTGTTTTGAGTTACGTCTCTACACGTGCACCGATGAACCCGCGGACAGTATAATAATAAACACTTTAGTTACATACCATGTGATACGACTCCCTGGAGATTTCAGATCTTCTCACTGTTTCTCAATAGACTTAAAGAAAGCGTTTTAAACCAACCGTGCACTGTGATCAAAAGTGTGCAGAACTCCGCTCATATGGCCTTGTAGTAGCCGCTCTTACAGGCTGATTTAACATGCGCTTGGCATCAAAGCCCGGCCACTGCGCGCGCACACACACAAACAAACACACTCCAATAAATTAAGCCCATTGGGTTGAAGGACTTTTCTCAAACTGCCTTCCTGTGACACCCCTCCCCCAATCCCGAACTTACCAGCATCCCCATCACGTCCGACCACAGCCGAGAGAAACTGTCCGATGATGCGGCGCTGACCGCCTGCGGCTCCTCGGGAGAGGACACTTGATCCCCCTCCATTGTGAAACACTGATGGATTTACAGCCACAAATTTCAAGCTGATGAATGTTAATCCGAAACCATAAAATACGTATTGCAGAGATGTCTTTTTCTAAATCTGATCTAGTAATTTACTATTCCTTGGTGCGTATTCAAAAGTTGATGCAAAGTATTCCATCCACGTAGAGAAATACATAATCATCAAGGTTGCTGATATGTTTTCCATTTGAATCCAGCTGAGAGAGACCACAGCACCGAACACACTTTTCAAGTCAACAGAGAAACTTCAACTCAAGTACAGACGGACAGATTTCAGCGCTTCACTTGGCACTTCGTCGGTGCGAACCAACCCAAACTTTTGGGAGTTCTGTTTAGTACCCGCAATAAAAACTCTCAATCATTAAAACATGTGGATAACATTAAGAACAGCCACACATACTCGAACACAGTTCCAAAAACATCCATAACACCACCATTCGCCAACAAAAACGACGAAAGCGCCTGAGGCGAATTTTTTCTCTTGTTGAGTTCTCCAGTCTCCCCCCTCTCAAGCGTAATGGTTTACTCCGCCCAAACAAAACACTCAACATCCTCGCGGCTCTCGCACCCCACTGCCACATACAGGACAGCGACAAACTGATCCACAAAAAAGTTTCGCAAAGCTATGACGACACAGACCTTTGGAAAAGGGCATTGTGCCTGTCTTTCCTTTCGCTTTCCAAGCAATACTTTCCGCTATAAACAGATACAAAGGAACAAAGCGACATTCTGGGCACAATGGATTCAAAAACAAAAGCCCTTGAGAAAATTATTTCAGAAGCATGACGTTATCCATTCTCTATTCATAACACTTTAAAGCACACCTGAAAAGATTCATGAAATACAGAATAAACTTTGTGTCACTCACCTGATGAGCTAGAGAGGTATAATCAGACAAGTTCACACTAATTCATAATATTGCCAGATTTAAGAAAGTTTTAAAAACATTATTTTGTCTAACATTGTTCACTTTAACAGAAATGCAGAATCACAATAACTACGTTTCCAACTACGAGTTTTTGTGAAAAAAAGTATTAGAGTATCAAAATAAAGCTGATGGAAATGCAAATTATTGCTAAAATTCACAAGTGTCGACATAATATCTTTCAGTTTATCTCTAGCGCATAAACTCTATGTCGATACTTCAAATGTCGCAAAAAACTGGTTTGGAAAACTTACGCGACAAAGTGTTTTTTTAGGCATGACGTCATCACGCACACCATTTTTATCGATAAAATGCCATTTGAATGGAAACAGGCGGAAGATGGCGAATTTCCCAAACTTTTTTTTATGCATTTTCACTTTGTCGATAACAAAATAGTGCGAAAAGTGTTTGGAAACTAGGCTAATGAAAGGTGTGACTTCAGCTACAAAGCTAGTTTAGTAAGTCAAACACGATCAGTAACTTGGTCCTCACATAAAAATCTGTGACATCATTAAAGGAATATTTCGGGTTCAATGCAAGTTAAGCTCAGTTGACAGCATTTACGGCATTATGTTAATTACAACAAAAAAATCATTTTTACTTTTTCATTTTAAAAGCGAAAATCCTGGTTCCAGTGGGGCACTTTCAATGAAGTGAATGGGGCCAATCCGTAAACACTGAAACACTCACTGTTTCTAAACAGTAAAGCTACAAGACATAAACAATATGCGTGTTAACATGATTTTGAGTAAAATCACTTACTAACCTTATCTATGTAATGTTACAGTATATGCAATTTTACAACTTCGTTGCCATGACGATGTAATGTCAACAAACCCTAAAACAACTGTAAAAATGACTATTTAAACAGCTTTACAGCTCAAATGATACATGATTTTTAACAGAATAATTAATATGTTTTTATAAAATTATAAGCTTCACATTACCGTCTTTAAACACTCAACAAATTGGCCCCATTCACTTCCATTGTAAGTATCTCACTGTAACCTCGATTTTTTTATTTTTTAAAGAAAAGAAAGGACGAGTCAAAATAATTTTTTTGTGGTAATCAACATTACCACAAATTTTGTCAACAGAGTTTAACTTGCATTGAACCTGAAATATTCCTTTAAAGAAATAGTTCACCAAAAATGAAAAATCTCTTAATGGGTTTTAAACAACATGATGGTGAGCAAATTGTGACAGAATTTCATTTTTGGTGAACTATTCTAACTTATCTAACTATTACGTTTTTGTAATGTGCATCTGACTTTACAGGATGACTTCATTTTTCTTCAAAGCATGTCTAAAAAAACTCATTTAATACAGATTAAACATTGTGTCACACACTTAAAGTATAATCTTGTATATAAGTTAAACTAATTTGTGTATTTTTTAAATAAAAGTATTGAGTTAAAGCATTACGTTTGTGTAATATTTGTTACCTCAAACTTAACAGATGCAGAATCATGTGCCCTCAGTCACAAAGCTGGAATAGTAAGTAAAACACGATCAGTACCTTCGTCTTCAAATCGCATAATCTTTGACATCATGTTCTCTCATTAAGTTCTTCTCTCATTAAGTTCTTGTAATGTGGCATCTGACTATACTGGATGTCCTGGAGAAAAGATGTAAAGGAACAGCAGTTTCACTAATCTAACTAACCTCTGAACTACTGTGTAATTTGAGCTGCAATAAACTAGACAAGAGGAGAAAATTTAATAAATGTGTGCAGTGTGAACTGCACGTTCAAAGCTCATGCCATGGATATTTCTCCTGTCATGCCTGTCTAGTGTAATGAAGAGGCTATACATATCTTTTCTTTCTCTCTGTCTCTGTTTCTCATTCTTTCCTCTCTCTATCCTTTCTCTTTTGCTTCCCAGAGACACATTCCCCACACCAGCAACAGCTGTCTAGTCTCAGATGCCAGAACAGCCTGAGAGAGAGATAGAGGGAAAAAGAGAGACAGAAGGCCCTTTCCCACTGCAGGAACTAAAGCCCGTTTAAGGTACTTTTACTCTGAATTACTACTTTTTGAAATTTTCACACATGAGGATCTATAGTTCCTCTTAGCTGTTTAGAGACTTTTTTTTAGCTCCTATTCTGGGGTAAGTACTTTTTGGGAAAATAGGGACTGTGGGAGGTGCTGCAGACTGTGATTGGTCAAACACGTATGTTGCACAGAGCAATGAGAAACACAAGGAGTTGGCAGCTGCCATGAGAAAAGAAACTAGTAGCTGCTAACCTGCTACTCAGACTATTGAGCTAAATTTCCAATTCCATTAACAGAAATAACATAAAACCAACAAAGTATCCAATTCTTGGGGATTTTAACAAAGCAAATCTCACACGTGAACTGCCCAAATACAAACAGCACATTACATGCCCCACCAGAGACAGAAATATATTGGATCACTGCTACACAACAATAAAGGATGCATATCGCTCTGTCCCTAGAGCAGCTTTGGGACTCTCTGATCACTGTCTGGTTCATCTTCTTCCAACCTACATACAGAAATTAAAATCTGCTAAGCCTGTATTAAGGACTGTAAAGAGATGGACCAATGAAGCAGAGCTGGAACTGCATGCCTGCTTTGACTGCACAGAATGGAGTGTTTTTGAGGCTGCAGCCACAGACCACAGTATCTGTGGACGAGCTCACAGATACTGTTACATCATATATCAGTTTTTGTGAGGATATGTGCATTCCTACTAGGACTTATTTAACATTTAACAATGACAAACCATGGTTTACAGCGGAACACAGGCAGCTTCGTCAGGCCAAAGAGGATGCTTACAGAGTTGGGTATAAAGTCTTGTACAATCAGGCCAGGAACACACTGAATAAGGGAATCAGAGTGGCTAAAAGGAGATACTCTGAGAAGCTGAAAAACAAGTTTTCAGCTAATGACCCTGCATCAGTGTGGAGTGGCATGAAACAACTTACGAATTACAGGACTCCTACCCCCAACCCTGTAGGGAACCAACAACTGGCTGATGACCTGAATGTGTTCTACTGCAGATTTGAAAGGCCCAATCTCACACCCCACACCCACTCTGACCTTCACTTCACACAAACACCAACACCTCCTGCAACCCCCCTCCTCCACCCTCTTGCTACTCAAACTGCACTTAAGATCTGTGAAGATGATGTGAGCCACGTCTTTCGAAAACAAAGGATAAGGAAAGCACAGGGCCCAGATGGAGTTTCACCTGCATGTCTTAGATCCTGTGCTAACCAGCTGATCCCCATCTTCACACAGATCTTCAATAGATCACTGGAGCAGTGTGAAGTCCCATGCTGCTTCAAACGTTCCACTATCATCCCCATCCCAAAGAAACCAAAAATCACAGGACTTAATGACTACAGATCTGTCGCCCTAACATCTGTTGTCATGAAGTCATTTGAGAGACTGGTGTTGGCCCACCTGAAGGACAACACTGGACCCTTTCTAGATCCCCTTCAATTTGCTTATCGAGCAAACAGGCCTGTGGATGATGCAGTCAACATGGGATTGCATCATATCCTGCAACATCTGGACAGACCAGGGACATACTTCAGTTCGGCTTTCAACACCATCATCCCAGCTATTCTCCGGATTAAATTACACCAACTCTCTGTTCCCACGTCTATCTGTCAGTGGATTACCAGCTTTCTGACAGACAGGCAGCAGCTTGTGAGATAGGGGAAATTCACTTCCAGCACCTGTACAATCAGCACTGGTGCCCCCCAGGGATGTGTTATTCCCACTACTCTTCTCCCTCTACACCAACGACTGCATCGCCAAGGACCCCTCTGTCAAGCTCCTGAAGTTTGCAGATGACACTACTGTCATCGGCCTCATCCGAGATGACGATGAGTCTGCATACAGAAGGGAGGTTAAACAGCTGGCTGTCTGGTGCAGTCAAAACAACCTGGAGCATGCTCAAAACAGTGGAGATGATAGTGGACTTTAGGAGGAACACCCCAACACTGACCCCCCTCACCATTCTAAACAGCACTGTGGCAGCAGTAGAGTCATTCAGGTTCCTGGGCACTACCATCTCACAGGACCTGAAGTGGGAGACCCACATTGACTCCATTGCGAAAAAGCCCAAGCAGAGGTTGTACTTCCTTCGCCAGTTGAGGAAGTTCAACCTGCCACAGGCGGTGCTGATACAGTTCTACTCAGCGGTCACTGAGTCTGTCCTCTGCACTTCAATAACTGTCTGGTTTGGTTCAGCTACGAAATCAGACATCAGAAGACTACAAAGGACAGTTTGGACTGCTGAGAGGATTATTAGTTGCCCCTTGCCCCCCCTTCAAGAACTATACACTTCCAGAGTAAGGAAAAAGGCTGGAAAAATCACTCTGGACCCCACTCACCCTGCCCACTACCTTTTTAAACTGTTGCCTTCTGGCCGACGCTTCAGAGCTCTGAGCACCAGAACTGTCAGGCACAGGAACAAATTTTCCCCCAGGCTATCCATCTCATGAACATTTAAAACTGCTTCCTTTGAGCAATAATTAATGTGCAATACACAGCTTAGTCTTTTTATATTATCCAACACATCCTACCTCTTCTGCCATTACATTCCTTTCCACTGTACATAACAGATTTGTATTTAGATTTGCACTACGTATGTGTATGTATATGTATGTATATATATTCATATATGTGCATATGTATGTATGTATGTATGTATGTGTGTGTATGTGTATGTATATGTATGTATATATGTGTGTGTATATGTATGTATATATGTGTGTGTGTGTGTGTGTGTGTGTGTGTGTGATATATGATGTATATATATATATATATATATATATATATATATATATATATATATATATATACATTGTCTATTGTGTATTCTATATATACTTTTTTCTTTTCAATATTTATCTATTTTTTATTCAATTTTAATTATTTTTTAAAAGTCTTGTTGCTGTTTTTGTATTGTTGTGTACTGGAAGCTCCTGTCACCAAGACAAATTCCTTGTATGTGTTAGCATACTTGGCAATAAAGCTCATTCTGATTCTGATTCTGATTCTGAGTACCACCTGTTTCACATATTATTTGTGTGCGAAAGGATGAGCAGAGCTGCTGCGTGACTTCAACAGAAGACGCGGTTTAAGTTTTGATCACATGTGTACTGTGTGACTATACAGAAAATAAAGTAATTTCTGGATTATTACATTACATTTTTCCTGGGATAACAGACATAAATAATAAGATGTTTATCAAGAGTGGGTAATTAAAATCTATGATAAACTTAACTGTCATGAAATCTAATTTACATGAGGAAAGTATTTGCATCAAGAAGTCTTTTTAAAGTCAATGAGAAAGTATTTCAGTACTGTATTTTATGTTGAGTCATAAAAGCCTTTATTGTAAAAGACTGCATTGATAAATAGGTTTATAGTTCATTTTCAACATGTTTTCCACTGTGCTGTGCAGTTAAATTAAGTGAAGCGCCTTATCTCTCCTCTCTCTCTGGCTTCAGGGACGTAGCACAGCACGCTCAAGCACCCAGTGTAAAGACTGTAACTGAAGACACAGTTTGTGTAAACAGCCCTAATAAAAGTGTAGCTCCGATCCTGCCGTCCTCCACCAGTGTTGATGTTGTTGTTACTATTGAATCACGCATGCAAACAACGTCAGAAGAAAAATGACGTCACTACAGGGGTTCCTATGTGTGTTCGAAGGCAAGAGAGGGAAAAGTCTCTTTGAGTGTGCCATTCCTCTTAATAGTTCTCATCTAGAAAGTTCAAGGGGGAAGTTACCGGGACTGTATGTGAGAAAGGGGCTAGAAAAGGAAAGAGTCCCTCTTGTGAGAATTCCTCCATTAAACACACAGGGATAGATAAAAAGATCCATAGACACAGCTCACAAAAAACATCTTATGGCAATTTTCCTACTACATTCATAATAGTACTGAAGCTAATGAATATGCTTGAATCTGACAAATCTTATTTTTTTGTGGCCTACATAGTGCATTGTTTTGCAAGCACTTACTACATTATACTAACTGAAGTCATATTGTCTCAGGCTAAAGAATGAAAACATGTTCTGCATGTCCTCCACCAAAGCCCATTATCTTGTACTGAGAAAAAAGTGCTTGAAGTTTAATAGGAATACACAAATACACACAAAATTGGTGTGAACAGGGAACATCACACCATTCTTCTTCCCATAGTAACTGAATACTAGAACTGGCATCATGGGTATTATATGACTGGTAAATCTGCCCCTATAGTAGTGGTCTCTCTCTTTGCCTCTTTCTCTCTCTCTCTCTCTCTCTCTCTCTCTCATCACACACACACACACACACACACACACACACACACACGTGCACGCACAAAGACAAATGTACACACTTCTCAAACAAATAGATGCATAGCTCTGAGGAAGGGGGGGGTGAGTTTCACACACTGGGTCTCCCAAACAGCTGTTAAACAGGCTCAGTGCTAACAACATAAACATATAAAACACATGCTCTTCTCTTCTGTACTTTCACCCATTCATTTTAGTGGATGTCTATTGTTGTTTTAAAATTGAAATGTTTAGCTTAAAAAGTGTGCTTGTACTATCTTTCTTTACAATTAATGCAACTCCGTTTGCTATTGCGTTTGCTTTTTATCATTTTGTCATTAAGTGTGGTTTAAGTGTTAAAATACTTCAAATACCTTTTGGGCCCACTGTATTTGTACATAAATGAGCTTTTATTTTTCTTCTAAGTGGTGAATTTGTAGGTAACCAGGCTCTAAACCCTGATCTGTTAATGCTTGGAAGTGCTCTACCTGCCGTGCACTCCTGTATGTGTGTTTTTCAAGATGCTTGCTTGAAAAGCGACTATCCATCATGTTAGAGAAGAGAAGACAAAGGAGACAACACAATTATTATATTATATATACAGTTGCAATAAAAATTATTCAACCCCCCTGACCAGCAATACGTTCTGGTGATGTGAATTATAACACATCAACTAAATCCTCAGTAAACAGCCAAAGTAAGTTTTTAATACACATATGAGTGATTTTGAGAGCAAAGAGTTCAGTTTACCCACATTTTTAAATAAAAAATAGCTCATTCTCTCCACACATGTCATGTAAAAAATATTCAACCCCAAATATTCAAAAGTCAGTCATTTGTGGAGCATCCTTTACCTTTAATAACATCAAATAAATGTTTCAGGTAAGTGTTCTCAGGCTTCGGACACCTCTCTATTGGAATCTTTACACATTTCTCATGAGCAAAAGCTTCCAGCTCATTGACATTCTTTGGTGTCTGTGCTGCCACTGCTTCCTTGAAATCCCAACAAAGATTTTCAATTAGATTTTAATGATGGACTGAAAGGGCCATTCAAGGACATTCCACAACCCATCCCTGAACCAGATTTTGGACAACTTGGATATATCCTTGGTGTTATTGTCTTGCAGGAAAGTCCAGTGATCACCGAGCTTCAATTTACACACTGAAGGCATCACATTTTTGCCAAAATGGCCTGATGAAAGAATCCATGGCGTCAGTCACATAGTCAGGATAGCCATTTACTGCATCTGCAAAACACACCCCTAACAGGACTGACCCACCTCCATGCTTGACTGTGGGGATGGTGTCGTTGTTGTCATCACCTTGTCATCTTACTCCAGATGTACTGCTGACCCATGGGTCTAAAACTCATTTTCAGTTTAGTGTCATATGTCTATAAAACCTTCTTCCAGGACTCCACAGGTCTTTCCAAATTCTTTCTTAAATATTCAAGTCAACATTTCCCTTGGTGAAGTTTTGCTTTCTTCCACAACCAAAAAGGTTGCTGTTGTACCATATTTAACAATGTATGAATAGTGCTGCCAACTTTGTCTACTGGAAATTGAAGTGCCTTCAAAATTTACTTTTAGCCATGGCCTTTCTTGTGTAATGAAATAATCTCCTCTATTAGCTTTTGTAACAGCTTATTTTTAATTGCATTTTTTACATAGAAATACATTTTTGCTTACGACACTAAACTTAAATTTTAAAACTTAACATAAGTGCCATTGTAGAGTGATGGCTTAATTTTTTTTTTAAAACAATTACTTGTGTAACCTTACATATTTAAGAAACAGCTACATGCAATTGGAGTTGAATAATTATGACATATTTAGAAATATTAAGTTATATATTCACACTATGACTTTGAATATGTCACTCATATATATATATACTGTATGTTTACTGTATATATCAGGGACATGACATCCATATAAGCAAGGTAAGCAATGCTTACCTAACAGAAGGGTGAAAAGAATATGAAGACGCTATGAAATATATAAATACAATTGTTAATATAAACTACAGTTTTCATTCAAATTCGTCCTCTTTCATCTCAGTTGAGCAGCACAGACAGTTATTAATTTATTCGCTTTGTCACCACCCTCAAGTATAAGCACTTTATATTATGCTTTCTCTGATTCAAAGCATTGTTTACCGCCCCTGTATTCAACACTTTATGCTCATTCAAGGTAAGCATGCTTGCCAAAATTAGTAAGCCAATCAGAAGCTCCTTCCTTCAGTCAAGCTATCTGATAGGTTAGATTTTAGTTTTGTGTCAACAAGTTCAAGTTCATGTAACTAATGCATTATTAAGTGCTAAAATGCATATCTGCATTGTAAGCACCGATGACCTACGCGGATTTGGCAAAGTGAATTTAAATTAAAAATAGAGAAAGAGAGGCAATCGAAACTTTAGCAAGTGGCGACTTTTACAACAAAGTTACGGAGATGTTCATACGCAAAGAGAGACACATGGATTTTGTGTTCAAGTAAAGGTAAGTAAAGGTAAAAAATCTGTGTTATTGATACTAGGTCACAGATACTAGGTCACTCTTTCTGGTTAGTCTGAGGCTATGAAGTGGTGATCTGGCAATCATGTCCTACTTGTGTTATGTCTGTTTTATAGTTCTAACATTAGGGCGCAGTGTCGTTTTAAAAAAAGAATAACGTTACATTTGCCTTGTGCATTCAGGTTAAGATAGTTGTCTTTGGTGGTCAGATTAGTTAATTGCTGCTGTCCATTTCAGTGTGGTTCTGAACTGTGGGAAGAGTGACGTGTGAGGCCTATGATGTTGAACTAGTAACTGGCAATCTTTTCTTTTTCTTTTTGTTGTACGTCAAAACAAGCTCTTCTTCACTATGGTTCATTGTATGATTTAATGGACATAAACATATATATGGCTCAGTATATGACAATCTTTCATTTGTGTGATATGAGCAATATTACTGTCCTGAATTTAAAACAATTTGTTCATGAAGTTCGCCACTGTGACATAATTATTTCCATTGACTGGTGGGTTCGAAGGCAACAATTTATATCTGTAACATTTCAGCATCGTTACACTGACCCGTATAATGTGTTTTGGGCACAGTGTTTAATAATGTGTATTAAAAATCTTTGATGCTTGCCCAGTCTCACAGCACGTGCCTGATATATATAGAGCACATTGGACTGTTTTGACCTGTATAACAGGGCTTATCCATGCAAAGTAATGCAAACAATGCAAACAATGAATGAACAGTTCAAAAAATGGCTGTTGAAATATATTCCGAATACTTTATCTCATAATATCATCAGCAGTCCCAGGCAGAATCTGCAGACATTTGTTGCATTTTCTGCATTGTGTTTTGGTGGAAATCTGTGGAAATGTATTTAAACATGATGAAAGTGTTAAACGGAGCTGAGAATACTACTCTGTTATTGATAGTTGAAAGAATAATCAAATATTCTCAAATATTTAATAAATAAACACACAAGGGGTGGGGTATGCATAGAACTTTGTGAAAAAATCTGAGTTTTCTGTGGAGTTATACATGCGGCGTATGGGCCTGACCATCCGTCATTTGTTTATCTTTTCTGTTGATCTCTCTCCCTGCACCTGTGGTGCTAATGGTGGTTCTGTTGTGTTAAGCACACACAGTGCTTCTCTTGCATGACTGTGATTGGTATTCCACTGATCCACATGCTCGGTGGCGGAAATACTTGGGCCAGTTTGGCTGGGCTCACTAGATCTGTTTATATGAAAAGTGCCAAAACACTGACCACCTGCAGTCTGTGGGTCTGTAGACAGCAAAACATTCACTGTGCTCTGCTGTGATCAAATACTAAATAAAGTTATAAAGTATGGATATATGCAGTGGAAGTATGATTGTACTTCCACACAGGAGAATGAGGAAAGACAGCTGAACTTATTGGGTAGATAAAGTAGGTGACCTTAACTTACAGTATAATAGTCTAAATCTAGGTAATGTTTGGCTGATAAGCAACACTTGTGAACATGACCAAGGGCAATAATCAGAAAGGGAGTGACCACACACATCGAATAACCTTCTACAACAGAATATAAGCAGAGGTGGGTAGTAACACGCTACATTTACTTGAGTAAATTTTTGGGAAAAAATGTACTTTTAGAGTAGGTTTAAAAGTGGGTACTTTTTAAATTTTTATACTTTTACTTCGTTACAATGGGCGGCGTTCCTGTCATTACATTACTGGGTTTAATTTGAATTAATGTTTAATTTACTGAGAGATTATTGAATGGGACTTTTACGACAGCAGAAGTTCACACAGCTGTGCGCGCTGATACAGACTGTCACTCAAGACGAGTCCATCACTGCTGCAACATCATGCTCTTTTAACTAAGTAAAACACTTTCTTCGCTCTGCACAGTAAAAAAATAATAGTTTCCTCATGCAATACCTTCATTTAACACCAAGACAAGTGTATATTTCAAGATTAAAATTCTAACTCAAGGCAGCACGTTAAGGTAAGTTTTGACTCTAATGATAACGCGGGCTTTTCTGTGACATGGTGACATTTTCAGAGTGAATCTGTAAATATGGGCTCTTGTGACATCAGTTTTTAAGTGTACATTTTAAAATCTGCAGCAATATATCTTTGTCCCGCATCCTGCATGTCATAAGCAGTATTTACGCATTAACCCTGTGCCCTCGCAGGTGTACTGGAAACTATCGCAGCTACTTCGGGCTGATTAACTGTATAAATCCATGTAATCATCCACGTTAAGTTTAAATACCTTTTGCTCTGCCGATCGCATTATTGACAACTGGAGCATGAACAGACAGCATTTCTGTGCATGGTGCCCATAGCAGGCTATGTACTCTGCTTTTAGGGAGCGGCGGCACTGCTGTACAGAATTAACGATCTGAATTTTTCGCCACTGAAAACTGTAACTACACTGAACTAACAACTAAAAGCTATAAAATAGCGAAAGTAGGCATTAATAAAATATGATCTTGCTTTGGTTTATATTTCCCTGTGGGACATTGTTCACGTTTTCACTGTAATAATTACTGGAAAGTTTTCCAAACCTCTTTTCTTATTGACAAATTCATCCAGATCTGACAAGAGCCCTTAAAGGGATAGTTCACCCAAAAATGAAAATTCTCTTATCATTTACTCACCCTCATGCCATCCCAGATGTGTATGACTTCGTTTCTTCTGCAGAACACAAATTAAGATTTTTAGAAGAATTTCTCAGCTCTTTTGGTCCATATAAATCAAGTGAATGTGTGCCAACATTTTAAAGCTAAAAAAAAAAATCACATACGTAAGTCAGCATAAAAGTAATCCATAAGACTCCAGTGGTTAAATCCATATCTTCAGAAGTGATATGATATGTGTGGGTGAGAAACAGATCACTTTCACATTCTCCTTAATGTGTTTTTGGTGATTCACATTCTTCTCTGCATATCGCCCCCTGCTGGGCTTGGAGAAGAACTTCTAGCAAAAAAATGACTTAAATATTGATCTGTTTCTCACCCACACCTATCAAATCACTTCTGAAGATATTAATATAACAACTGGAGTCGTATGGATTACTTTTTTGTTGCCTGCATTTGCTTTTTGGAGCATAAAATTTGGCATCCATTCACTTGCATTATACTGACCTACAGAGCTGAAATATTCTTCTAAAAATCTTAATTTGTGTTCTGCAGAAGAAAGGAAGTCATAAACATCTGGGATGGCATGAGGGTGAGTAAATAATGAGAGCATTTTCATTTTTGGGTGAACTACCCCTTTAAAGTGATAGCTCAGCCATAATTTTATATTCCATCATCATTTCCCTACCCTCATGTTGTTCCAGACCTGTGTGACATTCTGTATTCTGTGGAACCCGAAAGATGTTAGACAGAATGTTAGGGACTGACAGTCTCAGTCATCATTCACTTTCAAAATATAGAAAAAACAAACAAAAAAACATTCACTGAAAGTAAATGGTGACCAAGGCTAACATTCTGTCTAAAATCTCCTTATTGTGTTGCATGGAAGAAAGAATGTCATACGGGTTTGGAACAACATGATGATGAATGGTGACAGAATTTCCATTAATAATAATAATAATTCTATAATACATGTAAAATGTGTATTATGTAATGGAATGAAGGGAGTTAACATCCATTATGTCATTTGTGAATGTAGTTACTCACTACTTGAGTACTTTTTTAATTGGATACTTTCTTACTCTTACTCAAGTTATTATTTATGTTAGCACTTTTACTTCTACTTGAGTAATTTTTTTTTTTTTTTTTTTTTTTTAAGTTTTTGGCTACTCTACCCACCTCTGAATATAAGTAGTCACTTTAATTAAATTGTAGATTTATGATTGTGTGCTTATAAGATTGAACCTTTATCAGATTTAACAATTAAAACATGTTTGTACATAGTTCTCAACAATGTTTTAATAATTATTACTGAAAATTTTATAGATATATAATATGCATGATTTGTAGAAATGAAACTGTCAAGCAATAAGCATATTCTTTAGTTTCCAGAAGTCATTTTAGTTTTTTAACCAATGACAGGGATCTAAAAGGTGTCGTGTTACCACAGGATCAGTCATAATGTGGGTTCCTTTTTTGATGCCATCCAAAACAGTGTGTGTTTGTGTGTTTTCTGGTTCATGGTGCTAGTGGGAGGGTTTCAGTCCCAGCTGTGTGGCAAAATACACAGCTCCAGAAAACAAATATGCTGTGCTTTGTGTGCGAGATGTGTGGTAGTTTAAGATTTAAAGGTGAGATAAGCATTGCACTGTCTTCAGATGCTTATCATGATCATGGTATCTTCATATTTTCATGCTGATACAGCAACAACATTAAACTAAAACCGTTGAATTTGCACATACAGCATTAAGACTTGCACTGCTTCCCCAGACATCAGAGATTAAATTCAAAGATAAAGAGGACATATTCCCCCATAAGGCCACTTATAATGTTATTCAAGGTTTCTTGCACCAACAGCATTATTTAGTTTTACTTGTATATGACATTTATGTAAATTACCTCTGTTCTGAATGTCTAACATCTTCGTATTAGCTAAGTTTACAAAGTGATTTGTCTCCTTTTTAAGGTCTCTCAGAGAACTGTTTTCCTGAGGCACTTGGCTTTGTCATTATATCTCTAAACTCTTTCGGTATACCAAGCACTAAGGGGTACTGAAATGCCAGAATCAGTTATCCCTGTTTGGCCAAGCTGCTCATGACTCTGAGTAAACGGCTATTAGTTAGAGTGTGTTTGTTTCAGCTGTATTAGTCCGACCAACTGGAGCTCAGTGTTTCTTTCAGTGTGAGGTATCCAGGAACTAGTCGTCCATGTGCTCTCACATTTGTCGGGGGATTTGGTGTTGTGTGAACTTTAATCATGGTACGTTTGCTAACTGATACGATGTGAAAAGAAAAACACCATAAGACACAAATGCAACTGGTCATTATATGGTCAAAGAAAGTGTGTACTGTATGTGAGTCTGTGAGTGATGGTGTCTTGCAGTATAAAATTCTATGAAAATATTATATGACTCTGCAATTAAACATCTGCAAAACTGTTTAATGCATAGAAAATGGCAGAGGACATTCGTAGAGAAATTCCATTCATCAAATTACATCTACTATTTTAAAATTACAGCAACGTTTGGTTGATGGAATAACCAAGCATAAAACCACTGTAAGTTTTTATAGGTGTTGACACCATAATATTGCTATGAGTCTGTGGTAAACCTTACATCCTGGGATTTATTTTTCTCTAAGGAAACTCAGTGTAGGATAAACAATCTGTTTTACACAACAGTGTGCATAGCCACCCGTGTGCCTAATGCAGGGTCGGCCCGTCCTACAGGCATCATAGGCACCCGGCTAGGGCCCCAACATACCTGGGGGGCCCCTCGTGAATGTTCACAGTCAATGAACATATCATGAAAATATTGAAAATTGAGACTTTTGCTCTAAGTATTCTATAGCACACAAATTTGTTGTGATCAACGTGCATAAATGTAATTTAACATAAAAATCACAATGACGGTGATTGCCAAAAACAACATATTAAGAATAAGATGAGCTCTGAATAATCACCAAATGACAAATAGCTGAAAGTTAAAACAAATACAATAACAACAGTGTATGTAAAATTGGCAAACAGTAAAGCTATAAGCAGTACACATTTATTTGCATAATGTATTCATACATTGCTGGGTACTTGAACACTGCTTCTTATCACAGTATTATTAAACACAGATTGCACACCTTGCTGAATAATGCTCACGCCTGATAATAACTTAAGAAAAAATATTACTTTGTTGCTAATTGAGTCTTTGAAACTTTGTTTAAAGGATGACAGAAACAGCGCTTGTCAAAGCATATGGCTTGTTAAGTTTTGTCAACAATAATCTGGGGAAGAAATTAAAATATAAAGATGCAAAAAACTCATACAGAGTGAAAATATGATAAATTAATCTGCAAAGTAGCCAAACTATCCTGTGTCCAAAGATATGCTCTCCAAGAGGTATGTGTTTATACAGTACATTTAAAAAATTTTTTTTTTATTTTGAATCTTTTTTTAGGTGTTGTGTTTATAGGTCCTATTTAAAATATGTAATTTTATTTATAATTTTTCTTACTGTAGCTACCTGATTTTCGTTGATGTTTTAAGTTTTATTAACTTTTGCACATTACTTACTTTTTCACACTTCATCTTAAAAACTATTTTAAACATCATTTTCTTATTTTTGTGTACTGTAATGGGTAACACTATAATAAGGTTGTGTTTCTTAACATTAGCTAACAACATCAGTTAGCATGAACTAACAATGAACAATATACTTTTACAGCACTTATTGGTCTTGGTAAATGTTATTTTGTACATATACAAATGCCTTTTTACATAAAAAGTAAATTCTTTATATAATAATTAATGCAATATGACCTAACATGAACAAACAATGAACAATTGTATTTTTTTTATAAATTAACATTATCCAAGATAAATAAATGCTGTAAATATATATAGTTCATGATACCTAATGCATTTACCAATGTTTACAAATAGAACCTTTTGTAAAGTGTTACCCTGTAATAACCATACTTGCAATTTCAGTGAACTCATGTTAATTATTTGTACTTCTAGAAATAAAAATCGAAAGGTGATTAGAATGGTGAAAAAATTGAAATAGTGAAGAAACACTGACTTGACACAGCACCTAAAATACACACTTTCACGTTATACTTTTTATTATTATTTATCTATTTATTTATTTATTTATTTATCTACTGAGCTGCTTATTTTTTTAGTGCTTTCTTTAAAAAATAAATAAAAATAAAATAAAAAATCCACTCATTACATTTGCAGTGGTTCTATAGATGTTTTAAAGTTATG
Organism: Myxocyprinus asiaticus; assembly: GCF_019703515.2. Taxonomy (NCBI): domain Eukaryota; kingdom Metazoa; phylum Chordata; class Actinopteri; order Cypriniformes; family Catostomidae; genus Myxocyprinus; species Myxocyprinus asiaticus. Next base: position 31,286,070 of record NC_059362.1, read on the forward strand.
ACAATATTCACACCGGTGGGTCCCATTTTCATAATTTCACTTAGGGCCCCACAAACCCACGGGCCAGCATAAAGTAATCACAGATAAAGCTATTCATGTCCATGCAGAGCTGACTAGAGCCCCCTGCTGGTTGATATCACAACTACAGGCTGAATGTACCACTCTGGAGAACAGACACTTAAAAAGACCAGTAAGAACACTCTTTGCTTTCTAGATAAACGTACTGGGATTAGTCAAGTACCAAGATAAAAGCATTAAGTCTCAATAAGTATTCAGTATACAGGTGCATCTCAATAAATTAGAATGTCGTGGAAAAGTTCATTTATTTCAGTAATTCAACTCAAATTGTGAAACTCATGTATTAAATAAATTCAATGCACACAGACTGAAGTAGTTTAAGTCTTTGGTTCTTTTAATTGTGATGATTTTGGCTCACATTTAACAAAACCCACCAATTCACTATCTCAAAAAATTAGAATATGGTGACATGCCAATCAGCTAATCAACTCAAAACACCTGAAGAGGTTTCCTGAGCCTTCAAAATGGTCTCTCAGTTTGGTTCACTAGGCTACACAATCATGGGGAAGACTGCTGATCTGACAGTTGTCCAGAAGACAATCATTGACACCCTTCACAAGGAGGGTAAGCCATAAACATTCATTGCCAAAGAAGCTGGCTGTTCACAGAGTGCTATATCCAAGCATGTTAACAGAAAGTTGAGTGGAAGGAAAAAGTGTGGAAGAAAAAGATGCACAACCAACCGAGAGAACTGCAGCCGTATGAGGATTGTCAAGCAAAACCGATTCAAGAATTTGGGTGAACTTCACAAGGAATGGACTGAGGCTGGGGTCAAGGCATCAACCACACACAGACATGTCAAGGAATTTGGCTACAGTTGTCGTATTCCTCTTGTTAAGCCACTCCTGAACCACAGACAACATCAGAGGTGTCTTACCTGGGCTAAGGAGAAGAAGAACTGGACTGTTGCCCAGTGGTCCAAAGTCCTCTTTTCAGATGAGAGCAAGTTTTGTATTTCATTTGGAAACCAAGGTCCTAGAGTCTGGAGGAAGGGTGGAGAAGCTCATAGCCCAAGTTGCTTGAAGTCCAGTGTTAAGTTTCCACAGTCTGTGATGATTTGGGGTGCAATGTCATCTGCTGGTGTTGGTCCATTGTGTTTTTTGAAAACCAAAGTCACTGCACCCATTTACCAAGAAATTTTGGAGCACTTCATGCTTCCTTCTGCTGACCAGCTTTTTAAAGATGCTGATTTCATTTTCCAGCAGGATTTGGCACCTGCCCACACTGCCAAAAGCACCAAAAGTTGGTTAAATGACCATGGTGTTGGTGTGCTTGACTGGCCAGCAAACTCACCAGACCTGAACCCCATAGAGAATCTATGGGGTATTGTCAAGAGGAAAATGAGAAACAAGAGACCAAAAAATGCAGATGAGCTGAAGGCCACTGTCAAAGAAACCTGGGCTTCCATACCACCTCAGCAGTGCCACAAACTGATCACCTCCATGCCACACCGAATTGAGGCAGTAATTAAAGCAAAAGGAGCCCCTACCAAGTATTGAGTAAATGAACATACTTTCCAGAAGGCCAACAATTCACTAAAAATGTTTTTTTTATTGGTCTTATGATGTATTCTAATTTTTTTGAGAGTGAATTGGTGGGTTTTTGTTAAATGTGAGCAAAATCATCAATTAAAAGAACCGAAGACTTAAACTACTTCAGTCTGTGTGCATTGAATTTATTTAATACAAGAGTTTCACAATTTGAGTTGAATTACTGAAATAAATGAACTTTTCCACGACATTCTAATTTATTGAGATGCACCTGTAAATACAACTTTAGTGCTACATATCAAAATACAAGTCTCAATTGGCTACATTAGTGATCAGTAAACCTAATGTTGTCATTTAATAAAGGATTTACAATGGAGTTTTATACATATTTTTGCTAGTTCAAAAACAAAGCACTGGAAAATTACAAAAAACAAATAAAGTTCAGTAAAAGTGGTCCATATGATCTTTGCGCCATATTTCAAGTGAGGAAGAGACTGAAAGTCGTTATTCACTGATAATTTTGGAGCTCGACAGCCCCTGTTCTCATTTACTTTCATTATAAGGAAAATAGCAGCCAGAATAGTTTTTTTATTTTTTTTAAATCACCTTTTATGTTCCATAGAAGAAAGTCATACAGGTTTGGAACAACATAAGGGTAAGTAATTACATATTTTTTCTTTTTTGGCTGAACTATTCCTTTAGTCAACACAAGTATCTTAGCATTAGCAGTAATGTTGTACTTCACGTGAGTGTAAGAAAGATAAGAAAGAAGTTTGATATTGGTTTTCCACTGACTTCATCTGTATGATCTTCATAAATGAGTCCAGCTTCTCACAGCTAATAGTCATTATAAGAACTGCACCAGCCCATGACAGTTAATGGAAACCTGAGAGAGTCTTTCACATCCTCATGACAGAAACACCCAGATGTGTTTGACCATCATGAGACAAAACAGCTGTTACCATGACATAGTACCAAGTAGCCTATAGCACATAGCATAGACATTCTATTTCTAATTGTTCCCATTAATGTGGTGTCTAAGTTGGATTTAGTAAGAAAAATAGAGTCTTGGGTCAAATACAGTAGCGATGCAGTTCTAACAACTAAGATGAGGTTCAGAATGGATGCCTGTCTTGGACATGCTATGCAGGGTTGCGCCACACCACCCTAGAAGAGAGGTCAGTCCACCAGATGCTAGTATTTGTCTCTCTCTGCTTCCCACCCACAACAAACAGCCCTGTCACCATAGCAACTAATCCACTGGAGAGTGGTGTTACATTTAAGAAAAATGTAGCACTGATTGGTGCTTTACACATGGCCAGTCTGTCAAACAGAGAGGCATATTAATATTCATAAACATTCACTTCTACAACACAATACGCAAACACAATTTCAGAGGAAAGCAGTTGACATTTGGCATACCAAAAGAGCCTTGCCTGAATGCACTGGAAAGATAAGATATATATATATATATATATATATATATATATATATATATATATATATATATATATAAACAGAAGAAGAAAAAAAAAAAAACAGCAATCACCTAAGGGCTACAAGTGACCAAAAGAGCTACTTGAAGCCAACAAAGCACTTGCCCATTATCTCTTAATACTCTTTCTTTAAAAAGAAAAAGAAGAGAGGAACAGAAAAAGGAGGAGGTGAGGGAGGAGGCTGGTAAGGGGGGAGACACAGAATCAGCAGGCGAGAAATTGAGTTGACTACCTGCCAAAAACAAACAGAGGGGAGAAGGACACAGGAGGGGTTGAGAAGCAGGAGACTGCTGGCCTGAGGCGGTTGGCTCATATTTGTTAGTGTGCCTACAGTGGAGTGGGGAGTAATGAGTGCTCGCTGTGGCTTAATGGTCATAAACATGCCCATTGCCATCAGCAGCAATACCAGGCAAATAAACACTCAGTTTAAGGCTACCTGTGTGTGACAAAATGTGGACTAGACCGATCTTTTCTCTGGTTCAACCACAAGGGACAGACCACAGCTGATTTCTATGGAAACAGAAATAATATTTCAGCTATGGGTTTTGCACATTATGAATTCCTCAGTGAGGTTGATTACATGCTGACAGCAACTCGCTGGGATGTTCCCTGTAACCTATAGTACATGTAAGATGACCCTGTATGATTCATCATGATTCAGAAGTTTAGTTTGCACTTGTAAGGAAACAGCTCCCCCTGGGGTCATGAATGCAAACAGGGAAAACACACTCACATGATGTTTTGAGTATGTGGTATAGGTGTTGCTTTTTCCATCTTTTCACCAAATATCAACAGCTCTAAACACAGCAAATGACTTTTACAGACCAGACCATAAAATCTCTCAGTGTTTACAGAACAAGAATTTTACTGGTTACAACCATTGTTTATAAAAATAAAATAAAGCAGGAACCACTCACATTAAACAAGTCCTAGTTCTTATTTCTAATAACAACTTAACAGACATATTCAAAGAGGGTCCTTAAGATTGTGGTTCGATAACACTCAAATATGGACTGCTGCAATGAAGTATATGAGGTCAGGCTTTTAGAAAACAATCACACACACACACACACACACACACACACACGCACACGCACACACACACACACACACTTGCAAATGCACACTTGTTTTAAATTTCATTTACCTCTGGTGATAATTTAATATTGCTAAATTCACTGCTACAAACCCCTTCAAACACACATATAAGTTAATCAAAAGTCAGATTAAATGAGTCCTGTCATGAGGAATCAAATTTTACTTGATATTTTGACATATAAGAGGTCATTCTACAATAAAAAACATATTGTAAATTTACCCAATGCAAAAGCATTTATTAAAACAAAGCTGCAAATATGCCTCGTTCTCTAAGAGGACCATTAATTCATGACCGCCTCTACAGTAACAACATCAACGCCTACTTTACATCATTGTACCCTTGGCCCTGCCCACTGTGGCTAAGTTCGGAAACAGGGAGAGAGAGAGCTGGACAGATAAGTCTGGTGTGGCCTACTTATTATTCCTGAACACCAAAGGGGATTTTGAATGATTTTTGTATATAAACATGCACTAGACAATCAATCAATCAATCAATCAATCAATATTTATTTATAGAGCACATTTAAAAAACAACCATGGTTGACCAAAGTGCTGTACAAAAGGTAAAATAATTATTGCAGAAAAATAAAGCATACAACAAGGTAGATAAAAGTACAGTAATTAAAAGATAAAACAGTTCACAATGATTAAGGAATAGTAAAAGCCAAAGAGAATAAATAAGTCTTTTGAGCAGACTTGAAGGTTGAAATAGAAGGTGTTAATCTCATGTGCAAGGGTAAGCATGTCAATTCTGTAATTAACAGGAAGCCAATGCAAAGCAATTAGAATAGGTGTAACTGACTCATACTTGTGAGTCCCCATGATAAGTCTGGCAGCTGCATTTTGTACCAGCTTTAGACAAGAGAGGGAAGACTGAGAGACACCGTAGTAGAGCGAATTGCAGTAATCTAAACGAGATGTTACAAAAGCCTGAAACATAGTTTGAAAGTTGCTCATGGATAAAAAAGGTTTTACTTTAGTGAGAAGGCGAAGATGAAAAAAACATGACTTTACAATTGTACTAATTTGTTTAGCGAATTTTTAATTATTATCAAACTGAACACCTGATTTTATATGAAGCAAGAGGACCAAGGTCAAGGTCAACAACACAGCTTTCCTTAGACCCAAATAGAATAATTTCTATTTTATTTTCATTTAGGTTCAGGAAGTTACTTGCAAGCCATAACTTAATTTCTTTTAGACAGTCCAATAGGGGTTGTAAGGCTGATTTATCATTTTGTTTTAGTGGAAGATATATTTGAGTGTCGTCTGCGTATAAATGAATAGCAACACTGTATTTATTAAAAACAGAAGCCAGAGGGAGCATATACAGGGAGAACAACAAGGATCGATCCCTGTGGGACTCCGCATTTGAGAGGTATGTTAGAGGAGGAGTAATTGCCGATGCGAACATTGAAACACCTATTTGTCAAATAGGAGTGGAACCACTGCAATACTGTGCCACGAAGGCCCACTGCTATCTCCAAACGGGTCAATAAGATCTCATGGTCAATCAGATCGAATGCGGCACTCAGCTCTAACAAGACCAAAGACATGGATTTCCCTGAATCAGTCTCAGTGAAAATATCGCCTGAAACTCTTAAAAGAGCAGATTCGGTACTGTGTAAAGATTTAAAACCTGACTGAAAAATTGAATGTATAGAATTTATAGTCAAATATGATTGTAATTGAATCCATACCACCTTCTCCAGAATTTTCGAAATAAAAGGTAGATTAGATATCGGTTATAAATTGGACAAAGTGGAGGGATCAAGGTTTGGTTTCTTTAGATATGGTGACACCACAGCATATTTGAGGCAGTTTGGGAAGGAACCAGTAGATAAACATTTGTTAATGACCAACAACAGTGCAGGAACAACCGGAATAACATCCTGGGTACATATGGTTGGCTTTATGTGACCTACAATTTCCCTACATAAGCCCAAGTCAATAGTCTTGAACTCAGACCATGTAACAGAGCATAGTGAAACATCAGGCAAAGTATAGTCCGAATGAGACATCAGAGATCTTAAAGTTGTAATCTTATCTACAAAAAACTTTCACAGAGAGAAACAGAAGGCTCAGAAAAAGTATGCACAGAAGGGTTTAGAACTGAGTTAATGGTATAGAAAATAATTTGTGGTCTATGGCAATTATTTGCGACAAGTTCAGATAAATATTTACATTTAGCAGCCTTTGCAGCACTCTGAAACATCTTGTATGTGTTTCTCATGATTTCATAAGAAACCTGTAGTCTGTCCTTTTTCCGTTTACGTTCAGCACGTCTGCAAGCCTGTCTAAGGGTGCGTGTTGTATCATTATGCCAGGGAACTGGCACAGGCTTATGATTTTTGAACCTTAATGGTGCTATGGAGTTCTTGATATCAGCGCAGGTGGAATTAAATAGATTAAGATGTTCATCTACATCCAGATTATGCAGAGTAGAGTCCATTTCCAGAGAAAGTGGAGTGGAGCGTGGAGTTAGAGAGTGAGATAAATGTGCCAGTGAAGGATTTTTCAGGGTTCGGCCAGTAAGAGGAACAGAGAAAAGTACAGGCCTGTGGTCAGAGAAAGTTTCGTAGCTGATATCTATTTCAGAAATTGAAAATCCATGGTTTAAAATCAAATCCAGTGTGTGTCCTTGAGAGTGTGTGGGACCAGATACCCATTGAACAAAGTCAAACGATTCAATTATATTAAGAAAATCAGTAGAGTATGATTTGGAATGTTGAAATCACCCAACAACAATAATTTTTCATGCCTTGTAACTAAATCCCCTATAAATTCAGCAAACTCGCTTAGAAAGTCCTTGCTTTGGTGAGGTGGGTGATATATTACAGCTATAGCAATGGGATTTGCTAAGACTAATTGGAAGATTTGCACCTCAAAACTGTGATATATGCCTGTAGGTAAAGATCAACAATGAAAAGTATCTTTAAAAACAGTCGCAAGACCCCCTCCACATCCAGACGAACGCTAGACAGACATCTTTGACTGTTGTCATTTATCTTGCGCTGCTTTTAAAAGACGCGATGTAAATTTACTACTCTGAAAAGGAGACCCTGTTTCATTCAGCTGCTGCATCTTGTTGTTTTGAGGACAAACGTGTCCTGGACATGTTCTCGTGCCCATCTGTACTATTTTTAATTGTTGGTGTATATAAACATGCACTATCCACCTACAGAGCCATACAGATGCATTAGCGGAGGTTGTGACTTCGCCTATCTATTTGATGCTGCTAAACCAGATACTTCAGATGAGCTGCTAGACTTGACAAATGCATACCAACCCGTATAATTGAGAACCAACTGATATACTCCAAGTCTAGATAAAACATTTTAATGCAAACAGGAACTTGATGATAGATTTGATTAACATCACTGATAAACGCCCCCCATTTGTAACCTAACTCCCCCCTCTCTGCTAATTTGCTCTCAGCGCCCCCTGGCATCCTTTGAATGCCCACTGGGGGGCGGTAACACCTCGGTTGAGAACCACTGCATTAGATGGATGTTTTTGACAGTTTTGATGTGTTTCCGGCGATGTGCGTATCAGTGCACGATGATACTGAACAGTATGTGGGTCCACGTCTTGTTCATTGCTTGTGAACCAGTCATAATACGATTCAAGCTTTGTAAAGGAACTGTTATTGAAGAATGGTGTAGTTAAAAACACTACTGGACCCGATCGCAAAACCGTAAGTAAACGGAATATTTCTTATGTCATGACTGTTTGATAGTTAATGGTGCTGCTGTGCTAACAGTAAGTGAACAGTTTATTCTTGCTTGTTCATTCTCTTCTGATTGAGTTTCAAATATGGCTATATTTAAGGGGCTACAAAATGTTAGCCTTTTATAACAGTGGGCATTTACGTTGGAGTTTTAAGGAGACGCTTTGGCCAAAACCGAACGTTTCAGACAGAGGGCCAGAGACAGGGTGGAAAATGATCATATATATATATATATACAATTATATATATATAGAGGCTTTATTAAAAAAACAACAACAAAAAAAAAACATAAAAAGTCAAATGGCTTCATGTGAGGTTCACACACACACATCATACTGGAGAATACAAAACACTCTCCTCCACATCACTTCTCTTGCTCCTGCTCTATTTTCTCAGGCAGACTCCCTCTGAGGATTTGATAATGCCTGGGGGAAAGATGGAGAAGGGTTAGGCTTTGATTGCTTCTGGCTGCCTTTGAAAGAATGTGGTGCAGGGTAGTTTAAGAGATCCTAATCTATTCTACAATAAATCATCTGAACATTAAACCAGCCAAGATCAACTCATGACCTTCTCTATTAATTCAATTCTAATGATGTCAACAATGGATGAATTATGCTAAGTTTCAAGTTTAATTTAAGACTGTAATAACATGAATGCTACAGCACCAACAATCACAAAAAGTAATATCGGATACAGAGAAACTGTAATGTGTCTGTGTACATGTATGCGGAGTCCAAAATGAAAACTAAAAGTACATAAAATGAAATATCTCACCAGTCGGCCTGTAACTTTATGAGGAACTGCAACATGATTCATGGTTTATTGAATTGTAAGAATGATACTCTTACCCTCACTGATGTAAGTGACGCAAGACATAATGTATGTGGAATATTCCTCACATTAAGCCTCCACAACGAACATATTAGGATCAAAATCACAATGGGTCTTCTGCACATTTTTGTGACAAGAGAGACTAGCTTGTATATAATGTTGCAAGTGACACAATGACCTACACTGTTTGTCAGTAATAAAAGTACAAACTAACTTGTATGTTAATACAAATAATGCGAACTAAAGTTTCATGGCAGGTAATACATTTTTATTGCTGGTAAATTTTCTAAATTCAGTTTTGGCAAAAAGATTCTGCATGTATGTATATGTGTTTTGTACAAGGCAACAAATTCTGTTCGTCCTAGTATGTCGACAATCCTATAATTCATTTACATTTACATTTATGCATTTGGCAGACGCTTTTATCCACAGCCACTTATAGTGCACTTATTATAGGAACAACCCCCCAGGAACAACCTGGTGTTATGTGCCTTGCTCAAGGACACAATGGTGGTGGCTGTGGGGATTGAACCAGCAACCTTCTGCTTACCAGTTCTGTGCTTTAGCTCACTACGCCACCACCACTCCAAGATTCTTATTCTAGCCTAGCTGATATTTTAAACTGTTTATAAGAAATACAATGGGAATTTAATTTTATGACATAGGTGTAAAGTGAACAGTAGTCGGACAGTGAGAGTGAAGGGTGTGTGTGTATGAACTCCTGCTGCTGTAGGCAAGAAGAGAGGGAAAAGAAAACAGCTCTTTTAATGGTCTGTTTCAATCTCCGCTCCCAGAACTCCTATTCCCCCTCAGGTTGTCTTCCTCCATTCATATACTACAGGAGCCAGACACCAACAACCACACACACACACACACACACACACACTGCAGCCCACTTAACTCACCAAGGGGGTGTAGAGGATGAAAGGAAAAAGAATATCTAGGCACAAGGCTGCTGGCACTGATCAGGATGGGCTTGACTTTATAAGCAGCATTATCAGGGTTTTAATGTGGGACTGATATTCATAAACACATCAAACGCCACTGGAGTTTTCAGACACACAATCATACCAGGTTGTTACACCAGGCAGCAAAATAGCAATCATTAGTCCACAGGGATGTGGATGCTGTGTCAACATCTCTACAGTGACACATGGTTTTACCTAAGAAAGCTTTGTGTTTGTGTACATTTGTATCTGTGGCTAAGCAACAAAGTATCCTTCTTTTTACTGGAAAACTCCCATGTATTGTCAAAACACTGCTCTGCCAGGTTATACAAAGTCTAATCCCTTTCAAATAAACGAACACTAGTTGTTATGTCTTCGAGATCTTACCACACATAAGGCCTTTTATTCCAGTTCTGTCTGGCAGAACTAAAGAGATCTGCGAGAGCTAACAGTTTTGTGACCTTCCTTATTTATTTTGTTGATATAAATGTTTATTTTAAAATTCACTAGTTTGCTTAAGTGATAATGTAATCTGTGACACTTCAAGCTAATTAGACCTGGATCAAACTGAGCTCTACAGTTATGTATGGGCAGGAAACGTGGCAGGCAGACAGGGCGGCCCCTGTTGGCATCACTGAGGCAAAGAGAAATTCAGCATGGAAAATTTAGAAAGCACATTTGTCATATTTAAACCAGACACACCTGTGATGTGCATATGCAAAGAGTGTGGAAAAGAATTGCAGAGTAAAGAATCTGAATTGAGGAATGATACATCTGCTAACAATATGAACCTGGCATCAGTAAAGGTTTCTTTACCCTCATCTTCAAACTACATACAATCTCAAAAATATGCACACACAAGAAAAATTCTATGCAATATTCTTCCATATCTTTCCACAATCCAGTCTAGTTATGCTACAGAAATCACACTCATTTGCGACCTTTGATCTGCAAGCAATGTCTTCCATTAAACTGTTTTCATGGAATCTGTTTTTACATAGTGTGATAACCTGCAACAGCAGCACATGATATTATTTCCATCTTCACAGTTTCCCTTTTTTCTCTTCTTTTGTGGTCATAGATATATGTGCAAGATGAAGAGATCACAAGTGTGTGTGTATGTGTGTGTGTGTGTCTGTATGTACCAAGCTATAGTTTAGGGTCAAAATTGTTTCCAAAAGTATGCTTAAGTCCCTTTTTTGGAATTCAGGGATGTCCTAGAATGGAAAATTGGTTTATAAATAAAGCAAATACTGTTTAAAATTTCTGAAAATGCAATTTTTTTTAATTTATTTTAGGGTTAGTGTTAGGGTGTGGGTTAGGTCTAGTCTGTAGTAATTATAATTAGCTTTATATAAAACAATAGTCTATGCTATGACCTTATTTAGAGAAAGTAAATGCGTGTTTGTAGCAAAAACAAAATTGTCCCCAGTTATTCAGACAAAATATCCCTTTGGGGACGTCCTCAAAAGCAAACATTTCACACAAATACAAACATAAGGTAAGGATAAGTTGGTATCTTTATTTTAAAATAATAAAAGTCTATATAATATGTCATAATTTACATAGCTATATAACCATACTGTATGTCTGTCAAATGTGTGTGTGTGGGCAGGTTTAAGTGGTTTACGAGGACTTTTTTTAGATTACAAACTGGTAATTACAAGGGTATTATGTTATAAATGTGGTTAATGAGGACATTTCTAGTGTCCCCATAATTCAAAACATACTAAACGATGTTTTATTGAAAATGTAAAAATGCAGAAAGTTTTTTGTGAGGGTTAGGTTTAGGGGTAGGGTTAGGGTTAGGGGATAGAATCTATAGTTCGTACAGTATAAAAATCATTATGTCTATGGAGAGTCCTCATAATGATAGCTGCACCAACATTTGTGTGTGTGTGTGTGTTGGTACTGGTTTTGGTACAGGCCTGTGTGCTTGACTGCAACTACATGACACTGTTATGGCATGAGCTCATTACTGAACAGCATTATTTTCAAAGAAAGAAACAAAAGAAAGTCTTGTTTCTCTCATTCTACACACATACTGTATACATGCACAGAATCAGAGCATGTGTGTGTGTGTGTGTGTGTGTGTGTGTGTGTTGCATTGAATACTGTCAGTGTATAAGAGGGTGGACTGCAGGGGAATGGGAGTGTCACACTTCATTGTCTTCATGACCTGCTATGGGACTACATGCTAAAGATGTGCCTATACAGCAAACCTGCAAACACACACAAGTGGTTTATTTGATTGAATTAGTTATTACTATAAATACTGATGCACCACTTTCACACCATTTGGTACAGAGTAATGCATAGACATTCTTTAATGTATACACATTTACATGGATTCATACAGTCACACCCTCACATGGCTCTTCCACGGCTCTGTGGTGTGCCACACTGAAGAACAGGAACACCCATGTAATGAAGCAATATGATTGGCTTACAGTCAAATGACACACTCTATTAGACACTCACTGTAAAAGAGTGCCGGTGAAATAAAATGACTAATATGCCATTAAAGAACCTAAGCAAACACACACATAAACACACACAAACACACACTATAGGACATGCCTGTTCATAAGCCAGCTGTGAGGTTCGCTGCTGTTTGAGTCTCTGTAAACCCTGATGTTCAGTTTGGATGAGGTCACCACACATCTGGAGACTGACACAATTTTGAAACCTCACTCACTGAACTAAAGCTTCTCTCTCCTACACAAGTAACACATCATCGCCCTCTGTCTTGTTCTCTTTCCTTCTCTCTGTCTCCAAACACACACACACAATCACAATTTTCTCCAAAAATACAGTATCCTCAAAATAATCCATACGTATAGTCAGCTGTGTGTCTGTCATAGTGTGGTGTGTGTCACATCTACAGAAGAAGAGGATGGGAGGCTTGATTATATACTGTCCACGACACTCCTGTATTATTTGGAATTACATCAGGCTTGGCTGTCTGTTGTTTGGGTTAAAATAAACAATATAGAATGTATAATTTTCGACTAGCAATGAACATAACTACAGCAATTAACAAAAATGATACAGAAACCCGTGCAAAAGTTGTCACCACCATCCAAAGGTGTTGTGGGTGGATGACAGGCATTGCTATGCAGTTGCTAAGGTGTTATGACTGGTTGTTAGAATGTTAGGTCATCCCATATGAGATGCCTGATGGCTCGTATTAAAGCACCAAAACAATGGAGTAGGACAATGTGCTTTAGCACCATTGCACTGGTTTTGGTAACTGCAGTGGCTTCTGAGATGTGATCCAAAGCTCAAATTTTCATCACCGGGCTAGAAATTGTTTTTTTACACGCTCACCTTGGAAAAAAAAACTCACTTTGTTGGCAGGCAAATATTCACACCAGGTGTGAAAGGCTCCATAAGAATCTATTGTTTCTATTCACAATTTTCATCACATCGAGTAATGTTCGCAGTAATGATCACATCGAAAATTCACATTTGGTGTGAAAAGGCCTTAAGGGGATATTTTTGCACGTTTTATTGTCCGTCAAACAAAAATAATGAGTCAGATTATTTAGAAAAGTTAAAAGCTGCATGATTTGAGGTATCATTCAAATTTGTATCACAAACGTGTGTGACGATTTACGCACCAAAGCTCTGATTTGTTTTAATTCCACAATCCTAAGTATGAGCAATAGTACTAGTGATGCCTTTAAAAACATCACTAATAAACATTCGTGCACATGGCTTAAATGGGCTGTCTGTGTACATTGCTACAGCTTTGAAGAAAGAGATAGAGGTAATCAGTAATGCAAACACTGATACACTGGTCCCTCAGGCGATGTGTGCCTGTCCCTGCATACAAAACGATAAATCTGAACATATTCAAAAGAAGAGACTTCACAATGGGCCATAGGAGGGAACAGCAGGAAGTTGGCGAGCAGGTACTGGCTACTATTGCCATGGCAACACACAGCTCTGATCAGGATGGGATGCCAGTCTCTCTCATAGCTGGAGTTATGGTGATTTCACTGATGAAACTACCAGCACTTTAAGCAATCACTGTCATTCCATAAAGGGCAGCTGAGGTCCGTTTCTCTGGCTCTGCGATCTTTATGATGGGTGGACTCTAGTTCTACCAGTTTATGGAGAGTGTTTTGGCTTCTCCTGCAACTCTTTGATTCGACTTTTCCTCCATTCTTATGTCTCTCTCTCTCTCCCCCTCTCTCTCTCTTCCTCCCTCTCCTTCTTTTTCTATTTTGATCCTGAATTGATCCAAATTCTGTTGGACATCTCCTAGACAGGAAGTCAAACACAAGAGGCTTTGTATATGTGTGTCAGTGTGTGTGAGTGTGTGAATGCTTGTTAGTGAAATTTCATTCAAGGGTTGTCGTCACAACACAAACTTACCTCATTGTCTAACTTCCTATCCTGTTAGAATCTTAACTGCTGAGTTATATTGTGCAGCTTTGCACAAATACATAGGAGTTGTCTGTGTGTGTGTGTGTGTGTGTGTGTGTGTGTGTGTGTGTCAACTTCATTGTCTCTATTCCTGTGTTGTTTTGCTTTTGCTGGATGCTCCTCTCTCTATATAGTGCAAAACAAATAGATTTTTGTACATAAGTTAAATGTAGGGGTCCTTGTGTATGCATTTACAGTCAATGACACTGTGAAAACACTGCAAAAAAAAAAAAAAAAAAAAGCAAAAAAAAAAGCTTTTTAATGAGTATTTTGTCATTTATCCCAGTAAAATATCGAAACATACTTAAAGGAATAGTTCAGATAATTCTCCCATCATTTACTCACCTTTATGCCGTCTCAAACTTGAATGACTTTTTCTTTTGCGGAACACAAACAAAGAAAAGTATACATGATGTCTGTTTGTCCATACAATGCAAGTCAACTGGTGTCCAAATTTTGTAACTCTAAAAAGAACATAAATGCAGCATAAAGGTAATACATACAATTTGAGTGGTTGTAGCAGCCAATAATGTAATAACTACCGTTAATGTAATAACTGCCAATAACGTAATACATTTTCCATTCTTAATGTAATAAAAGTCAATAATGTAATAACTTACCAATAATGTAATAACATTTCGGGACCAATAACGTAAGAACTTTTTGCCCATAATGTCATAAGTTCTTACATTATTGGCTGGCTATTACATTATTGGCTGGGTTAATAAAAATAAAAATAAAAAATGTATTACATTATTGGCAGTTATTACATTAATGGTAGTTATTACATTATTGGCTGCTACAGTGATTTAATCCATGTCTTCTGAAGCGATACGATCAGTTTTGGGTGAGAAACAGACAAAAATGTAACTCCTTTTTCACTATTAATATTGACATCTGCAGTCTCCTTAGCGGAATCATGACTATAAGCTCAATTACACTTTCTTATGCACAGCGCATATACACGTGCTCTGCGTCAAATGTCCTTTTTGGAGCGTGAACATTTTGGACCCCATTGACTTGCATTGTTTGAGCATAAAGGTTACTGAATGAGCGAATTATCATTTTTGGGTGAACTACTCCTTTAAAAAAAAAAAAAAAAGATATATTTGTGTAAGATAATAAGAGCTGTTTTAAAGATAATTTATATTAAATTCATTTTACTTTACCATTCTGGAACAATTGTTTTCCTATCTTTTTCCACTAACTTTTGATTTACAATTTTTTTTTTTCTAAAAACAACACAAAAACAATTGGCCAAAATCTCTGTAATTTCATCTTGTTTTAATGATATAACATGATATTTGTCTTGTAAAAAAAATTTTTTTTTCAGCAGTGAATGTTTTTCACCCCAGCTGGAGCTCTGTTCGTGTTTTGCTGCTGTAACTAAGTCTAGTTTGTGCTAGATGAATGGCTTTAATTTCTTGTGATAAAATGAAATCAAAAAAGCTGACAGTATGGTGATTAATAGTGGCAAAGCTGTTATTCCATTGTCTGTCAAACATTCATATCCATCTCTCTCTCTTTCTATCGGTCTCTCTCTCTCTTTCATACATAAACACACATTCACACAGTTGTCTCTGAATGGAGAGCACTTGTGACTACTCTTTAGAAATCACATTCAGGCATACAGTTAAAGGAATGTTCCGGTTTACATACAACAACAACAGAGAATAATTATTACAAAAAACACGTTGACAGAAATCCACTTACAATGGAAGTCTAGGCGTTTTTTTTTAACATTTTATGTTTTTCCCATAGACTTACATTGTAAGTGTGTAACTGTCAACACTTTTTTATTTTGTTTTACCAACTGAGGGACGATTTGAAATGATTCCTTGACAGCTTGCCACAGATACTGTCCATAGAGTATAACTTGTATTTAACCCAGAATGTTCCTTCAAGTACAGAGAGAAGAGTAACACGTAGGTAGTGTGGATGCAGGCTGAATGACTCAAAACAATTGACTTTATAGAGCAGACTGGTACATCACTGAAAAACATCATTCTGCTGCACTGAAAAGATCATTTTCACACAAGTGAAAATACTAACAATCTGAAATATGTTGAACTACTTATAAGACCAAAACTCTCAATCTTTTTATGATGGTTTATAGTTCCCTAACTATGTATTTTAACAGTCTTCTATTATATTTGCCAGAGTGATACAAAAGCACAGTCTACTTGAAGTGAATCTCTTGAGAGAGTATTCAAACATCAAATTTCAACAGAATTACAGACTGTAAAAGTTCAGCAGGAGTTTCAGTGCAGGACTCACCGGTATAACAGAGATCCGTGCCTTATTGTCACTCAGGATAGGCAGGTCTCCATCCTTTCTTTGTGTTTCTTTCTTTCATTCTTTCTTTCTTTCTCTTTTTCTGTTCAATCGCTCTCTAAACCTCCCTCCTCTTTACAAAGCTCACTCCTCCCTCTGTACAGCTTCCTCCACGCCTCTCTCTCTCTCTCTCTCTCTCTCTCTCTCTCTCTCTCTCTCTCTCTCTCTCTCTCTCTCTCTTTCTGTACAGTGGGGAATTAGAACAATGCATGGAAGTAAAATAGTTTGAATCAGGGTGACAGTACTTAAATCAAAACAGAATCTTTCTTTTAGGTTATAAACATAAAAAAATACACTATGTCAGAAGTTTGGGCACAATTAATTTGTTTCTGATTATCTAAGAAAAAGTTTTGAAGACAAATATGAATTGTGTCTACATGTGAAATTCTTTTCACAACAAATGTGTATTTTTTATTTTTTTTCATTATTATTGATAAAATGGTAAAATAGTGAAGGAAAAGCACCCAACAAGAGCCCAGCATTTACTGTATCTCCTTCAATTCTATATAAAGAGCATCCCAGGTGGATACCTCATGAGTCTGGTTGAATGTCAGTAGTGTGCAGAGCTCTAATCTAGGCAAATGGTGACTACTTTGAAAAGATAAAATACAAAATTGGATTTGTTCTGTGACCAAAATTTTCTGATCAATGCATAATTCCCATACTTCCCATTCTTGGGCTATTTAATTGCTTTGATGATTTTATGTGGACAATTTTGTGGAAATGTGAAAATATTAATAAAGAATGAGTGGGTTCATTTAAACTTCTGACTGGTAGTGACTATACACATTCCTCCACACATACAGTATGTGAACAAAAACACACATTTAAGCACAAAATGACCTTTTAATTCTCAGCTGCACTGGGTCCTTACTTAGGATGACAAATATGACAATAAAATGAACTAAAATGACACACACACACACACACACACACACACACACACACAAATCTATGCAGACCACAGCTGTGATCCCAATGGTGAGAGTGCAGCGGTGAAACATCCTTGGATGGAGTGGAGTGTTGGGCTCAGTGCTGATTGGCTCCTGTGGGATGACTGCCGTTTCCTGTTACTGTTAACCACTGCCAGCATCCTCCCACAAACTCAAACTTTAAAACACAGCCCACAGGCAAACACACACATTTCTCTTTCTCACTGACTCTTTGAAACACTCCGATTTATACATGACCCACATACAGAAAGGGAAAGTATGATATTTGATGCAGGAACATCTACAGTTGCAGTGAGTCAGAGTGAAGGGGATAGAGAAAAAAGCTGTGAAAAATTACAAATAAATTTCACAACCCATAATTAGTGGTGCTTGTTTAGGCAAGCAAAACTATTACTATCGCTTGTAATTTTCAAAAACCCTGACCCCAAGTATTACATTTGAGCTATGGACATGAATGATACCTCAAACCCTGCAGCTTGTTGAGGAAAGGTGTGCTATTAGTTTTTAGTGATCAGACTTATGTGTAGTGGACAATAAAACTGGTGAAAGTCCATAGACTTGCATTAAAGGAAGGACAGGACCTACAGTACAGGGACCAGAATATCATATAGAGACTGGGGGTTGGGATCTTGGGACTTAAGGCTGGATTAAAATTGAACAGGTTTTAAAAAACTAGGCATCGCACACTTAATGACGAAAACTGGGCTTCACACACCAAACGACTGGGGAACACACTACCTGACTCTGTCAAGTCGTTCTAATCAAATTCGATTTTAAACTCATTTACTATATATATATATATATATATATATATATATATATATATATATATATATATATATATATATATACATAAAACACAAAGTGTACATGAAATTCAATCATAATACCAAACCATAGCCTTTACAACCTTAACGACAGACAATTAAGCAACAAACACGCACTGAAAAAGAACAATATGCTTCCCTGGCATTTCAAGAAGCAAAAAAATGTATGTCGTTTTGCTATGATTGAAGTTATGTTTTTGGCATTCAATATTTTAAGGGGGCCCTCTAGGAGGCACTAATCTCGGAAAAAAATATTACGGTATTATTCGAACACATTTGGGTGCATTCTAGGGTGTAAAGATGCAACCATTATGGCCTCTTGAGATGGCAGTGAGGAGTTGAGGTAAGGTGTCGTTAAAAGTTAAGCTCCACTTTAGTGCTTGTTCGCCATCTCTGTTTCTTGAGCTCCGTGGCCCAGTGTGCTCGATTTCCATTGGTTTCTCACTGTATGAGCTCAGATTTAAGTCGTGGAGCATTATATATTAAGAGATTTCCCCTGTAGTTGAGGACAGTCGGCTACTATGCGATTTTTTTTTTTTTTAAATCTGTCAACTCTGACTGGAGCCATCTAGCATCCACTAGCACCGACTTGACCCAACTGAAAATCAGGCTAAAATCATTGTTAAAGTTCTTTTTTGTAATCCAGCCTTTAGTAACTAACCATCCAGAACAACCTAGAGACCTCCTATCAACCACACAGAACACCCTAGCAACCACAGCAACATGCTTAAAACCACTCAGAACACCTGAGCAACTGCCTTGCAACACCTTAGTAAACACCAACATTCAGAAATAATGACATATATAGTTTTCATTTATCACTTAATGTCATACAAAGTCCAGTAAAAATAAAAAAGCTAAATCAATATTTGGTGTGGCCACCTTTGCCTTTAAAACAGCACCAATTCTCCTAGGTACACCTGGACACAGTTTTTCTTGGTTGTTGGCAGATAGGTGTTCCAAGCTTCTTGGAGAATTTGCCACAGTTCTTCTATCTGTTTAGGCTGTCTCACTTGCTATCTCAGACTGACACAATGTTCAGTGGGGGGTTTTGTGGGGGCCATGACATCTGTTGCAGGGCTCCCTGTTCTTCTATTCTAATCTTTTCTATTTGCAAAAGTAATGTTTGGGAGTCTAACATTTATATTTCCTATTGACACAATAAACCATCTTAAGACAAATGCTTTTGTAAAACATCTTATTTGCCTAAGACTTTTGCACAGTACTGTACCATACAGTAGTACATATTCAACAGAAAGAGAGAGAGGGAGAAAAAAATAAACTTTTTTTTTTCTTTGGCCACCCAATATGCTCTGCCTTGACTGCCTAAATACCAACAATATGTCATTTTTGAGGGGTCAAAGATGTTAGGGTACCAGACAGTAAACGTTCACACAGTCAACACAATTACTCTTACAAGGCAAGTACAATGTCAACTACGTCAATCAAGTCCTTTGAAGAGACTTCATCTGAAGACTTTGATATGAGCCACATGGAGAGGCTGCATATTCAAATGATTAGGCGGCTGATTGGTAGGTATTTTGAAAATGTCAGGTGTTAAAAGAGACAGACTCTTTATCATTGCAATTTCATCCGACATAGTACATGCCACGAGTGAACCCATTAAAGGGATAGTTCACCCAGAAATGAAAATTCTGACATCATTTACTAACCCTCATGTTGTTGCAACACCGTAATTCTTTCTTCTATAGAATGCAGAAGTCAGAATGTTAGGGACTGACAGCCTAAGTTACCCTTAAAGGAACAGTTCACCCAAAAATTGTGAACTCATTATTCACTTACCCTGATGCCATCCCAGATGTGTATGTCTTTCTTTAGCAAAACTATCTTTTAGAAGAAGATAGAGCTCTGTCAGGTCCTTATAATAGAAGTACATGGGTGCCAGCACTTTGACGGTCCAAAAGTCATATTTAGGCAGCCATGAAGTAATCCACAAGACTCCAGTCAATCAATTAATGTCTTCTGAAGCAAATCGATACGTTTGTTTAAAAAAATAAATGGGTAATTAAAACGTTATTACATAATTACATACAATGAAAGTGAATATCAAAATCTAAATCAAATCAAATCACTTTTATTGTCACACAGCCATATACACAAGTGCAATGGTGTGTGAAATTCTTGGGTGCAGTTCCGAGCAACATAGCAGTTGTGACAGTGATGAGACATATACCAATCTACAATAAACATCAAATTTACACAACACAATTTAAAATCTAATATACACATAATTACACACAACACAATATACAAATAATAACATACAATGTACATTATACAATACTATACTATACTAACTAGTAGTATATATTAGTATATACTACTATACTAATAGTGATTGAGGCTGAAATTTTGCCTAACATCATCTTTTATTTCACTAATGAAAAAAAGTCATACTGGTTTGGAACAACAAGAGTTAGTAAATTATGACAGAATTTTCATTTTTTGGGTTAACTGGAGGGATAAACTGGGATAATTCAAAAACACAGAGTTTGTTTAAAGGTACTCAGAATCAGTAACATTTTATCTGTTATTACTAAAGCACATTTGCTTTTTCTAGATGATTTGAAGAAGCTCCAGTAAAATAGCTGAAAAAGTAAGTGTTTTGTGTAATTGTAGGGAAAGAGAAGCGGTTTGGAGTAATCGGGCCAAGAGAAAAATTTGCTCTTTCAAGGCATGCTGAGAGAGCCATCCCATGAATTATGGGTAATAATAGCATTTATGTGCTCTAGTTTAGATTTAAACCTCTGTTCCAGTATGGTATTAAAATCCTCTCCAGGCAATCCTGGCTCCTGTTAGTCTACTGATCCAAAGGTCTCCAATAAAAACATCATGGAACAAAACTGACATCAGCAAGTAACCTGATTTTACAGTGCAAAAATTAACTCCGTTACTCAGTATTTTTGTCTTGTTTTCCAGTAAATTATCTAAGAATTCTTCAAACAAGATGAATTTTCTAAAAAGCAAACTTGCAAATAATTAAGTCTTGTTTACTTTTAAGCATAAACCTCACTAAATTTGGTTAGATTTCTCTGAAAACAAGACTCAATATATATTGTGTAAATTTGCTTCTCAAGTAAATTAATCTTGGTTTAAGGATGTTTACTGGACAACGAGACAAAAATAATTATGTAAGGATTTTTTTTTATTATTATTGTTTTCCAGCAAAAACATTCTAGATACAAATAACATAAGATATTGAGTCTTGTTTTCAGAGAAATTATTACAATTTAGTGAGGTTTATACCTAAAACAACAATCCCAATAACGATTTGCCAAAGGGTTAAGACACATAAAATTCTTGTGTTTCTCTTTGAATTAAGTTCTTACCCCACTGGCAAAAGTTTTTATTAGCATAAAGCATAAACCTTACAAATGTTTATTTGATTTCTCTGAAAATAATAGTTAATGTCAATGTTCTTCTCAAATAAATGTATCTTGTTTTAAGGATGTTACAATATTTTTACTAGAAAACAAGTCAAAAACACTAATTAAGAAACTGCTTTTTTCTAAATGGACGATATACAGCTCAAGTGGTCAAAAGAAGCAAGTTTAAAAGGCCAATCAAATCTGTCATGGGACTTCATGGGATTTATCACAAATATAAGCACGAACACAGATCATACAGTGTGATACAATACAATATGGACGGGGAACTACAGAGACAATCCCAGAAGTTGCACTGCAAATGCATTTGTCACACTGGTGCGGATAAAGGGTTTATTGTTCTATCCCACTGAAACACAGCTTGTTGTGCAGCACCCAGTAAAATAAATCAATCTCTCATGCACAAGGAAAACCCATGAAAACCATGCAGGCTAATCATACACACACACACACTACATACACAGAGAATATGTGGGTGTAATTAAGTATGACAATTTCTGTTTTTCTGTAAACGGTTTACATGTTTATGCCCTTGAACTGCCTGTACATTTTTAGATGAACAATGGCATACATGACAGGACATTTCAAAGGGCATGATCCAAGCTTTGATCAATGAAGTCTGTTAGATTAATACAAGACACTTCCAGTGAAACTATGGAAATAGGGCACATGCAGGCATGCACACTAGCACACAATAAAAACAAATGATTGAGGAGGATTGCTTCATTTCTGAATTGTCAAACATCAAACAGCAGCAGAAGTAGATTTGCTTATTCTTGGATCCCAAATCATCTGTTATTCATCATCTTTAGAAATGAGGACATGCATAAAGAAACATACAATCATGCCCTCTAGACACTTGCACACAGGTGGACAAACACACACACACACACACACACACACACACACACACACTAAACACAAAGTGTATTCATCCGATACCCCTGCACTTTCAATCCTCATTTGAACAAAAGCTCTCATTTGTTTTAAACCAGCTTCTGCTGAGAAATTTAGCAGCAATGTCCTACTCACTGCAATTTATATGCAAATAAGTGGCAATGTATGTGCGTGTGTGTTTGACTGAACGATTGTATGACTTGGTTTGTTAGGTCTGTTAGGTCTGAGAAACCATGTGTATATGCGTGTATAAAGTAATTGTGTTCATACTCCATTGTGTACCCAAGTGTCTATGTGAAGGATATGTAAACATGGATGTTAATGTATGCATGTGTTAAGATAGCTGACTGAATCAACTTGGCCCTTCCCACTCATGTTGTTTCTCCTATAATCACTGATTGGCTATTTTGCAGATATACTGAAAGATGGAAAGAGAGAGAGAGAGAGAGAGAGAGAGAGAGAGAGAGAGAGAGAGAGAGAGAGAGAGAGAGAGAGAGAACATCACTAGGTGGCAGCAGAGTATTGTGAAAATGAGGACACTCTAAGTCAAGTGACTCAGAGAAAGTGTGCTTACACATTAGAGAAAGCTCTCACTTGTTTGATGATTGTGTAAGATACATTTTGAGGACATGGAAAGAGCTGGGTAAGTTTGAAATCAAGAGGGAATACAACTGGACCTGCCTCTCTGAAATTCTCATTGATTAAAATCCTCACTGACGCCTATGTCAGAGTTAAAGTTTGCAGAAAAAGTTAAAACTTCCTCAACTTTTAGTGGCATGAGGGAGGATCCTTTTCACAAACCTTTGCATTTTTTCTCACATCTTTGTGAAACACTATCCCCACTATCAATCAATCAATCCGTCCGTCTATCTATCCATTCATCATTGTTATACATACATCATGTGAGTACATTACAATCACACCAATCCACACAATCAGTGCAAGCTGGTGAAAGCCTGACCCACACACAGAGGACAAAATCTTTGGATCACTGATGACAAACACATAAAAGAGTGTAAAAATAAATAAATAAAAATAAACTCAACTAAAAACATACACTACAGCTTATAACTACTATTTCTGACAGACTATTGACATTCATGCCTGTAACAGAGTTTGTATTTTCAGGCAAGAGGAGGCAGCGGTAACAGTCAACATGAGTATTTTATTACTCTTCAGCGTCGTTCACAAAACTCAAACAAAAAGGCACTCAGTGGCTAAGTAATCACACACAAATGAGTCAATAAGTCTTGTCGCGTGCGCACACACAGGAACACTTTCTCTCCGTTCTGTCTCTTTCTGCCGACTGATGCGCTTTGTCTGCCTTTTCAGGTCTCCCTCCACCATAACTAAACGAGAGACAGGTGTTAATGATAATGACAGCCCAGGTGACGAGCCTTACCGCTCTCCCTCTCCCGCAGACAGACACACGACCACGCCCCCATCCCCACAATGCCATCCTTGTGCTAATACTTCATTCATTAGTGCATCTAAAGAACTCTGTATGGTTCAGACTCTCTAAGATCACACAGCATTAGAGAAAGAGCAAGATCAAGTGAGATAGAGAGGGAGAGATCAGTGAAGGCCCATTGCCATGTGTCTCTACCTGTATGTGATTACCAGAAGCAGGTGGACAGGAGAGATCTCTAGAGGGATGAGAGGATGGATAGAAGAAGACTTGGGAGGTAAAGGGTGAGAGCCAGGGGAAGAATAAAGGAGTGGAATGAAGTGATGGATGATTTAGAGGGTAGTGAGTGAAGGTCTCTTGAGAGTGAGTGTGAATGGTCAATCAGTCAGACTAGAGGCAGCCAGAGAGAGAGAGAGAGAGAGAGAGATTTTTATTTTCTTATGTTCATAATGTCTTGTTAAATGCTTATTTTATTTTATATTGTATAGTGTATATTGTTATTATAGTTTTTATTTTATTTTATTCATTACCCGGCACCTTATTTTACTTCAATTTGTATTGTTATCTGTTACTGTTTTATTATTATTATTATTTGTCTTGTCACTATCTGTCTTGTGTATTAATGCTTTGGCAATACTGTATGTATACACAATCATGCCAATAAAGTACTTCAAAATTGAAACTGAAATTTAAATTGAATTGAGAGAGAGAGAGAGAGACAGAGAGAGAGAGAGAGAGAAAGAGAGCAAGAAAGAAAGAAAGAAAGAGAGAAGACATCAGTTAGAATTAAAACTAAAGTCTCCGGCTGAATCTCATATTATCTATGCAATATAATATGCAATATTAGAATTAAATTATCCCAAACCATAGTACATTGAAAACAGTATGCCAAAGGTGCCCAGATGACATACTATTCAAGGTTTATTTTCAAAGTATGTATCCTAACATTGCTAATATTGACCAAAAATCCTTCTGCAAAGGAAGATAATTATATGGCAATGGTTCACTTTCAGTTGTAGAAAAATTAGAATGAATTAGAGGCTGAAACTGTCACAGCAGTTTTTGAATGTTTGAACCTACTAAATAGTTCATTTTAAGGCAATTTAGTGCTAGATTCAAATACTTGCATGCAAATGTTGATGTGAAAAAGATCTATGGAATCAAGCAATTTTATGACACGGCAGTATTTCCAAATACTGCCGTACTGTCTTACTACATACTCAAAAGTACATGCTTTCTGATTACCAACAAAGTATATCTGGATAATGTATAGTATAGTCACTATTGTAAAATAAACCATGACACAAGGTACTACAAGGTGTTTACATTGCGATAATGACTGACCGAGAGTACATTATGCTGCTTATTAAGTCTACTCAACAAATACATAAATATATGACATTAAATATTTATTTGAGTTGAAATTATTTTGTAATGTGAGGACAAAGTGACCAAAGACGGATACAAGAGACCTGAAATTAGCAGAGCTTTGAAGGAAATCGGTTGCCTTGGAAAACAGTCAATTACGCAGCTTAGCAGTCATTAAACAGAAATATCTGACATAAGAATGCATTGATTCACCAATCAGAATCAAGTATTTCATAGAGTTGTGTAATAAGTAGGCCTACATTTAGTGCATA
Source organism: Myxocyprinus asiaticus (assembly GCF_019703515.2). Taxonomy (NCBI): domain Eukaryota; kingdom Metazoa; phylum Chordata; class Actinopteri; order Cypriniformes; family Catostomidae; genus Myxocyprinus; species Myxocyprinus asiaticus. The sequence continues at coordinate 31,311,640 of NC_059362.1, forward strand.
GTAGAAACATGTGAATTTGGATTTAGCCTCTGTTGCAACATACTCTGCTAAAATGATCACACGGGATCACAACATGTAGCTTCCGAAAGTTCATGTACCCTGAAATCAACACCATATTGACGAATTAGACATCAGACATTTTTGCATGGATGGGAACCAGGAAGTAAACCGAGTGGGCATTTTCACTCTAAAATTACCTTATAACTGACAGTTAGGTATAGGGTTTTGGTTTGAAAACTGTTGACAGTCTTGCATCATTTACAAATAAAAATACAATTCGCTTTTGGTGCCACTCTTGGAGATTTCACCCTTAAACCGGAGTTCACACACCCATATGATCAACAACACTTCCAGCTTAGGCCACTGAGGGCAGTGGTTAGAATTTTTGGAAAGCACAGACCCAGGAGATGCGGTAATGAAAAATATTCCGTCATTTTGATTTTTTTTAAACACTAACAGATAATTCCAAATGCTGTCCATCATTATGACAAATGAAAAAAGGAACAAGGAAACTATTTAAACCTACTTCATCAGTTTTGACTTCACTCTCTCCCACTCACTCCGCTGTGTGTGTGTGTGTGCCCTGTTTATTGCCTGCTATTGAGATACGTTTCAGGTAATCGATCACAAGAGGACAGGAGTCATTGCCATGTACACCTGATCGTAATGTGTCCCTTTTGACCACATTTGTTTGGATTTCAAGGAGAGTGTCTCTGATTTCGTGACTGCATACATAAATCATTCCATCACAGTATAATTCAGCACAAAAAAGTATAAGAGCCAAAAGAAAGCACGAAAAAAATTACCTCACCGTTGCCAATTATACTTTCATTTAATCTAAGAGTAAACATAACATGCAGAGCAGAATTCTCTGTTATTTTAGTGGAGAATCTGTTTTATCTGAGCTTCAGGTGTGATTGTTTCTCATCTATCGCTTTATATTGATATCAGGCACACTGAAGTCTTGTGCATGTACAGTATGTATGCACTTTTAAAAATGTTCTGATCGGACAGTTGTTTACATTTAAAGCCACACATAACCAGCGAAGTTTAAAAATCTTGTTTTAGTGCAGTGTTTGAGTGACAGGTAGAACTTTCATCCTAAAACTCCTGTTTCAACAGACTCGCGCTTCATGAGTCATAAATCTATCAAATATCCACTGTCATGTACAGTATATGCAATTATATTGGATGCTACGAACCTGAATGTAGCCCTACTGAAAAGAGAACATGTATGATGGATAAAAATAGGCCATGATGTAAATTTTACAACTCTAATGGCACCTGAAAAGATTTTTTCAAGCGCAACCTCTGCACAGAAGATTATGTAAGGATTTCAGCTGTGTAACGTTCGACCACCTGTAAGTCTGAACCTTGCCTGTGAGCAGTGCTTATTTCAATATTTTACTGTGAAATTACTGTATCATGAACACATTCCTGTTGATTCATTTAGTCTCACATCTTTTAGAGATGTATAAAATTGATATTTCAGTGACGAATACAATATGGTGTGTAATTAAATACAGCACTATAGAACAGACATTTCACATGCTTCTATGATATGGCTTCATATTGGTTTCATATTGAGTATCTAAAATCCGCTTGCTGGTTAAATATCTAAATGATCAAATATGTCAAAACAAATAGAGGTAAAAGTGCTGTAACATGTGAGAGTTAAGCAAGAACAGTGACCCTATAAACCGAAAAAACAAAAGACAGACAGAGACACATACACACACACAGAGAGAGAGAGAGAGAGAGAGAGAGAGCGAGAGAGAGAGTGAATCCAGAGTGATTCCAGATTTTATGACACTTCTCCACCTCTTAGCAAAGAGTGAAATCAGAGCTACAGTATGAGCAAACACACACACACACACACACACACACACACACACACACACACACACACTCAACTTCTCAATCTTATCTAGGTCCTTGAAAGTGACAGTTTTGTCAAAACCCAATTTCAAGTTGGATGATAAAAAAATTCTATCAAATGAGTGTGGGGGTGTGTGTGTAATTGTGTGTGAAGAGTGGCTCAGCCTGTAATTGTAGGTGTGTGTGTGTGTGTGTGTGTGTGTGTGTGTGTGTGTGTGTGTGTGTGTGTGTGCGTGTGTGTGTGTGCGTGTGTGTGTGTTTAATAAAATATGGATGCCATTGTTCAGCGGTGGTGGCGTTCTCCATGAGTGATTTTAATTACAGATGGTGGGATAAACTGGCCAGAAAGACTGGACTCTAGACCACACACACACACACACACACACACACACACACACACCCATGCCTGCGTGATGATTGATGGCATGACATTATAACGAGTCAAGGCTAAGGCCTCTTTTAGGGTGAAAAAAAACGAATGGAAAGGTAGACTTCAGGTTAAAAGAAATAGAAAATAAAGCCAATATAAATGTTCACCTTGACATACAAAGTTGTGTGTGTTTGTGTGTATTTCTCTGCTAATTAATGAAAATCATGTTCTCTTTGAAAATATGTTTTATAACAAAGCCTTAAGCTAATCACTCAGTGGCCCAGAAATTCCAATTAATAAAGCCTGTTTCTCTCTCTCTCTCTACTTACAAACCTCATGTATTTTATTCACTGAAGAATGAAAACAACTGTAGGAAGAAAAAAATGAATAAATCTTGCATAGATTACTATATTCACTTGAACACTCAACATAATGTACTGAATATACCATAAACACACACAGCCAAAGAGCAATGCATGCCTTGAATTTCACCCCTTAATTAATTTCTGCCTATGGCATGATGTAGTAAGAAATGCAAAATCCCTCTGTGAAAGTCAACCTTTTTGTTGGCGTACAATATATAAACCAAAGTCTGCTCCAAATATATCTGGAGCCTTTTCTAGATGTGTGACATTGGAGCCGAACATGACAGCCCTTTCAGTGGTAAAACCATTAGGCTGACAGACAGCTAAATTAGACGATATTTCAGAAGCACTTAATTTAAATCATGTGAAGTGTATTTCCTATGGCTCCAACAATATTTTGTGTCAGCAATTCCTCATGTACGATGATATTGCCCATCATAACTGTGGCCTTATTATAGTTGTCCATGGGAAAGCAGTGGACTCAGTAATGAGATGTGTTGCAAAAAGAGAGCTTTTTTTACACTTTACACATTAAAATATGGTTTTAAGTTGATGCAACCCATGACAGCGCATACATAAGTTTATCCATTAAATTCCATTCCATGGAAAATTCCATTCCATGTTTGATTCATGTTTGCCTGAGTGATTATTGTAAACACTACAACCTGTAATAAGGTTATTGTAGGGAAGTGTCAGTTGGACAGTGTCAGTTAAAGGTTGAAGCTCTGTATCAAATGTACCAGTGCAACAAATCAATTGACACTTTTCTGCTTGCCTCCCTTTGATTTTGTTTTTTCCTTTCAGTCAAGCTTACGCAAAAAAAGAGCCCAAGACAGAGTTGATAATAACCCAAGACTATATCAATAGAAGCTAGCATAAAATGAAACACTACAATAAAAACATGTATATGCAGTGATGCATCTACAAATCACATCTGTGCTGACTGTGCAAAATTACCATTCTCTTTATGAAAAACAGCTTAAATCACTGCCATCATATAACTTGTGGTAGGCATCATTCTTTGGAGCAGCAGTACGACATTCAAGCTAAAATATCACATTTAACATCACAAAAAGCAAACACACAATTTGCAATGACAATAGCCTTTTGTTGGGGCTTCAGTTATAGGGCTAGAACGTGTGCATATGTGTGTGTGTGTGTGTCCATTTAACACGGCATAAACAGTGAGGCACTGCTGATTGATATTGAAATTGCACACAATGCTTTTCTCTCGGCCAAAGCCAAATATCACAAGAATTGTTACATTAAACCCCTTTTACCCTCTACTTTATTTCTACCAAACATACTTCAATCCTTACACAACAAGCAATATATTATACAGTATACTTCCACATACTCTCACTGTGGTGTACAGGGAATGCTAGTAAGTGTTTAGACTTATACAATACCGTATTTGAGGGAGAGTGACTTTAACAGTCACAATTCTAAAAACATACAGAAAAAAAAATTATAATGACATTTTAAAAAGAATAAAAGAACAGTCAAGACTCTTTGATGAGTGAGACCCTTTCACAAACTTCCATTTCCAAAAATGCATGAACTGCACAGGCCCAGAATGTTTGGTTTCAAAATTCTCTTCGTGGTCATATTTTCTTAACCTCTTAACTGGCAGACCCACCTGAGGGACAGAGTGGACACAGCTATTATAGGGTTAACCCTGAACTATAAAGGTTAAACCTTGTGTAATTTTGTAAATTGTTTTCAAAGATGCAAAGGCATGTCACACAACCTGTCCATAATTTGTTTAGTTTCTACAAAGCGACAGATACATTTTCAAAATACCTTTTGAATGGACTTCAATATCAAAATGTCAACCACATTCTCCTCCCCATAAACCTATTTATTTTGCTATTCTACCCATTATTATTAGTTGCATTTTATTTTTCACATTTAGCAATGATTTTTCCTATTTGTCCACGACCCCATCAGAACAGACCTGCAACCCCTTTTTGGGTTGCGACCTATCAGTTGAGAACCACTGTGCTATTGCTATTTACCATCTATGCTTATTATAACGTATCTCAAGTTAATGACATTTCAAAGTGCTTATAGATTTCAGTTAGTTTACATAATTGGCTTGGGCCTGCAAATGTCAGTTCTGATAGATACATAGCCTTCAGGTGCGTTAATCATGTCATCTGTGACTGAAACTGACACTGCATCTGTTAAAAGTGCATTGACTAGTGTTTGAAATATAAGCTCTTCTCATATGTTTCCATCTGAAATGGGCCCTTTTGAGTAGACAAACCAATTTAATGGGATTTATTAATTAGTCTAGAATGAGCTCATTTATTCACTGGCACAAGAAAGCACTGCTTACTTCAGAATCCCAAAGACACACTGAGGAACCATATCAACCTATTTTTTTTCTTCTATTTTTACTGGTGTGTGTTCTGTGTGTATATGAGTTCATTATATTAAAAAAGCAGCCAGGTTATATGGTTTGTGTCTGATTTTATCAGCAAATAGATACAGACTGTGGTCTGGGTGAATAATCCATATAAAAAAGTGATGTTGAATTACTGACCATCTCTTCTTTTTCTTTAAATAATATATGGTGCATGTTCAGTACTGTGCAAAAGTTTTAGGCACTTAGGATGTTTCACAAAAACATTTGTCTTGATATGGCTATTTATATCTTCAGCTTTAGTGTGCCAATAGGAAAAATATATTTTAGACAAACATTACTTTTGCAAATAGAAAAGATTAGAATAGAAGAACAGGGCGCTCTGCAAGAGCTGGCATTGCCCCCACAGAGCCTCCCACTGAACATCGAGTCAGTCTGGGATTACATGAAGAGACAGAAGCAGTTGAGACAGCCTAAATAGATAGAAGAACTGTGTTGAATTCTCCAAGAAGCTTGGAACAAGAAAAACTGTGTCCAGGTGTACCTAGGAGGACTGGGGCTGATTTGAAGGCAAAGGTGGTCACAACAAATATTGATGTAGCTTTTTTATGTTTACTGGACTTTGTATGATGTTAACTGATAAATGAACACTATGCAACATTTTTATATTCTTGTTATATTTCAGATATAAACTGCACAACATATATTTGTAGATATTGCTTTTGGGCATCTTAAAATTTCAGTTGTGTTTTTTTACAACGCTGAAAAGGTCATTGTGTGCCGTTTTCAGTAAGATTCCTGGTTATTTCCTGGATAGTGTCATATCCAGAGTGCACTTTTGTTTTTCAGTATCCACTAGTGGCAAGAGGTGGACTTATATTAAGCACTCTTCAGCTAGTTATTTATTCGTCAGCTGTGGGTTGTGATTACCTTTCCAGATCTGAAATATGTCGAACATACAAGTTGTCATCTTAGGTACTTTAAAATATCTGAATGGTTCTTAAAGTTAAAGTGTGTAATTTATGCACCACCAAACACAATTGCAAAAATAATGATGGCAAATGTCAGCAAACAAACAGACCCACGTCAAACTCACACACTGATTAAGCCAATGTTGCTATATTGCCCTTGTCAAGGTTGAAAGCGCCACAGATTCTTAGTGTTTCACCTACACAGATCTCCACAGACCTTTAAGACTTTATTACCATCACCGGATCAGATTTAGTTAGACCTCCAAAAACGACTGCGTGTGCTGCTCAAATTGAAAAATACACTGCTCATCTGTCATTTTAATAATATTGCTATTTAAATGCATGAACAACGTATGGCTCCAGGCAGGTCAATGCAGTCTCCCTATCTCTATTTCTCTTGCTCCTACTCTCTCACTCACTCTTTTTTCATTTTGTCTACCGGCTTTTACTAGACATTAAATTTACCCTATCATCTCTCTGTTTCTACTTAGACTTCAGTTCACATCAGAAAAACCTTCTGACCAGCATCTTGTCCAGGCTGTCTTAAAAAACTGCTAATTTCCTTGAAGGTGTCGGGAAATGTTATCGAAGAACAGTTTCATACTTCCTCGCCTCTGTAAATTGTAAGTCTACTTTTTCTTCTCTTCCTCACTAACTCTGCTTTAGATGACATACAAGCTACTGGTCCTCTTCCAGATGTGCAATAGTGCCTTCCAGCACAAGATGTATAAGACACCCTCAGCTCTAAGCCAAGTCTATCTAACAGGATTAAGTGGATGGTTTCTGCAGCTGGAAGCTCAGAGGAGGAAACAATCTCAAGAGAAGAGAGAAAAGAGGTTCAGAACACAGAAAATATAATTTATACAAATGTTCAAGGTATTGTCTTTTGTTATAAAATGTATAGCACAGATGCTAAATTCTAATAGAATGAGCTGCTTTAGAAGCCGTTGCAAAGTGACTATGACACTGTGCCAATCAGAACATATTTGATGTTTAATTTACTGTTATGAGAAGCAGGAATTTGGACTAATGAGAGTTCACATTGGGCATGGCTGCCGGGGCTATGCTGCAATAATAGAAACCAAGTAATCATCAGAATGTCCTGCTGCTCGTCGCATGTTGTGGTTGGTTAGGACAAAAACTCTCATTTAATGTGTATTACTATCGCGTTTTGTCGTTGTGTTCTATATTAAAGCCCTAAAGTTCCTATGTTGCTTGGCAACCTAAAACATCCTATAAACAGGATAATGAACTAATACAATGCTATTAACTGTTTATTGAACATTGGTGTATTTTAACAAACATACAAATATCATAAAAATACTTCACTTTGTGTTACACCATTCTTGTGGTAAAATCACTGCAATAAATGACCACTTACTGCTTAAGCCTACTAAATTCACCATACAGAACTGCAAAAAATAGATGTTTGTTTTCAAACAGTTTGCTAAATAGTCCTTAAAAAAATAGATGCTGGTTTAAAATTGAGCATTCATTCAGAATTACTCTGAATTGTACCAAAGTACTGACTTTACAACATACTGAGTTATTACTTTATTGTAGTTTACCCAACATGTTTCTCTGATCTAAATGTAGATCATAAATAAACTGTAATATACTATGCTTTAGAAAAATAGTCAAAAATAACAATACAATTTACAAAAACCAATGAACCTGAGGCAGAACACTAACTCACACTTTGTCTTTCTCTGTGTGTGTGGGCAGGTTTAAGAGGTTTACGAGGACTTTTTTTTAAGGTTACAAACTGGTAATTACAAGGGTATTATGCTATAAATGTGGTTTATGAGGACATTTCTAGTGTCCCCATAATTCAAATCGCTTAAAAAATCATACTAAATGATGTTTTATTGAAAATGTAAAAATGAGAGTTAGGTTTAGGGTTAGGGTTAGAGGATAGAATCTATAGTTTGTACAGTATAAAAATCATTATGTCTATGGAGAGTCCTCATAATTATAGCTGCACCAACATATATGTGTGTGTGTGTGTGTGTGTGTGTGTGTGTGTGTGTGTGTGTGTGTGTGTGTGAGTGAGTGAGTGAGTGAGTGAGGTAGGGCGACTGAGAGAGCAAGACGGTTTTGCTCTAGCAGACACACATTCATTATTCATTCATATTTCCTTCAGCTGGAGTGAGGATAAAGCCGAGGCCCTATAGATCACACTTGGCTTGTCCTATAGCTTAGACTTCCACAGTCTTTGAATCCTGAAAAACTACACTGCAAAAGAAAACTGTGTGTGCAGCACGATAAACCCTTTCTCTCTGATTTTCTGCAGTGTGTACATCTCTGTGAGGTATCCTACTTGCATATGAATGTTGTCAATGCATGCATAGCTACATAACGATTCATAACAGACTAGAATGCAAAATCTAAAGCATGTTTACTTGCATATAGGAACGGAGCAATCCTGTGTAGATGTAGACATTATGAAAAAATGCACAAAGCATGGAGTGATGATCCATGGGCTTCCATATCAGCTCCTTCATTAGAACAACCTGCAACACTATTAACCTGTAACCCTAACAATGAACCTTATAAAAATCATTAAACTGTATGATTGCCATTGCGTTATATACAAAATATCAAACCAAATGCCATCTGTAAACAAATGATTCTTGCCTCACAACTAATCTCACTTATCTGAACAACTTTTTCCAATGACTTTTAACCAGCTGGACCCAAGGTGATTTTTAGTGGATGTATGAAGCCAGTTCCCCTCGAGTTCACACAGGTGTCCTAGCAGAGTAACTATGGACAGGTTCCACTGTTTTATCATTTAAAATTGTGCTTCTGCTTACTTTCAATAAAAGAAATGGCACGTGGTTTGATATTTTGCTATCCTAAAGCAATGGCATTCATATTGTATGCAATATACAGTATGTTCAATGCATAGGTACGGAGCAGCTTTAAAGCACACAGTGGTTTGTGAGCATGTTTAGACAGAAGTTGTATGTTAGAGACGTGACACACATATGGTGCATCGCCTCACCTTTAACCTCAGGTGTAACTGTCATATCAAGCATATGGCCACTCAAGTAGAAAGCAGTGGTGTGTGTCTGTATGTGTGGATACGTGAGTGTTGATGCCTGTGGAGTGAAGAATTAGGCTGCACACTGATGTGTGTTTATGAGTTTGTGTGTGTGTGTGTGAGAGAGAGAGAGAGAGAGAGTGACTGTCTCCCAGCAGAGAAAGACATCCAAGGTCAGTGTGACCCACAGCATGAGCTCTGACACACAACTCACATTTCACACTGAGTCTGTATCTCAGATTATGACATAAGATCATGAAAGTCTAGACTGTAAAGATCACATAGGTTTCTTAAAATAATTTTAAATTAAAACTGGGCATTATAGAAGCATGAGGGCATAACTCATATTAAAGGGATAGTTCACCCCAAAATTGAAATGCTGTCATTATTTACTCACCCTCATGTTGTTCCAACCTGTATGACTTCCTTTCTTCCATGGAACACACACTGAAAGTTGATAGAGACCAAGGATAGCCGTGGTCACCATCTGTGGCCATCACCTTCAATGTATGGTATAGAGCAGCTTAGACATTCTGGTAGATAACTCATTTAAAATTGGTTTTGCAGCAACATGAGGGTGAATAAATGATCATTCATTAACATTTGGGCAAAAAGAGAGTATTTCAATAAATCAATTTAAAATGTTAGTGCATTTGTGAGCTATTTTATTACCTCCTTTTATCATACCATGTTTGTCTTTCATGCTTTAATAAGATACACAAAGAGACAAAACATCTTCTGACATTTATGTCTCATTCAGTCCCAAGGCGATATTTCAACAAATGTATTGTCCTGATCCCTCAAGTATCACAGAATCTGAGTAGACAAGTCTTATTGAATTTCTGCTTCCTTATAACATTGTGCTCAACAAAGATTTGTGTCATGCTGCTCACAAATGAAACTCATAGTATATAGAACACCAGGTGTGCAGGATGACATGAAAAGTTCAATATAAAATATCACTGTTATCCCACATGTCATGTTTTTGATAGTGACAAATCTTCACACATTCATTAGCGCTCACATGTATGCATGACTGAGTTTACATCAAGACACTCATACAGATCATCAAATGAACATCAGAGCTGACTTCTCACACATTAAATGTGGGGACTTTGCTCAGCCCTCCATGAAATGTACCATGACTTGCAAATTACACACAAACTGTCCACTCCAGAGAAGCTTCCTTTTATGTTTTCTTTTGGTGGAATCATATTGGCACTGTTCCAAAGCCTAGAGAGCTGCCTACCTAGACTGCATATTATATTATTTTAGAATAATATTATATAATATACAACAGTTAGTTCTATCAGGAAGACTCGCAGACTTGAGTGAAATTCAAGATGACATTTATTTGCTGAATATAAACAGAAATGTAATGTCTTTCTTTGGTGTAAGCCCCGTCTGGCAGTCCGAAGAAGTTGTACTCGGAACCGTCTTATGCCAGAGATAGAAGGCAGGGGTGAGGAGCCTACCCCTGTGCAGGACTGGTGGAGGTTGCCGTGTTAGCACACTGAAACAGCAATGTGATAGATTGTGAGCAGACTTTTAAAGCACTGGCTTTACATGTGATTGGCTAGGAGTTACCTAGCTAATGGTGCGATGATGTACAGCCGCTAGTCTTCCTGCTAGAACTACACTGCACTTACATTTCCGGTCCTCGAATCTGATTGGACGAGAGACATTCCATGAGTACTGATGGCCTCACACCATCAGCACTCGGACGCTTCACTGTGTGTATCACTCCGCTTGTGTTCGTGACGTTCTAAACTAAAGTGTAAGAGCAGTGCAGATGTGTTAAGAACTATCTGTCTATTTACATGTAATTTTATGACATTACATATTTTAGCCAGCAGGTGGTGGCAAAAGATAATTTTTGTGTGTAATATGAGCCAGTTGATGAAGTGAAGTGAATCCGCGTCAGTCAGTTTTTACATACAACAGCTCTACGTGATCGCTTGTATTACTACTACACTACTAAAGCTAAGAAATAGCTTTAAAAGGCTTTAAACGAACAACTTCAGCATTACTGCTCATCACAGCTGAGAGACACAACAAACTGATTAATTACACAAACTCGAGGCGCTTACCTCTTACTGGACTTTCCACATTGGAAAGGATGTGCTGTTTAAAATGGCGGAGGAGATTGTGGTTTCTATAGTGAAAGACTCTTGCGCACCGGCTACCATGAAATAGGGAGAAATACCCTCACTTGGACGGCAATTTTTCCACTGAGAAAGCAGATCTTCAGAAAGCTGACAGCATCTCTGCTTGGGAGTGGCAACAGGTGATACCACACGCTCCATCTCTCTCTCTCTAACAAACACACACACTCACACACACACACACACACACACACATCCATCCTTGTTTATTCAATAACTTGGTAGAAACAGCACAAGCCATGATACTATTTCTGAAGTGACATTTTTGAATTACTAACGAATGCTTGGACGCATCATTTGGTTTGAACCAGCAATGGCAGATTCTGATCCGTCGCGCAAGAAAGTAGTTCCGTGCACAAATGCATTTTTATGACCGTACTCAGTTTTTTTAAAAATGTACTTGTTCATTGAACTGTTGTATATAAGCAATATCACACTCGCAATCATGCTACATGGCCCTAAATCAGCACTGTTGTGATTACCTACAGCACTCGGCCGAATCACATTAGTGTTGATGTAGTAGGGCCATATCACACTCTTGCTTGTGTGATATTGCTTAACTAATTTATACAATATTTCATTCAATATAGGAAAGTATTGATAAATAAAATAGTTCAGTGTAATGAAAACAGATTATTTTCTCCAATATTTGTGTGTGTTATGTATTTGTATGGTTAAAAGAGTATCAAATTGTTAGCTTAGCAACATGCTAACGTTCAACTCTATTATAATCAATTGAGAGTCAAATCTACAATGTGGTTGCCTTCACATGCTAGGTAACTTACTTTGAAGTTTGTTTATTAACAGAAAATGAAACCGTAATATCTATAAAGTCTTAGAGTCATCATAGTGTAGTTTGATTAAATACGATTATGAAGTGTGTATATATACAGGTGCATCTCAATAAATTAGAATGTTGTGGAAAAGTTCATTTATTTCAGTAATTCAACTCAAATTGTGAAACTCGTGTATTAAATAAATTCAATGCACACAGACTGAAGTAGTTTAAGTCTTTGGTTCCTTTAATTGTGATGATTTTGGCTCACATTTAACAAAAACCCACCAATTCACTATCTCAAAAAATTAGAATATAGTGACATGCCAATCAGCTAATCAACTCAAAACACCTGAAGAGGTTTCCTGAGCCTTCAAAATGGTCTCTCAGTTTGGTTCATTAGGCTACACAGTCATGGGGAAGACTGCTGATCTGACAGTTGTCCAGAAGACAATCATTGACACCCTTCACAAGGAGGATAAGCCACAAACATTCATTGCCAAAGAAGCTGGCTGTTCACAGAGTGCTGTATCCAAGCATGTTAACAGAAAGTTGAGTGGAAGGAAAAAGTGTGGAAGAAAAAGATGCACAACCAACCGAGAGAACCGCAACCTTATGATTGTCAAGCAAAATCGATTCAAGAATTTGGGTGAACTTCAGAAGGAATGGACTGAGGCTGGGGTCAAGGCATCAAGACCCACCATACAAAGACGTGTCAAGGAATTTGGCTACAGTTGTCGTATTCCTCTTGTTAAGCCACTCCTGAACCACAGACAACGTCAGAGGCGTCTTACCTGGGCTAAGGAGAAGAAGAACTGGACTGTTGCCCAGTGGTCCAAAGTCCTCTTTTCAGATGAGAGCAAGTTTTGTATTTCATTTGGAAACCAAGGTCCTAGAGTCTGGAGGAAGGGTGGAGAAGCTCATAGCCCAAGTTGCTTGAAGTCCAGTGTTAAGTTTCCATAGTCTGTGATGATTTGGGGTGCAATGTCATCTGCTGGTGTTGGTCCATTGTGTTTTTTGAAAACCAAAGTCACTGCACCCGTTTACCAAGTAATTTTGGAGCACTTCATGCTTCCTTCTGCTGACCAGCTTTTTAAAGATGCTGATTTCATTTTCCAGCAGGATTTGGCACCTGCCCACACTGCCAAAAGTTGGTTAAATGACCATGGTGTTGGTGTGCTTGACTGGCCAGCAAACTCACTAGACCTGAACCTCAAGCGGAAAATGAGAAACAAGAGACCAAAAAATGCAGATGAGCTGAAGGCCACTGTCAAAGAAACCTGGGCTTCCATACCACCTCGGCAGTGCCACAAACTGATCACCTCCATGCCACGCCAAATTGAGGCAGTAATTAAAGCAAAAGGAGCCCCTACTAAGTATTGAGTACATATACAGTAAATGAACATACTTTCCAGAAGGCCAACAATTCACTAAAAATGTTTTTTTTATTGGTCTTATGATGTATTCTAATTTTTTGAGATAGTGAATTGGTGGGTTTTTGTTAAATGTGAGCCAAAATCATCACAATTAAAAGAACCAAAGACTTAAACTACTTCAATCTGTGTGCATTGAATTTATTTAATACACGAGTTTCACAATTTGAGTTGAATTACTGAAATAAATGAACTTTTCCACGACATTCTAATTTATTGAGATGCACCTGTATATTTGCCTTTGTTTCAATGGACAATAGACCTGTATAGCTCAATAGCTCAGTTCCAGAACCTAGTGAGCTGCTTCGATGCCTACTGCTTACATAGGCAGCTGCCTTCTAAGGCAGCATTCTAATGCCATTTAATCTCATAAGTGACCGATTTGAAATGCTCTACTATTACGTTCCCCAGTCTAGGGTTGGGGTGTAATATGTACTGTGCATGTGGATTCCCATCCCAACTGCCAGACCAAAAAGAACAATGACGATCCAAATCAAGAAATTGTACGTTTATTAAATAAATACGAAAATATAGAAAACTTCAGAGTGACCCAATGCCAAAATAATAAACATAACTGCTTAATGCATGATTTTCTGTAAAGCTGCTTTGAAACGATGTGTGTAGTGAAAGGCGCTATACAAATAAAAATGACTTGACTTGACAAATAGGTTACAGTATGAAAACTAAGTACTGTAAGTAATATACAATTAGTTTGTAGCATGTGTTCTAACTGAGGACTAGCCAGAAAGACTATAATCAGTCTTTATCCTAGTGAGACACTATTGTATCAATTTGGAACTATAACATCAAATCATGACATAAAAAGATGATATCTAAATCAAGTTTTGCAAAAATAATCCATTGGAAGGCCATGCATTGACTGGAGATCAAAATATTTCCTGCTGTATGTAAAGTAGATCCATCATTACCATAGAAATTAATCTTTCAGCAGGTAATATTTGTTCTACATATGAAGACCTTTCAGGTTCACAAGATCACATTTTAGATTTAGTACTTGTCATTTTCTAACTGTTGATGATAACAGTTGATGGTAAGTTTTATATACACTGTTATTTTAAAGAAATAAGCCACGGCAGGCTATGTGCAGGGCTCGACATTAACGCTAGTCCGCTTGAAGGGGCAAGTGAAAGAGAATTTAAAGAGAAAGAGACTTGTAAGTGTAAATGTAAGCTAACAGACCTGCTTCTGTCTAGTGTAGTGTGTCATTATAATAATATAATAATTATAATAAAGAAAACACTCACTGCTCTTGACTGAGTAATTTTAGTAGCTTTAAAAAGAATTCATGTATTATAATCATACAGTGAAGACCAGTCGTAGTTTTATGTTGCATTTCATTCTGAATGTTTACTTGAATACTTGATAGCCTACTGCTGTTAAAAACTTTTAAAGCTGTTAAAAAAGCACTGAATTTTCTTAATTTGCATTTTTTGTTTATTATTTTTAATCTATTTCTATTCATTGCTGTTTTTTTATTGTTATTTTATTACTGTTTGTTTACTAGTCTTGAATAATTATTTAAGAACCTGAAACGATTCTTCTATAATTAACATATTAGTTAGTGTTATTATTTGTTGTGGTTTTGAAGCTGGTATTGAGAATTGACAAATCTCACTACCGACTACTGAAATTTTGGTATTGTGATAATGTATAGCCTTTATTGTACATGGTAGGTCTCATTCCATAGAAGAGTGAGCACTCCTGCTGTAAATGATGGTGATGGAGGCTTTTCTTTATTTGACCACCATACGTAGCATAAAATAATTATCATATGACAATAGCCTCCTCCCCTACCCAGTGCAGTTTACATTTCTGCTGCAGAGAATTTAGTTGATTGCATAGGTACATGTAGAGCCGAGGAGGGCGGGGCCGGGCTGGAATGAGACACACCCGGTCCCCAATCAGCCTGATGGGGCGCGCGAGGGATAAAGGCGGCCGGGGACGAGAGTTCGAGAGAGAGAGAATTACAGACAGCTGTACTGTGTGTTTATAGTCATGTGTTTTGTTTAAATTGTTTATTAAATTATTATTTATATTATTAAGCCGGTTCTCGCCTCCTCCTTTCCACTGAACCCCATTACAGTACACTATTAGGTTGGGCATCGGTCATAATTTTAGAAAAATATACAACATAAACTTTGAAATATTACTTGATTATGTAACTTCAATATCCTTTTTTCTCTCCGGACAAGTTATTTTTTTACTCGGACAAGTGAATGATCAGTTTATTTGTCCGGAGGACAAGCACATGACAATGCTTAATGTTGAGCCCTGATGTGTTACAGTGATTTTACCACTGGTAAGGGATGTTCCCCCTTACTCATGGTAAAATCACTGTAATGCACAGATTCAAGTGGCTTATTGCCTTTATAAATACGCAGAAGGGTTGCACAGTATACTAGTACTAAGTTAGTGTCGCGATACTGCAGCTTCAAAATATCAGCGGTGCCACAATATTTTTTAAATGGCAGTACCGTAAGTAATGTTTTATGTGTGGTACTTAATATTATTTTCTCTGCTAAAACGTTCACTTGATTCAAAGAGTCAAAGACTTCTTCTTTCGGCTGCTCCAATTAGGGGTCACCATAGCGGACCATCCGTGATCCGCTTATTTGACTTGGCACAGGTTTTACACCGGATGCCCTTCCTGATGCAACCCCCAGTGGCTGGGGGACCAAAGAGCCAAAGACTAATGTCTAAAAAAAATTTAACGCTTCATACACAAAGTTCACAGTTGCCGGCTTTGTTTACATTCACTGCATGTTATCACCATATAGTTCTTAATTGTGACAAACTATATTACATCATTAGAAAGGTGTATTACTCCAGTTTAGATATTCAGCAACTTTTTCACAATAGAAATACTACTGTGAGAATAATTTCTTTATTATGTCAACATATCAAAACATCAAAATGAGACTTATGAAAATTAAACCATTATAAGATGCACAAACCTGGCGTAACAAAATCCAGTAGAATGTTTAATACAAAATTTTGCACATTTACAGAAATATTGATGGATTCTCATATGTTAACTCCATAAAGAATAATTTTCAATGTCTATCCAGCACTACATTTTTCTGACATGAGGCGCTAAAGTGCCCTAACAAGGTGTGAGTTCCATTCACCCAGCTGTCATCTGCAGCATGCTGAATAGGCTTTTTTGCCTCATTCTATAAATAGAATCCACATGGGATCAGTAAAAAAAAGCTGTTATAATAACTGAATTATGATTGGAAATAAGATATATGCAATAGATAGATGTGTAATTTGTCATGTTTACCATACTGCATTAGGGCTGAAACGATTAGTCAATGTTATCAACAACGTTGAAAATAAAAAATTGTCGACACAAATTTCCGTTGTCAAATAGTTGTATGATCTCATTTAATGCATCGTGAGATCACTTGAATCGATAATGATGATGCGGGAGAACAGTACTTCAGCTTGCGCTTGATTGAGGAGAGGAAGAAAGAACAGCTCACAGTCCAGGTGCACTCCAAACTTTCCAAACATATTAAAGTGATGTAGACTGCAAAGTATAAGGGAATTATTATACAAAAATAAAAAATAAGTAAATATAGAAGCAATGTCGTCTTGATATGAAATAAAGAGGAGCCGTACCTTGCGTTCCGCTTAAGCAAAACTTGCCTGTCAGAGTGTCTAAAAAGGAAACACCCCGGCATTATATCTTTAATGCATCCTTTATTAAAGTTCAAATAATAAGGAAGTGGGTTGTACAAATAAGCACACACTCTGAAACTGGCATTTCTCTGTGCGGTCAGAGCCGCTTATATGAGTCGTGTGAAAAACAGCGCAAGAGAGTTTCAAACTTCTCTCAGCTGATACACTGTCTCGTGCAGAGATGCTCATCCCTTGCATGCGCTTGCTGCAGTTAGGTTATAACGTGATGCTCGCGACTGTAATGTGTGCTTGCAATGACAGGCAGACGAAGACGATGATGATGTGAAGAACCCAACTGCAGTTTATTTATAAATGAGAAAGTGAGAGGCTCGAGGGGCAAAACTGGAGAACTGGGAACCCGGAGAGTAGCCGAAGGCTCGAAGGGCCAGGGTGGAGCCGGAGGCTCGGAGGACCAAGGCAGGGCCACTTAATGTGGCAGACATGGTAACATGGCATGACGAGGTAGGAATGGCAACATGGCATAACGTGGCTGCTGAGGCTTGCAACGCTGGTTCTGGGACGGATGCGGCTTGCAACGCTGGCTCTAGGATGGACGAGGCTTGCAATGCTGGCTTGTTGGCCATGGAAGGCGTGGGCGCTGGCTCGTGGAACATGGCAGGCGTGGGCCTGGACCATGTAGCAGAGGCGGGCCTGGACCGTGGAGCAGAGGTGGCAGTGACATGGCATAGAGCAGGCCACGGCTTGGCTGTGACATGGCATGGAGAAGACTCAGATGTGGCTGTGACATGGCATGGAGCAGACTCAGGCATGATTGTGACATGGTATGGAGCAGACTCAGGCGTGGCTGTGACATGGCATGGAGCAGACTCAGGTGTGGCTGTGACATGGCGTGGAGCAGACTCAGGCGTGGCTGTGACATGGCATGGAGCAGGCCGAGGCTTGGCTGTGCATTGGCATAGAGCAGACTCAGGCGTAGCTGTGACATGGCATGGAGTAGACTCAGGATCCGGGGCAGAAGATGGCACAAGCTCAGCAACTATGACGTGGGACCCTGGCTCGTCGACCATGACGTGGGACCCTGGCTTGTCGACCATGACATGGGACCCTGGCTCGTCGACCATGACGTGGGACCCTGGCTCGGTGACCATGACGTGGGACCCTGGCTCGTCGACCATGACGTGGGACCCTGGCTCGTCGACCATGATGTGGGACTCTGGCTCGTCAACCATGACGTGGGACTCTGGCTCGTCGACCACTGTAGGAGTGCATAGTTCCTCATCAGCCTCTCCTATAGTGAAAGAAGAACCACTCATCCGCAGGGCGAAGTCGATGTATTGCGCCAGACTGAAGGTACTCTGACCGCCAGGCATCAGAGAGAACACCAGCTCATTCAAGCCTGCCCCGAAGAAGTGTTTGAGGGCGATCCCATTAAACCCAACCTGGTTGGCCAAAGTGCAGAAGTCTTCTACGTATTCCTCCAGGGGACGATTCCCCTGACGTAGGCGCATGAGCTGAACTGCTGGGTCCATAGTGTGGTTAGGTATTCTGTAACTTGTGCTTCATATGTAGAACATCAACGATGATGATGATTATGTGAAGAACCCAAGTGCAGTTTATTTATAAACGTGAAATCCAAAAACCGTAAACAAAAACATAAACATGGACTTGACTTGACAACCAAACAACATTACATTAAAAATACCTGACAAAGGACCATGGCAAACATGAGGGTTTAAATAACATGGACAAGGGTAACAAGACAACCAATGAACAGACAGAACTATAAACAAGATAACAAGACAAATAAACTTAAACCAATGACAAACTAGAACTGATAACGAGTTAACAAGACAATAAACCAATGAAAACCAGACACATGAACATGGAGGGAAACAGGATATAACATGACCAGGAAACACATGACTATAAAACAGAAAATCACATGACATGAAACACATGACTATAGAATGGGAACTAGACTTCCAAAATAAACGATGAACAAAAACACATTAAACGTGACAGCGACGTAGTAAATCATAATATATGTGTCACGGTGTGAAGGGACGTCTGAAAATGTTGAATATAAATTTTTTATATTTAAATATTTTAAAATATCTTAAAATCCTTAAAATAATATACATTTACCTGAGAAGCAATATATAAGATATTTAGACTTGCTTTCAGAGAATGTATCTTGAACATGAGTATATTTTGTCTTTACTGCACTGGCAGAAGTATAAACAAGTGAAAAATAACACTTAAATACAAAATACATTTATATACAAGATACATTCTCTAAAAACAAGTCTAAATATCTTATATGTTGCTTCTCAAGTGTTTTAAGAATTGTAAGAATTTTTAGATAATTTTAAATGGAAAAGAAAAGAAAAACACTTGATAACAATAGGATTTTTCGCAGTGAAATTTTTACTGAATTAAACAATAAAAATACAAATTTTTTTTCCTTGTAATTCAGTGAATGTCATTTAGATTTATTTTTAAAAGACAATTTTGTCCTCTTTATGTTTGTTAGTACGTTTAATACAACCTTTTAAGTCGAGGCACAAGCTGAAATTTTGGTTAAGTGCTAATGATTAATCGTTGCAATAGTCGCCCGAATAGTCGAATAATCGTTCTAATGATCGTTAGATTAGTCGATTATCAAAATAATCGTTAGTTGCAACCCTATACTGCATTCATGGTGCTAATGCTATACATCGTCAGAATCACATGACATGGTCAGAGTTTTAAAGTTACCACTCTTAAATTTGATACAGAACATTTAAAACTTATTGCTTCACTGTTTCTATGCATCAACAAGGCCAATGTCATATATTATCTCATAAAAATATGTTATGGAAATAAATTGCTAATCATTTTACAAAAAAATTTAAGATTTTCTAACTATTTTTCTTCATGACTTTTATTTGGTTGATTATAAATTATTACAATGTATTTGTACAAATTTTCAAAAATTAACAGAATTTAGGGACTGCCCTATTTAGGCTGTGAATCTTTGATCTGACGATACCCCTAGTGTGGACTTCAGCGCAATGCTGAAGTATCTGGACTTCTAACACGGTGCCGTTAAAATGCCACACGAAAAGCAAGCGCAGAAATGAGCTGTATGCAACACACAAACAAGCACAAACAGAATGAGTAATGAAACAGAAACAGAAATCAGCAAGGAGACACAGGCAATCTTTAGCCCTGTTCCCTTACATCCTTTACATGATGAAATACTTCACTACTACAGCCTGAATTACTCAAACAGAGCTCCATTTTGTTTGTATATGTAAAGATGATGGACATAGGAGCTGTTACTACTACATCCCTGCACTGTGGTCCATCAGCCCCATATTTTTAAATGAACACTGGCATTTCCTTTCTACATATAAGGCATAAACATTTCGCTGTACATTTGCTTTGTAAGATGACATCACAAAAGTGTTATAAATAGTTAGAAAAACAGTCCACTCTCCCATTCTTGATAGGCATGATCAGTGGCTATAAACTAATCACATCTTTGTCCTTGATATAAACATGCAATTTAGTCATTAGGCACTAATGATCAAAAATACACGGTAGCAATTTTTCTCATTATCAAAATGACAAGAAGCCCTATCTTAAATCAAACAATTAGAGCAATTAAACCCCAGGAGCTCTCAAAGCATAAATGCAGTAATTACGACATTATTTCCATAGTCTGCAAGAATCTGATATAGAAGAAACCTAAAACAGTTAATAAATCATATAATTATGTGAGTAGAACATTACGTTTTATAAGTATACCTGAGGTATATGTCTGTCAAACAATAATTACATATAAACCTTCCAAAAGTATCACATGACCCAACAAATATTTTTGGGTTCATTCGATGTGTCTAAACTGGTGATTATCACTCATAGCAATATTGTTTAAGGTTAATCGGTTCAGTACATCCCCCACAGTATGAAGGGCCACTTAGAGGTGTAATATCTGTGAGAATCTAAGGATACAAGGATTATGGGAGATCAAACGACACAAATTAAAACATACTTGCACAATAACCCTTTCATACGTACCGTCACACATATGTGTTTCTGCAACATCCAGTTACGTTACAAGCTGCCAGATTCAAATCAGCTTTCGCGCCGACACACAGCTGTGCTGAACAAGTGCCTGTCATTCATATTCGCACAAATATTGAATCATACAGTCTTTTCAAGCACACGATCAGTTTATTTTATACGCATACATCCAAATAGTCACCAAAGTACTAGGATAAAAAGTTTACAGCTTATAAATGCAGTCAACACATCAAATGTGATCATCTGATGTGTGCGGCCATGTTTGTTTACATTAGTGGTTATGCAATGGTCATTCGTCACATAAACAGCTACTCAAACAGTCTTTTCAAGAATACGATACGTTTATTTTATGTAACAAACAGCCAAATTGCTAAAAAATTAGTACCAAAGTACCACAATATCAGTTTACTCCCAGTCAACACAGCGCAGTCATTTCATGCATGCAGCCTTCTCCTTATTAGATGGACATGCGGTTGTCATTCAAACAAACAGCAACTCAAACAGTTTTTTCAAGCATATGATACGTTTGTTTTCTGAAACAGACAGCCAAACTATCACAGAAGCACCACATTAACCGTTTAGAAACTAATATTCTCACAGTCAACACATAATCGTGTTTGTCCTGTACACGCAGCCGTCTGTTTACATTAGGTGATGATGCATTTGACGTGCGCACACACACAAACACACACACACCTCACACAATGTCTGAAATTTCAAATAGTGCACAGGCAAACTGTACTCCTTACATTATTTGTCCATTTATTTTTATAGCTATATAAACCGATCAGTCACAACATTAAAACCTGCCTAATATCGTGTAGGTCCACCTCGTGCCACCAAAACAGCTCTGACCCGTCGAGGTATGGACTCCACAAGACCTCTGAAGGTGACTGTAGCATCTGGCACCAAGCCGTTAGCAGCAGATTCTTTAAGTCTTGTAAGTTGTAAGGTGGGGCCTCCATGGATCTGACTTGTTGGTCCAGCACATCCCATAGATGCTCAATCGGATTGAGATCTGGGGAATTTGGAGGCCAAGTCAACACCTTGAACTCTTTGTCATGTTCCTCAAACCATTCCTGGACAATTTTTGCAGTGTGGAAGGGCATATTATCCTGCTGAAAGAGGCCACTGCCATCAGGGAATACCGTTGCCATGAACGGGTGTATGTGGTCTGCAACAATCTTTAGGTAGGTGGTATGGGTCAAAGTAACATCCACATGAATGCCAGGACCCAAGGTTTCCAAGCAGAACATTGCCCAGAGCATCACACTGCCTCCGCCGGCCTGCCTTCTTCCCATGGTACATCCTACAGCCATCACTTCCCCAGGTAAATGATGCACACGCACCCAGCTGTCCACATGATCTAAAAGAAAACGTGATTCATCAGACTAGGCCACCTTCTTCCATTGCTCCATGGTCCAGTTCTGATGCTCACGTGACCACTGTAGGCACTTTCGGCAGTGGACAGGGGTCAGCATGGGCACTCTGACCGGTCTGCGGCTACACAGCCCCATGCACTGCGTGTTCTGACACCTTTCTATCATGGCCAGCATTAAGTTTTTCAGCAGTTTGTGCTACAATAGCTCTTCAGTGTGATCGGACCAGACGGGCTAGCCTTTGCTCCCAATGCGCATCAATGAGCCTTGGGTGCCCATGACCCTGTCGCCGGTTCACTGGTTGTCCTTCCTTGGGAACACCCCAAAAGACCTGCTGTTTTGGAGATGCTCTGACCCAGTCATCTAGCCATCACAATTTGGCCTTTGTCAAAGTTGCTCAGATCCTTACTCTTGCCCATTTTTCCCACTTCCAACACAGGAAATTCAAGAACTGACTGTTCACTTGCTGCCTAATATATCCCACCCCTTGACAGGTACCATTGTAACGAGATAATAAATGTTATTTACTTCACCTGTCAGTGGTTTTAATGTTGTGGCTGATCAGTGTATTGTTACATCCCTCAACATATTTTAAGTGTATTTTTATTTGTGATAATTTGTTTGTATCTTTTCATCGGGGAGGTGTTACGTCGTAAGACATTTTCAATGTGAGATAACGTATCTGTTTTGGTTGTGTATTTGGGGATGGGAATGTATAGTTCCCTATCTGTCAATCACTTGATGTTGTGTTGATGTAGTGACACTAGGGGTCACACTTGGGAGCCCGAGACACCTCTGGTCTTTGATAAAAGGCCAATGAAAATTAGCGAGTGGTATTTGCATACCTCCCCTGGACATACGGGTATAAAAGGAGCTGGTATGCAACCACTCATTCAGATTTTCTCTTTGGAGCCGAACGGTCGATGTTTACTGAGCTGACTGTTCATTTATCTCTGCTGGATCTGATGGTGCATTTCAGCGGCTTCTCCCTCCTCTGCACTGGTGCACTGCAGAGAACGCCCCTGGGCGCTTTGGCAGGAAAAAGAGAGTATATTTTTCTAAAAGAGTATATTTCTCAAAAAGAGCGGCACACACGGAACGTCTTTTTAAAGACGCGTCTTTTTAAAGATGACTTTCCGTTTGTGTGTTATTCCTGGTTGCGGTCGTTTCCTCTCAACTTTGGACGGTCACGATCACTGTCTTTCATGTCTGGGCACAACCCACACGGAGACAGCGTTCATGGATGGATCATGTACTCACTGCGAGAACATGACCATGGTAACATTGCGGTCGCGGCTTGCTTTCGTAAGAAAGTGGCTCCTCGCCTCTGTCCTTCTACCTACGGGTATGAGGCCAGCGCAGCTAGCACTGGGGGCGATTTGGAGACCCCAATGGGACCACCTCCGCCGGGTATTCCCCCACGGACCTCCCATTCCCCAGCACGCTCGTCTGCCCCGATCGGGCTTCCGGATGAGTCCGCCAGCTCCTCTCACGGCGAGTTCGACCTCTTGTTCATAGCCCGCGAAGCTGATGAGCTCTCGAGCGCAGCATCGGAGAGCGGGCTCGTCCAGTCGGACACAGAAGCCTCAGCTGGGCTCCCCCCCTCGGGGGCGATTGCCCAGTCACAGGCAGATGCGGAAATGATGGACAAGCTTTCCCAGGCGGCCATGAGCGTTTTACAGCCCCTCCTTCATTGTACCGAAAAAAGGCGGTGGGTTGCGGCCAATCTTGGACCTGCGAGTACTGAACTGGGCTTTACACAGACTCCCGTTCAAGATGCTGATGCAAAAACACATTCTGGTGAGCGTCCGGCATCAAGATTGGTTCGCGGCGGTAGACCTGAAGGACGCGTACTTCCACGTCTCGATTCTACCTCAACACAGACCCTTCCTGTGGTTTGCATACGAGGGTTGGGCGTATCAGTACAAGGTCCTCCCTTCTGGTCTTTCTTCGTCCCCTCGCGTCTTCACGAAGGTCGCAGAGGCAGCTCTTGCCACGTTAAGGGAGGTGGGCATTCGCATTCTCAACTATCTTGACGATTGGCTAATCCTAGCTCACTCTCGGGATATGTTGTGTGCACACAAGGACCTGGTGCTCTCCCACCTCAGCCGACTAGGGCTTCGGGTCAACTGGGAAAAGAGCAAGCTCCTCCCGGTTCAGAGCATCTCTTTTCTCGGTTTGGAGTTGGACTCAGTCTCGTTGACAGCGCGCCTCATGAACGAGCGTGCACAGTCGGTGCTGACCTGTTTGAAGGCATTCAAACAGAAAACAGCGGTTCCACTGAAACTCTTTCAGAGGCTCCTGGGGCATATTGCATCCTCAGCGGTGGCCACTCCGCTCGGGTTGATGCATATGAGACCGCTTCAGCACTGGCTTCAGACTCGAGTCCCGAGATGGGCATGGCACCGTGGGACACATCGTGTGGTCATCACGCCGATCTATCACAGCCTCTTCAGCCCTTGGACCGACTCGCGTTTCTACGGGCAGGCGTTACCCTAGAGCAGGTCTCCAGGCGTGTCGTGGTCATGACAGATGCCTCCAAGATGGGCTGGGGTGCTGTTTGCAATGGGCACGCAGCCGCCGGCTTATGGACGGGCCGCTGCTGTGTTGGCACATCAACTGCCTTGAGTTGCTGGCAATTCTGCTCGCCCTGCGGAGGTTCCGGCCGTTGATCCAGTGCAAGCACATGTTAGTTCATACAGACAACATGGTAATGGTAGCATATGTCAACCGTCAAGGCGGTCTGCGCTGTATGTCACAACTCGCCCGCCGTCTCCTCCTCTGAAGTCAGCAGCACTTCAAGTCGCTGCGAACCACTCACATCCCGGGCAACCTCAACACTGCAGCAGACGCACTGTCACAGCAGGTTACCCTCAGGGGAGAGTGGAGGTGGAGGTGGTCCAGCTGATCTGGAGTTGATTCAGACAGGCACAGGTAGACCTGTTCGCCTCCCAAGAATCCTCCCACTGCCCGCTCTGGTACGCCCTGACCGAGAGAACTTTTTGGAATAGATGCGCTGGCACACAGCTGGCACCCTGGACTGCGCAAATATGTGTTTCCCCCAGTGAGCCTACTTGCACAGACCCTGTGCAAGGTCAGGGAGGATGAGGAGCAGGTCATCCTGGTAGCACCCTACTGGCCCACCCAGATGTGGTTCTCGGACCTCACGCTCCTCGCGACAGCCCCCCCCGGTGAATTCCCCTGAGGAAGGACCTTCTTTTTCAGGGATGGGGCACTAACTGGCACCCGCGACCAGACCTCTGAAATCACCATGTCTGGCCCCTGGATGGGACGTGAAAGACCTAAGCGGTCTACCACCCGCAGTGGTAGACACGATCACTCAGGCTAGGGCCCCCTCTACGAGGCGCCTGTATGCCTTTAAGTGGCATCTGTTCGCTAAATGGTGTTCTTCCCGACGGGAAGACCCCCAGAGATGCGCAGTCGGATTTGTGCTTTCCTTCCTGCAGGAGAGGTTGGAAGGGCGGCTGTCCCCTTCCACCTTGAAGGTGTATGTAGCCGCTATAGCGGCACACCACGACACAGTGGAAGGTAAGTCCTTAGGGAAGCACGACCTGATCATCAGGTTCCTGAGAGGCACCAGGAGGCTGAATCCCTTCAGACCGCACCTTGTTCCCTCATGGGACCTCTCTGTAGTTCTTCAGGGTCTACAGAGAGCCCCCTTTGAGCCTTTGCAGTCAGCTGAGCTTAAGGCACTCTCCTTGAAGACTGCCCTCCTGACTGTGCTCACTTCCATCAAGAGGGTAGGAGACCTGCAAGCATTCTCTGTCAGCGAAACGTGCCTGGAGTTCGGTCCGGGCTACTCTCACGTGATCCTGAGACCCCAACCGGGCTATGTGCCTAAGGTTCCCACGACCCCTTTTAGGGACCAGGTGGTGAACTTGCAAGCGCTGCCCCAGGAGGAGGCAGACCCAGCCCTGACGTTGCTGTGTCCAGTGCACGCTTTACGCATCTATTTGGATTGCAAGCAGAGCTTTAGAGTCTCTGAGCAGCTCTTTGTCTGCTTTGGTGGACAGAGGAAAGGAAGCACTGTCTCCAACCAGAGGATCACACACTGGCTCATTGATGCTATAACTATGGCATATCACGCCCAGGACGTGCCGCCCCCAGTAGGGCTACGAGCCCATTCTACCAGGGGTGTAGTGGCCTCCGGGTGGAATCGGTTTTGTCCCGAGTAGTGGCACGCACAAGCAGGTAAGTCCGGGACAGCCGGCCGGGTGTATTGCTTGCGCATAGTGCCTTTCACCTCCCCTGAGCTGAAGACGTGCGCCGTTAACTCCCAGTAGTGTTCACAAACTGTGTTCCCTGGTTGATTTCTTCCGCCACAATGCTGAACTACCCGTTGAAATGGCCGGGACCTTGTCTCGGCTCCTCAGCATAAAACCTGAATGAGTGGTTGCATACCAGTTCCTTTTATACCCGTATGTCAGGGGGAGTGGTATGCAAATACCACTCGCCAATTTTCATTGGCCTTTTATCAAAGACCAGAGGTGTCTCGGGCTCCCAAAAGTGACCCCTAGTGTCACTACATCGACACAACATCTCGTTCCCTCCATCAGGAAACGGAGGTTACGCAAGTAACCAGGACGTTTTGCAGGTCTGTTTTTCACCTGGCTTTTCTTGTCGCTCGTTCTACCGCTCACACTAATCACTACCAGGTGAGAGCACTAATGAGAAGTTCTCCTGACTGGTCTGGCTGTGAGCTGATGGAGGATATAAGTTGCTGGAAAGCTTCATTCCCTGTCTCCCCTCTCCTGGCTCAGATGTGTTGTTATACTCTCTTGTGAATTTGTTGTATATCGCTTGAGATTGCATTCGTGCCTATTGAGTGAAATGTTGTTAAAAGGTATTGTCCTAAGTCAAGTGTGCCTTGGACTGATTAGGTTGGGAACATTTGTAGGGAGGTGGGTGCCATTTTGTTTCATTATCTGTTTTCTCTTGTTTTGGGGTAGAAAGGGAGTTAGAGTATGTTTATGTTGTTTATTTCAATTTTCTTTTCTAGGAAAGTTGGATGACTCCTCCTTTAGGAATTTGTTAACTTTTGTTTGTTATTTTTGTCTTAGCCCACTCCTGAAGCCTTTTTGTCTCCTTTCTCATTTATTATTATTTATTATCAAATAAATGCCTTATTTTGCTTTCCAAAAACATGACTATTTTTGAGTGCTGGTATGGAAGGAGGAACCAAAATCTTCTTGTTACTGTTTTCCCAACCCTAGACTGGGACTAATCATAACAAAACGAAAGAAATAAAACAAATATAGTAGACATAACCAGTTTGTTCATATGTTTACAATGGTGTATACAGTTTATATATATTTATTATATTATTATATATAGTTTTTTTTTTAAATGACAAGAAATCAAGAGCTCAACAAACTACTTGTATACACTCTGCCCCCCTCTACCAGCTGTGCAGTGTCACGTGCTGAAATAACTCACTCTGGAGGACACTGCAGGGGAATTTAGACCCTACTCATGAAAAGGATAATGGACAGAACTGACAGAATGAAAGTAATACTAAGTGCTTAAAGTTTTTGGATTTTAGCACAGTTAGGAGCCGTTCACACAGGATGTGTTCTTGGGTTTAAAAACAGTTAGACGGAGCGATATTAGTATTGTCACTGCAAACATATAAGGGGCACTTTAAAAGGGGCAAGTGGTTTCAAAGGCCATGTTCAACTCTTCTAGAACATGGTTCTGCTGCCAACTGGCTACAAGACATGGCATTTCAGAGAAATGCAACAACCAGAAACAAGTCAAAGAAAATCTCAGTATTTGAATTTGAGGAAAAAAAAAAAAAAAAACAAGTCTGTAATTTAAAATTGATTCTCCCCTAAATTTACCAAACAGTGTCTTTATGCGGTCTGTGCAGTGTTTAAATTCCACTTCAGTGCTGATGTCAATCGTGATGTTCTAAGGCAAACGAGTGAATCTTGACAAGGTCGCGGGTTTAGTAGTCGGTTAACGGGAGTTAAAGTGATGTTCACTGCTGCCTGTTTGAGAGAGGCTATCAGAAATAATCACAGGCTGCTGTGCACAAAGCATTTCAACATAACCAGTGGAAAATTCTGCAGTGAATAACACTGCATGACATGGGTTGATTTAATACAGCACACTTTTATGACAACTTTGAGAAATACACTGAACTGTTGCCTTTAGAGGATGGTTATATTATGGATATCTACAGTAATTCAACATACACTACATGAATTAATTAATTAACGTTACACTTATATTGTGCTTTTCTGACACTACAATCAAAGTGTGTTACATAGTGAACAAGGGACTCTCCTCAAACACAACCAGGATGATACGATGGCAGCAATGGTCTGCCAGTACACTCACAACACACCAGCTGTTGGTGGAGAGGAGAGAGTAGAGTGATAGAGCCAATTCATGTATGGGGATTATTATGAGGCCATGACTGATAAGGGCCAATGGGAGGAATTTTGCCAGGACACCAGGGTTACACTCCTACTCTTTACAAGAAGTGCCCAGGGATTTTTAATGAACACAGAGAGTCAGGAACTCGGTTTAACATCTAATTTGAAGGATGGGATCGCCAAAAGATTGTGGGCGCCCTCTATAAAATTTTTCTTTATTTATTTATTAATCCCCTTTTCTCCCAATTTGGAATGCCCAATTCCCACTACTTAGTAGGTCCTTGTGGTGGCGCGGTTACTCACCTCAATCCGGGTGATGGAGGACAAGTCTCAGTTGCCTCCGCTTCTGAGACCATCAATCCGCGCATCTTATCATGTGGCTCGTCGTGCATGACACCGCGGAGACTCAGAATGTGGAGGCTCATGCTACTCTCCGCTATCCACGCACAACTTACCACGCGCCCCATTGAGAGTGAGAACCACTAATCGCGACCACGAGGAGGTTACCCCATGTGACTCTACCCTCCCTAGCAACCGGGCCAATTTGGTTGCTTAGCAGACCTGGCTGGAGTCACTCAGCACTCCCTGGATTCAAACTCACGACTCCAGGGGTGGTAGTCAGCGTCAGTACTCGCTGAGCTATCCAGGCCCCCTTGGCGCCCCCTTTTAATTAACATGCTTGGCTATTCCCATTAATTCCAGTGAAGAAAAATCTTACTGCTACAGCATACAGTGGCATTCTAAAGAATTGTGTGTTTCCAACTTTGAGGTAACAGTTTGGGGGGGGGGGGGGTCCTTTTCTGTTTCAGCATGACAATGAGCCTGTGCACAAATGAGGTCCATAAAGTAATAATGTACTGAGTCTGATGTTGAAGAACTTGACTGGCCTGCACAAAGCCCAGACCTGAACCCATCTGAAAACCTTGAATTGAACATCAACTGCAATCAAGCGTCTATCCAACATCAACATCTGAATGATGCTCTTGTGTCTGAATGGGAGCAAATCTCCATATTAATGCAATCCAACTATATTCCAACATCAAGTGGAAAGCCTTTTCCAGAGGAATGGATGATGTAATAGCAGCAAAGAGTGGGATTAATCCATATTGTTTTGAAATGAAATGTTATACAAGCACATATGAATGTTGGTGTTCTGGTGTCCACAAACATTTGGTCATATAGTGTAGTAGTAGGTGGGAGAAAAAAAAAGATTACAATACTGTATCAATATTCTAACTAGGGATGTGCCCGAAGCCAAATACCTTATTCGGAAAGGCATGAATAATTACTTCAAAATGAATAACGGATTCATACGAATAATATAAAAAATATTTGTATGACTGATTATCCAAAAAGCACAAAGATAAAGCGACATTTAAATATTTCCAAAATTACAACAAATGTATGAATCTGTGCAGCCAATATTTCTAAAGTGTAAACCTTATGAATGAAAATGTGCACAGTGTGATTTCAGATCGGATGTGTGTGGTCTTAACTCCATTTGCGGTCTCTGTCAATTGTTCACATTTGGAGCTTGTTAAGTGTAACATTAATTAAGATACGACATCATATTCACGTTCCACGTCTTGAAATGTCTATGTTAATGTATCACACAATTCACATGAAATGATTCCCATGTATTTATTTATAGCCTAAACCTGAGCACGATGTTAAATTCCTGACCTGGGCCTCATTTCCCAATAACAATTGATCTTAGCGGTTAAGAGCGTTTTCTACGAGCGATTTTACGAACGTTCGTTATTTTTTACGTGCGTTTCCCAAAACTGCTCTTAACATGAACATGTGAGGACGCGATTTAAGAGCTACTTAAGAGAGATGCTGTCCATAAACGTGAAGTGCATATAATGCTGAATAAGGAGATGCATGGAAGCTGCGCTTTAGGGACATTCACCAATAAAAGGGAGATCTGCTCTTTACTCCCAAAAGTGATAATGGTAACATCGATTAGCAACTGCATGGTGCGGGCGAGAGCGCCCTTAGGTGTCAGAGAGGAAGAGGAGATGAGGATGAGGAGCCAATATACTGTATGGACGATTTTCATGTACGGCAGCAAGTTATTGGCTTTTTTCCTTCTCTCTCTGATTGTGATTTTTACAATTCTCTGCAACAATCATGCCACAACTTTGTTGTTACCAACTAGTCCACAAATAACTTTATTTGTTTACATATTAATTTATCTGTTCATCCAATACTGACTAACCATTTTCTGCATTTATTATTGTTATTATTATCATTATCGTTATTATTATTATTAGCCTTTTCGGTTAAAAATAATAATAAAATAAAACGTAAGTATACTGATATTAAATGAGCATAAAGTGTAGCTATAGGTATTTAAATTGTATCAGGTGTAATTTCGCAATTGTCCTGCTGGTGTCTGCATAAATCTGTGTTTTTATGATGCTCTTAGCGCTGTACGACTACTCCAGAGCACTCTTTAATCTACGAGCATTTTCAAGTACTACTTAAGTTTTGATGCTTTCTGGAAACGGGCTGCAAATCTAAGATGATTCATAAGATGGATTCTACGATCTACTTAGGCTTACAATGCTTTTGGGAAATGAAGCCCATAAAGTGATTTCACGTCGGATCTCGTCTATCCGTCTAACTAAATAATGGTGTCCTGTCGTAAAAATTCCTGATAGACTTATGGGACTTTCACCCATTTGTAGGCTATATTGATTTTATTTTACTTTATTTTGAATTTGTATTTATTATTCACTGCAAAATGTGTTCTTGACATTTCACATTTTGCTTGACACCTCCTGCCTCCAGAATAATGTTGTTATACATGCACAGACAAACGAAAATTCTGTTTTATGCAGATATTAATATCTGAAATACCAGGAGAAACCACAACATATTCCACAGTTAATGTAGCCAACAAATTCAGCTTCATCTGGCAAGAAAAAAAAGAATAAAATAATATATTTTAAATAATAATTGTATAATAATAATAATAATAATAATTATTATTATTATTATTATTATTCGGAGAGTATTATGAAAAGGCATATACAAGGCATATTTTATTAATAGAACTATTAATGTAAGAGTAACACTTAAAAATAGGTGTTTCATTTAGTTTTGACGCACTTCCGGTTTAAGCCCCGCCCACACCCGGTTCTATCCGAATACAGAGATAGATACAGATAATTTTGTAATATGAACAGATACAGATACAAATACAGATAATGGCTTCGCTGCACACCCCTAATTCTAATGTCATAAAACATAATATTTTTTATTTACATTTTTCACATTAATATTTTTTGGAAAAAAAGAGATTGACCACAACACGAGCAAGTGTGTGAGAAGATGAAATGTACTGCAGTGTGAGATCAGCAAACACTCAATTGTTTCTATATAACTAAACTCAGAACAAGCTAAGAATAAAGAATAAATGTAATTAGATTAACTTGTTTCATTTGTTACAATGTATATTTATTATAGTGTTCGACTAATATTATTTTTTTTAATGGCCGATGCTGATGCCGATATTCAATGAGCAGGGTGGCTGATAGGACAATATAATGCCGATATATCTCACAATTTTATATAGTAAATACATTTACATAAAATTGCTAAACTAAATAAATTACCTTTAATTTAGCACTATATTTACTCAAAATTTCACGCAAAACTTAAAATAATTACTTATAATAATAATAACTTTTAGAAAAAACACAGTAATCCAGCAACCACGGATGTCATGTTCACTTTAGCAGTCACATTTTCTCATTATAATTGTACATACAGTGCACAGTGAATTTGACATTTACTTAAAGCGCATAGGAAGCACTTTTACTTTGAAGTTTACTGGCTGTTTACATGTCTCAGATGGCTCCTTTACATGCAAGCAGGTGATTCTCTGCACCATCGCGGTTTGAGAAACTAAACGGCCAAATAGAAAAATGTATCGGCAATGCTAACAATTTAAAAATTCTGAATATCGACCAATTTATCAGACTCTGATATATATTGGTCAACCATTAATTATACATTTTATTCATTTAGCAGACTCTTTTATTCAAAGCGAGATGTCCATACAGATGCTCCAAACAGCTAGTATGCAAGGGTTTTCATGTATTAATAAACACGCTGGCACCAAGGTGAGGAAACCTGGGTCCAGATGGTAATCTGTGAGTGGACACATCAGACTGACACAACCATCTGTCTGAATATTCTAGCAGTCCAAAACACAATGAAGGGAAGAAAAGTGGAGAAGTGATGCGAAAAATCCTGCATTCTTAACCAAACTTAGACAAGTGCTTTACTGTATTTAACTTACTCACCAAGCAGACAAAAGCAGGGAGGGTATAAGCTTCCAACTTACCTAAATAAGAAAACAAAATAGAAAGAGAAAATTTGACCAACACTCAACAAGTTAAAATGTCTATTTAAACAAATAAAACGGTTCCATCCATCCATTTAATTGTATTATATTATTTATTATGCAACAAGTTACATGCAAATGTAAAGGTGTCTTGAAGAGTCTAAAGTATGCCAATAATTTCCACAAGGATCCATGAATGAAAGGGAAACAAAGCCTTCGAAAACATTATTGCAACACCATTTTAGCTGTTTATACTTGTGTTAACTCTCTCTTTCCTGTTGTCAAATCTATATTTGTCTCTCTCCTCAACCCATCACTGGCCTTTTGCTGGGATCAATACTTTGGAAACAAAGGCTGCTGGTGGTACTGAAAATCAGCACACATCTACATGAGAAATGTCAGAGAGCTGTAGTCAAAACACACAGATCAGATACACACACAAACACATACACACATGATTCCTTTGCATGTCACTGTGTTTGACAGATTGAGAGCTGTGAAGGTTTGTGGAGATGTAAACAGCCTGCACGAAGGGATGCAGCCTGATTTATGTACTGTGCACAAATGCTGGATGAAAAAAAAAGAAAAGACAAAACCACTGTGTCGCCCGAACCACAGTGACTATCCTATCATTACAGAGAGTCAAAAACACATGCTGTCTCCACACACATCCACATAAAGCATATATTTTAGTGGAGAAAAATTCCCCCCTCACAAATACTCACAAACCTGAAAGCCCTTAAAACCTGTGCTAATGAGAGCATAATCTTAAAGGAACTGGTCTATATGGAAGCGACTGTAAAAATACTGGACATATCGACAGTAATACTGTTGTTTTACAGTTAGCAATTAAATATTCATCACAGGTCAATATTTTGTTACAATATCATGAGTAACAAGTAAACCCTAAAAGGCTAGGAATGCATGTGAATGCAGAAATGCAGAAGTCTGTCTGAAGCTATTAAGGTACATTAAAATATGCCATGTAGATAATGCATTATCATATAGCTGAACCCATTAAACAGCCATCCTGTTGGAATTCTATTAATAGAAAATAAAATAAAAATGAAATATAAAAGGCAATATTCTTACATATTAAGGACATAAAATTAACTGGAATTACCAAACTGGGGTTTCCTAATTCTATTGATTTAATAAGGCTTTTCAAGTGGAAGCTATTGAGTTCTTGACAGCCCTCTGAGAAAGCAGTGAGCTCTCAGAGAAGATGTCCCTCATGGTCCTCTGTTCCTCAACCCAAATACTGCACCATCCTCTCTGCTCCTTTTAATCAAGGTGGTAAAATAAGACTATGAGCAGAATTCCCCATTAAGCTTCTTTTATTTGGTTCTGAATAGCTTTTCCGTATTTTGATTCTATTGTGCATGTGAAGGCCATTTCACATTGCCAGCAATAGTCAGGCAAGTAAGAAAATATTCCTGCCTATATTGTGATCGACTTGACTGTTCATTAATGTGGTGGATGTGTTCAGCAGTAACCTTCAAAAATCTGTTTTTCTGAGCAGAGGGAGGCTGTGCCATGACTTACATGGCATGATAAAGATATTTAGCATCACAAAAAACATCATATTGTAACAGTATATTACAACCTGGTCTCAAAGTGAAAACGTACCACTATATACATTTTTGCAAAACTTGTTATACGTGTCTCCAGGTACAATTCCCTGCAAGTTTCCAGGTGAAATGAACACTAGAGGCGCTACAACAACTGTGTGTTTTAATCACTTTCACTCAAATCATGATTTCAGTGGCTGACTATGACATTATAAACACTTATTTTTATCTCTATTACTCAGACCCTGCTATGTTATGATATCAAGACACTTTTTCTCTAATGTATCTTTTGAAAAATTATACAT
This sequence comes from Myxocyprinus asiaticus, assembly GCF_019703515.2. NCBI lineage: Eukaryota > Metazoa > Chordata > Actinopteri > Cypriniformes > Catostomidae > Myxocyprinus > Myxocyprinus asiaticus. The sequence continues at coordinate 31,346,761 of NC_059362.1, forward strand.
TTTATTGCTTGCATTACAGACCTACCTACATATATACACTTATTCCAATATGATTAGCATCTCATAGAGCATTGGACATTGGACTCGGAGAACCCAGGCAAGTACTCAAGCTGACACGTGACACGACAGAGACATAGAAGCGACATGATTTGATGTGGTTGCTTCAGAAAATGTGCTTTTCATTTCGCTTCTGCATTTCAAAACACTATCGGTTAAGGTTAGGCATTGGTTAAGGGTTAGGATGTCTGCTTTGTTAAACTCTCATTTCTCTTTTTGGACACTATTGGTTAAGTTTAGGGTAAAGTTTTAGGGAAGGGAGGCACGTTTTATTCAAACCTCCACCTAAAATTCACCTTAAAAACCTTGTCTGATTAAAACCTCATTTTGCTCGGTTTTGGTGCCCCCTGCTGGAGAGTTCACTTGAAAAGTGCAGCCAAATGTGTTATGAAGCACGTAATTTCAGTTTTGCAAAAACGTTGCAATGCTCACGTACATTTCATGAGACCAGGCTGGTATATTATATTGTAACAATGGATGGATGGATGGATGGATGGATGATAGAGACAGACATGCCAGAATTATTGATAATGAGTGGAAATCTATTTGGAATTTGGAATCCTTTGATGATCTGCTGTGTGAATGGTCCGGTCAATCACTGTAGAGGCAGTAATATTCTGTCACTTGTCTGACTATTGGCTTGACCAAGACCAGTTTCCTGTAGCTTCAATAACAGTAAAAGCCTGAGGAGAGAATCAAAGTTTCCAGCCAAACCTCACTCCTTTTCAAGAATTATCTCTATTGATTGCAGTTCAGACATTTGTCTGTGAGACTGGAGGACTCAGAGTTAGTGATCAATTATTTCAATCTAATAATCAGCTTATTGATGCCACTGAGGTAAAACTAATTGCCAGTCTGAATGCATGAGATCACAAAGGTGAAAATAAACATACCTCTGTAAGTATACTATAATAGGTCATTCCCAAATTTATTTCAAGAGCTGTGTACAGTTTGTGTTTTGTTTACAGTGCAGAAACACAGAAGTGTGACTAGCTGCATAATCTGACAGTATTCATGCTGCCAGTGCTGAATGCAATAGCAGGAAAAAGAGGTGAAATTCAGGGGTTTAGCCTTGTTATAATTCCAGCAGTGAGGTGCACTTCATTGGTCGACACGATAATTCTGCAGAGCAACTTCATGCATATTCTAATTCAAGACCTCTCTCACCCTCCACTGCATCAGTGCAATGAGAGTAAAATCTGGTGAAATCCCAAGAGAATGATGATGAAAGAGAGAGTGACTTGAAGCAACAACAGAGAAAGAGAGGATGCATAAATGAAGGCAATGCAAATATTTTTAGATTAATTTCTAACTTCAAATTACTTTTTGCATAGGTACACACACTTAGCAAGTGAATTGGTGGGTTTTTGTTAAATGTGAGCCAAAATCATCACAATTAAAAGAACCAAAGACTTAAACTACTTCAGTCTGCTTCAATGTGTGCATTGAATTTATTTAATACACGAGTTTCACAATTTGAGTTGAATTACTGAAATAAATGAACTTTTCCACGACATTCTAATTTATTGAGATGCACCTGTATGTGCATGCATGGCAAAAGTTTAGCAAAAGTCAACTTCAGAAAGTTAGAATAGACTCAAGGGACATTACACATCACTGTGGCAGGGTGAGCAAGAGACAGACAGTAGGTGTGGCGTCAGGCCTGAGGAGAGGCGTTCATTTTTAAATAATAAACACATAAAAGCACACAAAAAATGGGGGAAAAGGGTCCAAAGTAGGACTGTGCAATTATCGAAATTGCAATAATATCGCCATGTGAACATGTGAGATTTCTAAACCGCAGAAAGCTACAATTCCACCCCCCTCCCCCCAAAAGTGTGCAAAAGATGTTCAACAATCAGAATGCAGCACACCTAAAAGATCTGGCGTGAGAACAAAACAGAGTGTGCTAACGAGTAATGAGGAAAGTACAGAAACAGGAAAAATGAATTCAGGACAGAATAATGACTTGGTGCTGAAAAAAATAAAATCTACATCTGTGGTTTGGCAGTATTTTGGATACAGGAGAGAATATGTGTCACAGACCCAGGTAATTAGCAAGACCTTTCAAACTATTATTGCGATAAAACAGAGTAACACCACTAATCTGTTCCAACACCTGAGATAGCCCATGTACACTGTCAGTAAAGATGGCTTCCAAAAAATTATACAAACACTCGACAAGAGATGCCAACTGCCATCGCAAAGTTATTTTTTCACGAGTTGCCATCCCTGAGATGTATGCTAAATGCAAGTTCGGTGCTGAATCTGAGCATAAACAAGTGAAACACTATGCGACAACAACAGATATGTGGTCAAGCAGAATAATGGAGCCATATATACACTCACTTATCACTTTTTAGGAACACTTTGGTCCTAATAAAGTGCCCAACGTGGTCTTCTGCTGTTGTAGCCCATCCATCTCATGGTTTGACGTGTTGTGCATTCTGAAATGCTATTCTGCTCACTGCAATTGTACAGAGGGGTTCTCTGAGTTATCGTAGCCTTTCTGTCAGCTCGAACCAGTACTTTGAACCAAAGGCAGAAAGTATCCAAAATAAACAGGGGAATTTGGCGTACTCGCGGTGTGAGAGGGCTATGTGAAGGTCGGGGAGTGAACAGAGGGTTTGGTCCAGGTTAAAGGGGCGGGGTCTTGTGTCCGCATGTGCTCCCTTTCTGGTCAAGGGTGGAGATGTGGCGACTTCCCTAGCAGCTCGGCTTCCCTGGACCCAAGGCGCGTGGGGAGAATGGCATCCCAGCATTCCAGCCCGTCGGCCGCAATGCATGCTCTAACCCCTGGCGTCACAACTCTGGGTACTGGGGACCGGGTTCAGCGACGGATACCCCACTAATCAGAACATGTATTATAATGTAGAGTAGTTTCAAATGTGCAGTTGGTTTTAATATGATTAACATACACCAGGGAATTAAAATAAATAAAGCAGCCTGATTATGTGATTGTCAGCTGACACACTATATCGACACATACTGCACATACTAATAAATTATTAAAAAACAATTAACACTGTGGCTATTTCTGTGCTCCACAGAATTATGATGCTCTCATTTATTTATTTTACACACTAAAAGCATATACATTACTAATACTTCACTCAAATTATCCTTGAGCAGATACTCTTGGGAGATATTCAAACTGTTCATTATGTTCCTCAGTCCTTATTTTAATTAAGGTTCACTATTTACTGGTAACATCTGCCTTTCAGTTCACCAAGCACCAGCTGACAGTTGTTCACAGTTCTTTTCTTGTCTTTGGTACACAACTTTTGGGATGACGAGTTGGTTATGTAACAAGGCTGAATAGTGGGAAGATAATATAAAGGAATAAATAAAGTAAACACATTACACTTTGTGTGAACAACATGGAAGCTACACTCCCACAAATGGCAAAATCCATGATAAACATGGATTTAACTAATGTCTTTTTCTTTGCTGTAGCAGAATAAATAGCTCTTGGTAGAGATGTCTCAATAGAAGTACTGTAAGTCTAATGTCATGAGTGTGAACAGTATTTGATCTGAAAAAGTTCCAGAGCTCTCTGTTAGAGCTTTGCTAGACTCTTTAAGGCTTTTTACAGCTGTCAAACTCTAAGAACAAAAGTTTTGCATTTGAGAAAAGGTGTTACACTGCCACATTCCATTCCTGCTTCTCATACACCAAGACACACGCACTCACAATTCCAAATTTTAAAAACAAAGCACTATTCATGTAGACTTGGCAGCCACGTGAACTGCTTTTCACATCCTGAGGCAAGACTGGAGATAGCTAGTTCATGTGATATTTTCTGTGCTGCTTTCAGTTTTAAACGCTGAAGTGTAGTCTGATTGATAACATGTAAAGCTGTACCTTTTCAAATTCCCACATGACATTAAATGTGCATGTTTATATTACACAGTCAAAGCATGTAGGCCCTTCAGTTAATTATATAATTAATAATTAATTGCATATTACAATCAAAAGGGTAAACAGCATAGTCACAATTTTAGGTTTTGATTCATTTTGGCTTCTAACTTTGTGTTAGAAGCTGAAATTAATATGTGATATTGAGATTTGAGGTCTGTCAGACGCACACACAAACACACAGATATACAAATACAAAACAGTCACCCCGATTCATACAAACACAGGAGTTCTTTAACAGCAGAAAGAATAAAATTCCTTTAATGATTTTTCTAAAGCAGTAACCCAAAGAGCATGCCTGCCCATATTTCCAATGTGCAGTCTCCAAGCTCAGTAATAAATGGCTCAATTAATTGTAATCTAGTGATTTTGACCTTGTTTCTCTCCAGTACAATACATTTTACTAAATCAGCACGCTCAGTAAAGCTTTTACATTAAGTTGCATTTAATTAGATAGAAACTCCCCCAAGGATCACTCTCTGTGCATAAACCATCTACTACATATTTAATGAAAATGTCACTATATGTGTCACTATCTTAATGAGTTTTCTACATTACAATCTCTGGATTCATGATATTATAAAGTATAGTCCAAAGTAAGTCAAACTGGTTTCATTCCAATTCTTGTTTGTGTGGGCAGGTTTAAGTGGTTTACGAGGTTTATGTTTTTTTAGTTTACAAACTGGTAATTACAAGGGTATTATGCTATAAATGTGGATTATGAGGACATTTCTAGTGTCCCCATAATTCAAATCGCTTAAAAAACTTACTAAATTATGCTTTATTGAAAATGTAAAAATGCAGGAAGTTTTTTGTGAGGGTTAGGTTTAGGGGTAGGGTTAGGGTTAGGGGATAGAAGTATAGTTCGTACAGTATAAAAATCATTATATCTATAGAGAGTCCTCATAATGATAGCTGCACCAACATGTGTGCGTGCGTGCGTGCGTGTGTGCGTGCGCGCGCGCGTGTGTGTGTTAGCCAAATCTGACAAAACCTCCCTTTGGGGACATTTAGGCACAATCCTCAATTGGAAAATCCCCTTTTACATAGCTAGGCAAACATGTGTGTGTATGTGTGTGTGTGTGTGTGTGTGTATGTGAGAGAGAGAGAGAGAGAGAGAGAAAGAGAGAGAGATAGAGATAGAGAGATAGAGAGTGTGTAAAATATAAGAAGTTATTTAAAGCAATTTAAGGGAGGAAAACCAACAATATTTTTACAAATATATATATATTTTTTGTGATACTCAAATAGTTCTAACATTTTTCCTGTGTTTAGTGAATGCCATCATACAGAAGTGTTTCATAAATGAATTTATGAAATTTAGAAGAATTTTCCAGATGACTTGGAGACATACTGTTGGCCTATTTAATATAGACAGTAGGGCTGGTTATCGATACAGATTTCCTGATTCAATTTCATTCCGTATCACAAGCTCTCGATTCGATTCTAATTCGATATTGATTCATGTGGGTATATTTCAGTTATAATGTCTCTTTTGCTTACATATAAAATACATTCTCTCCCAGCTAATGCTGTAAATTATACAGGGGAACTTCTAACTAGGTACATTATGAAAATATTAATTTTACTAATTATATTTTCTTAGTTTTTTTTTAATCATTTTTGGACACATTTTAGCTTTTTAAAAATGAACAATTCACTGTATTTAATCAATAAATATGATATTGCATATACTGACTGTAAAGAACAGAAAGAGTATAAAAGGAGACATTATTCAATGACAAATTGGTTGCGTGGATCTCGTCTTTGGACACACACAGAACAACTTATACTCTCAAAATGCAATGAAAGGATCTTGATGCTGAATACTCCACCACTATACTACACAATTAGTGAAATCTAAACATTTACCAGCCAGTAGCCAAATATATATAGTCGAATAGTGCAAAATTTGTGATTCTTGTGATCGAATAGTCTCTCATTTGTGAAATGAGTGATTCTCTCAAAAAAGATTGATCCATGGCTTTTGAGAATCAATATCTAATCGACAAATATATAAATACATTTATCAAAAAATCTATATTTTTGCCTAGTCCTACTAGACAGAGAAGTGTTTATTGTGTTAGTAGTTCTGTCATTTAGTTCAACGAAACACCATATGGGAATTCAGCTTTAATTTCTTCAGTAAGCTAAACTCTATGAAGCCAGTCTCACATGGCAATATTAAGTTAATAAAGAAACATGGGAGACTCCATTAACATTATTAAGTCTTCCATATAAACATAAATTAGGTTGTCTGGTCTATTTTTCCACAAACCAAATGATGAGTAAGATGTAGCCCAAAACCAGGAGGCATTAACATTCACAGGAATATGATGCTTATGAATAATCAATTATCTTTAATGAATAATCACTAACACATAATGAGTACAGATAAATATTAATTATCTCTGTAGGGGGAGGAACTGCACTGAGACTGCATCAAGGGGTGCCATGACAGCCAAAACAACATCAAAGGGAAAGTTTAATAGAAAGAAAAACTCCAATGGTAAAACATGTCCACACTATGGATGGTTGGATTGTATGGTTGAATTGCTTTCTTCAGTAATCCCTCTCTAGCAGCACTCTCAATCCCTCCCTTTTCCCCACTCTCATTAACTTGTAAAGCTTGTGGAAATATTACACTATGACTGACCTATAAATCTGATATTGCAGAAATAGGATGATGCTTGTTTAAAATTATTATGCTACATCTGAAAAAGAATTGTGGACTAAATGACAGCAATGTTGGACGTGCTCATAATTACTTCTTTGTGAGAGGTTAGCTGAAAAGATTTAATGGCCAACAAGTCAAAGATAAATGTTAATTCCTTTAATACTGCTTAACATTTGCTCAGCTTTCTTTTACACTTTAACTCAAAAAATCAAATTAGCTTATATAGTATAGCTAGCATGTAGAATTCCCATTGCAGTATTAAGCTTATTTTACCCATTTAGTAGCACAGTAATTTGTTGGTGGTACACACAATGTTAATGGTTGGAATAGAGGTCTACTGAGGTTTTAACAGATGGCACTGTAGTATTAACTGAGGAACAATGACAGGGACTGACTGCTTTTTTTCATGGTTTTAAGTACTGTATTTTACCATTTGAGTTGCATCAGTGTGGTATCTGCTCTTCATCATACAGTACACAATTCATACAATATGTTTCAGCACTTTTCCATCCGTGGATTATTTTATTTTATTTTGTTATTTACACAAGGGAGTATCAGCCTCCTGATTTGAGTGTTCCAGTGTTCCTTGTGTTCTGTATGAGACACTAATTTTTTTAACACTATCCAGCATTGGTTGGAATTGCCAGGGATACATGAGTCATAATATGATAACTACTGAAACTGTGTAATGAATAAACAATCCATGATGTTAGTATGAATAGATTGTTGGGCACGATTCAGAAAATGAGAATCAGTCTTAAAGTTCTTTTAGTTTGTATGTTATGATTAGAAAGGAACAACTTAGAGTTAAACAGAGTTGGAGTTAAATGTGCTGTATAAAGTGTATTATGTTCTATGAAAATGAAAGTGATTATGATCTATGTCAAAACGCCAACATTTTCAAACGCCAAAATGCATTTCTAAACCAAATTAAAAACCAAACAAACAATAAACAAGCATTAAACACAGTATACAAGGTTTGCAAATCAGCATATTTTTTATTCTTTTTCGTCCAGCATAAAGGAGAATTTATTTTCCATGACTGCAATTTAAACTTCTTACTATAAATTAATCATGCCTCTTTCTAAGATTAAGGCTACTTTACACTTTCTACTTTAATATTCTTAACCTACTTTTAAAAATAGGAGAGAAGATAAATAGAAATTGCTTTAAGCACTAAGTGGAAGAAAAGGTTAATTAAAATAAGGTTCATTCCTGGAATAAAACCAGGCCTGAAGGAGGAATCTCTCGTCACATAAAAACAAAAGAGATTATTGAAAAAAACTGGAGGAAAAGCTCTGCTTATCCCTCCTTTCTCCCTGAAGGCTTCTTTAATTATTTTCATCCATCCCTCTAAATCCTACAGTGATTTGTGCCTAGTGACATCATGCAAAATGGATGAGAGCGGTTGAGGTGGCATGCTAAGCACTTATTTAGTTTCCACAGGAAAATCACATTCAAAATCATATATTATGAAAAGAATATATTACAGATGCAGGATGCTTGAGAAAAAGCAAAAGGGGGTGTTGTGTTACACAGTTAACCAAATACAATGTGCTTTTTTATTGCTCGAGCAGGGTTTGCAAGTCAGCAAATATTATTTACCTTAAACAATGTAAATCAGGTGTAAATCTAGATCTAGGTGTAGGATTGAAGATTTCACAAATACAAAACAGCTAAAGCATTACACGACTTGCCAAAGTTATAATATAATAATAAAATGACTGTTTAGATCAATGTTGCAGTTATCTATTTGCGTTCTGTGAACCTGAGCCACAACATAAACACAATATTTGAAATGTTTGACCTTATTGAAATTATTATACTGTTATATTTATAATTTAGGGTTTACATCCTAAAACACCATAAACAGGTTTATAATGTCTGACAGTCTATGGACTAAAATCCTCTCCTAAAATGTCACAAAAAACAAGTGTTGTGGAAAAAGACAATGTACAAAGAAAACATTTGAATAATTACAAAAATGACTAAAGTAATTCAATTTAAAGCAGTGCTACTACAGTCAACAAAGCACTACTTTTGTAAAAATTCACCACCTTCAGCAATATTTTTCAAGACAATTACTGTCAATTACTTCAAATTACCTGCTGTAAAATTTTCCAGTTATTATGCATAATCTTTTTTTTTTTTTTTTGATGAAAAAAAAAAAAAGGTAAAAGTCAGTTAGCCTATTTATTTGTAAAATATTTTCAATTTATTCAATTAAGGGAGTAGCACTTAGCATCCACAATGTATACAACATCTCCAAGAAATATATATGAATGGTTTCTGGTGGGCATGACCCTAATTATACAGGACTTTTTGAGACTGACTATTTGACTAGTTGTTCAAACAATAAACCAACTAGTCAATTTTGAAAATGTGTGCATCCCTAATTAAAATACCTGCCTCCTTGTATTGATGTGTTACACATGTAACACATTTTGGGGATGAATTTATTGAATTTACTATAAAAAGAAAACCAACTATAAAATCCAGTCTATAGCCCTAAGTCCAAAGTGATAGTCAAGCACAATTTATTTGCAAACGAACATACACAAATCCAGTAAAATCTTTGTTTCCTTTGATTTTGCTGACTATCTGACAGAAGACAGCAATTTAATTTCAGCAAAACAGGATGGGGTAATTCCATGGCCAATCCTGACAGAACAAAAGCAACACATCTGACAGCAGACCAGAAAGCAGATAGACTGGCTAATCAGCTACTGTATACATTTCCATTCCAAACAATAGAGAACAACGCAAACTGGCTTTTCAGAAACTGACAGATATTTGTATAGACGGACTAGCTGCCTGTTTGAGGATCAAGACAGTAGTCTGTGCTGGGAATAATTACCATGGAGTATATCTGTGTTGTGTATTATTAGCATAGATGCTAGCATGCCAACTTCATTTGTGCATTTGGTGAGGACTGTTAGTGTTAGATATAAGTACACACTTGTCTGTGGTGGTCTGTGGTCTCCTGTGGTGTAGACGACACAGGACTGAAATAAGGATACATTGATTAGTCAGTTTGGTGCTAACGTGCTAATGTGAAACATATCTAACACAGCATGGGGTTTCTGCTTGCAGAGACAGCTGAAGAGCAGTCTGAATATCTCATCAATAATTAAACAGCAGACATGCTCTAATGAGGACCTGATGCTATTAAGGAGATAACACTTGAACTCGGGAAAGGTCATGCTCAAACATACAGATTAAGGGGCCGTTTAGACCGATCATGTTTTTGCCCTAAAAAGTCTAGAAATTTAATCTAACAAACAAAAGATTTCAAGCAGAATTATTCAATATTTTAGTGGATTTCCTGTATTAAGATGAGATTCAAATACTTGTGCTTCTCATCTGTGTCCCTGCATGTTGATATCAGACACACTGAAGAAGATCTGTTGAGTTCTCGTGCTTGTGTATGTATCCGCTTTTTCAAATTTTGCTATTGGACTGTTATTTCCCTTTAAAACAACACTTAATTAGCAAAGTTTAAATTCTTTATGTAGCGCAGTGGTTGATTGACAGGTGAGGGGTGGCACACCTTATTACCAGGTGTAAGCAGGGTCTATGTCTCTACCACAATTTCAATCAGTTTCTCTTTTTATTGCCTACCTTATTCTCGCCCCCCTCCTTTTTTAACCCCATTCCTCTTTGAAGCTTGACTCCCATTTTTAAGGAATTAATTACTTTTGAAGGCACCTAAAATGCTGTTATGCTCTCCAAGAGCAGACTATTCATTTCTAAAGAGAACTTCAAATATTACTATGTTCAAGAAAAATAGGTCAAATTCACTGTAATTAAAAATAATAACAACAATGAAGACTATTAACAGGATTCCTATCCCTCAGTTTTCACCACTTTCCACATGCCTAATGTATGAATCTGGAAAGCTGCAGATAACTTATCGATATGTCTTCTAAAGACAGAATTCGAACAAAGCAAGAAGGATGGTTACTGACCACATCTATCAAGCCGCTAGCCTTCTTTGTCTCCCCCTTACTTTAATGGGACTCGTTCATCAGACTGGAGTCCTGTCCATGACAAAGACCTGTCTGACACTGACAAATTCACCCCAACAACTGAAAATAATGACACAGCAAGTCCTTATTGATACGCATGGCAGCATATGATACTTCATACATATTATGACATGGTCTATTAAAGTAGATTGTAGGGATGCAAATTTAGACAAATTCTTTTAACTGGTTAACCGCTAGCATTAACCGGTTAACCGATAATCCATGAATCAAACAAGTGACCAAAAAGGCATGACAAAGGTCTATACTGACTGAAACATAACAGGCTCACATGACATATGTGCATATTTAGCAATAGTTATTATATCAACATTTGAATGAACAATTGTATATTTCATTTCATAACAAACAAATTTTGAATGGATCGCTTGCACTGCAAATTAGCCTACGAGGTTATAACTTTTGGCAGTTTAATGATGGAAGAATAAAAACAGCCAGCCTACCGACAAATTGTGCTGATGGGCATTCCTTGTCATTTTTGTTTAGAAGAATCAACATATATACAGTAACAGTTAGACCTCTTTGATTTCCTTGTCATGAACTGTTGGCTGTACCAAGATCCAGATACAAAACAAAAGGTGATAAAGCTTTTGTAGTGTAGGCCCCACAATTATGGAACAGCCTACTCTGGGATATTAGATCTGCTGAATCTGTGACTGTTTTTAAGTCTCGTTTAAAAACTCATTTGTATAGACTTGCTTTTATTACTATGTGAATGTGTTGTGTTTTACTGTGTGTGTTTTTGATTTTACGCTTTGCGAAGCACCTTGTGCTTAGTTGCTAAAAGATGCTATATAAATAAAATTGTTATTATTCATGGACAGGGGTCAGTATGGAACACCTGTTGACAGCAAGCCTGAGAATTGCTCCAAAGGCACTGACGTCCCTTTGCGCATCACACTCCCATCTCCCGTGCACCATAAGTGAAGTTCAGGGCTGTAAACATATGCTCTTAGATGTCGAGGCTTGCAGATGTTTTTTCATATGGACTTGCATTGTACTCGTGCTACTACTAAACTTCAACGTTTTATTTTACAATTTGCATTTGAACGTCTTCAGGAACAAAATGGTCCCACAGCGCATGCTTCCTATTTCCTTGTCATTCAGACTAAGAGGAAGACAAAGGTTGTAAACAGTGCCCTCGTATGCACATAGCATGCCTTACATGTTAAACCCATCAAATTAACTCTCTGTTGTATCTTTAACCTTTTGGTTAATTTTTGACTGATAGTATTATTCTACAAATTGTTAATTCCGGTTAATTGGTTAACCAGTTAAACGACTACATCCCTAGTTTATTGACAGTACGCAAGAGATATATACCTGAAGCTATTGCTGAAGAGACATACGCTTTTTGAGCCTGAGCCGTCAATGCCATGTGACCAGTCACTCTGGACACAGGTAAATTACATTATGACATGTTTGATTGGCTGATGGCACTAAAATAATGTGCAGAATCCCAAGTCCAAGTGGACATAACCACACACACACACACATACACACACACACACACACACACACACACACACACACACACAGCAGAATAGCACAAATAAGCTTGTCACAAATCACCACAACCATGAATCTAATCTTCTTCAAACTGCAAACTGACTGCAACTTGTACTATAAACATAATATAGATAGTTGGTGCAGTTTGGGTTGAGTGAAATCTCCAGGGGACATTCCTGAACCAGCTGTCCCGAGTAAAATAAAACTGAGAATTTATTCAAGCATGGAACTGTACAACTGACCTACATTGACAATGCACTTCATTGCAATACATATTTATAACTCATGGACAAACACTCACACATATTTTCCCTCATTTCTCATTTCCATTTCTATCTCGCTTCAGTTCTGTGCATCAACTGTGACATATAATATATACTGAAAACACTGCAAGACACACTGTTGAACAAACTCTCGTATACACAATTTTCATCATTCAAACATAGATAACAGACTGACAGTTACTGTAACCAGGGCAGACTATCCTTTGAATCATATATGTTTATCTGTTTTGAGTCCAGATAATTGCAGCATTCAGGAGTCAGCTTTATGTTATGCAGTTGTAAGAGTGGGTGACTCTTGTTTACTATGGTCCTGGTCTCTTTTAGGACATCTGCCTAATGCATGTGTACTTGAGTGTCTGTTATTTGATATGCTGTATGTCTATGTGTGTGTGTGTCTATTTGAACGTGAGTGCACACAGTCTTGAGGGAAAATATGTTCACACACCCCTAAACAGAGCGTGGTGAGGCACCTCTGTGTTTATAAAACACTGTCTTATTCTGAGAGGAATATATATTTATGCTGAGAGGAATGTGCCTCATAACCCCATTCATACAGAAAATTGCAGTCATGCATGTAGAAATTGCGCTGTACACAATGAGATAATAGGCAGAATGACCAGAGATTCATTTATACTGAGATATCAACCTCCATGGCTTTACCATACAGTAGGAGAGAGCATAACGGTCAACTTGGATCACGTAAGTTTTCCTAGCCAATCATATAATGGACCTGATGTCAATGAACCACATTCAGAGTGTTACTGTAACATCCGAGGTTGTTACCCCTCCTACCAACCACCAGAGGGAGCCCTTTCCCGAATACTAACTCTGTACCATTTCTTCGTTGGTGACTTCCTATTTGAACTATATAAATACAGGCTGTTCCATTTTGATTTTGTGAAGTATTGCTAGTTTACCCTGCCTTACCAAGCATTTTTCCATTGCCTTTGCTGATTGTTTTCATGTTATGACCATTGCCTATTTTCCTGGATTTATTGCCTTTTGGATACCCCTTTGTTTTGTTTGCCTTGTTGGATTGTCTTTTTGGTTTATTGGATCATACCGCTTGCTTTACGACTGTCTCTATTTGCCTGCCGATTTGGATTGTTAGCTTGTGTTCATAATATATTTCCAGCACATGGATCCTAACACCGTCTCCATGGCCAGTTCATTACAGTTTCGATAATAAATCACTGTTTGTGGATACCCTAAAAACGAATGGGTTGAGCTGTAAACTGATGCCTACCTGTTGCAAAATTGTCTGTGACTTCTCTTATATAACAGAGGCTGGCATGCCTCAAAAATCCATGCATCAAAAGGATTGTTTAGTGTAAAACATGTTTAAGATTAGCAGACCTCTGGTCTGGTCTGGACCTCTGGTCTCCTCACCAGTGCACCGCTGTGTTATGCTTTGTTTTACTAACCTTGTATGCTCCCCATTGGTAGAGGGGTTCTGGAATGATAGCCTCAGTCACCATTCACTTTCATTGTTTGGTAGAAATATACAATGAATGTGAATGGTGACTGAGACTAACATTCTGCGTAACATCTCCTTTTGTGTTCCATGAAAGCAAGTCATAGGGGTTTGTAAAAACATACGTAAATAATGACAGAATTTAAATTTTGGGATGAATTATTTTCACATTCTTTACATTTTTAATCTTTAAGGTTATATGGGAAAGTAAAATTAACTACTGATAATTATGCAATTTATGTAAACATTATAATGCAGGATACCTATTTCCAATGTATTTCAATCATCAAAAGTACCTGATTTAAACTTTGACCCTTTTCAATACAACAAAGAAATGTGCCTCCATAACTGAGCACCTGAGGTGGTTCTCGCCATTTAGGAATTTCTCATTAATGCCTCTCTTTTCCACCACTGGACCAAAAGGTTCTCATTGTGAAACCGTGCCGTTCCGTTCTAATCAGTTATGGTTTCTTATTCCACTGTGGTACTTAAATGTATGTAAAAAATATGTGAGAAAGTAAACACTGAAGCGAGTGCACTATGGAGGATGATCGTATATTCCAGTTTTTAAGACTTGTTTTTCCCCTTGTTGTTATTCTGCTAAAGCACAGGAAAGGCATGGCCTATATCACAAAAAGGAAAACAAAGAGAAAAAGGAGAGAGGTTTACCATCATTTTCTGAGGGTTTGTGAATGCCACCGGACATGAACACAAAGAAAGGTAAAAGTTCCCAGACTACTTAAAAAGGAAATTTATTGACAAATTACACTGCCTGGCCAAAAAAGAAAAAAAAAAAAAAGAAAAAAGTACCCGTTTATATTTAAATAAGCAGTTACTTAAGAGCCTATGATTGGATCATTATTGCAATGATTAATATGTTTCAGCTGGCAACAATTCTTTTAACCTTAACTGATGCAGAGTGTAGCTTCTCATTTCTTAAACAACCGTGTCGGAAGATGGCTCCCGTAGTCATGGAAAAGATGTTACTGTGTTTCAGAAGGGGCAAATTATTGGCCTGCATCAAGCAAAGAAAACAACTAAGCTGAAATCACTGGAATTGGGTTAAGAACTGTCCAACGCATTATTAAAACCTGGACGGATAGTGGTGAACTGTCATCTTCACGGAAGAAATGTGGTCGGAAAAAAATGTTGAATGATCGTGATTGGAGATCACTAAAACATTTGAAGTCAGATCGTAAAAAAAGGACAGCAGAGCTCACAGCTATGTTTAATAGTGAAGGAGCATTTCCACATGCACAATGCGACGAGAACTTACAGGATTGGAACTAAACAGCTGTAGTGAGGCTAATTTGGAAAAAACTACTTCAATTTGCTAGGAAGCATAAAGATTGGACTGTGGAGCAATGGAAAAAGGTCATGTGGTCTGCTAAGTCCAGATTTACCCTATACCAAAGCGATGGTGCATCAGGGTAAGAAGGGAGGCGCATGAAACCATGCAGCCTTCATGCATGGTGCCCACTGTACAACCCTCTGGAGGCAGTGTTATGATCTGGGGTTGCTTCAATTGGTCAGGTCTAGGCTCAGCAATGTTATGCAGCAATAAAATGAAGTCAGATGATTACCTGAATGTACTGAATGACCAGGTTATCCCATCAATGGATTTTTTCTTCCCTGACGGTAATTTTCCAGGATGACAATACCAAGATTCATAGGGCTCAAATTATGAAAGAGTGGTTCAGGGAGGATGAGGAATCATTTTCACACATTAATTGGCCACCACAGAGTCCTGACCTTAACCCCATTGAAAGTCTTTGGGATGTGTTGGAGAAGACTTTACAGAGTGGTTCGACTCTCCCATCATCAATACAAGATCTCAGCCAAAAATTAATGCAACTCTGGATGGAAATAAATGTTGTGACGTTGTGACACAGCTAAAGGCGGTCCAACAAAATATTAGAGTATGCAACTTTTTTTTTTAGCCAGGCAGTGTATTACACAAGTAATACTGTACAATGATATATTATATTTTATAATAGAGTTTTAATGAGCTAGCTAATGGATTGTAGTGTAATCTCCCTCCCTGAGAAAAACTATTCTAGTTAAACCATCATCATAAAATCATAAAGAAACACCAAACATACACGATTTTTTTATTAACCTCACCATAACAAACTTTGACAGTTACATAGAAACAAATGAGATACCTTGGTGTTGGCAGATTGACAATTGTAAGTCGCCACATACTAAATCCATTCCACCAGTACGATTAAGCATGGTTAAGCACGGTTAGCTAATCGTGCCAAGAAATCTGGGCCGAGAACAGTTTGTTTCATTCCATGCCTAACCATGCTCCAGTGGAAATGCTACTGCAACCATTCCTTATGGTACTCAGAACCGTTCGGCCCGATGGTGGAAAAGTGGCTATAGTTTGAAGGGCAATCAAGTCATACAGATTATTTTTAACATTACGCTTCTTATTCTACACACCTGCTCACATCTCTTGACAAGCTACCAGTGTCTATTAGATTTCAAGACATAATTTCATGATAATAGTACAATTGTCGCCAACAGCTACATTAACTGTTTGAGCGAATCCACAAAAAGGCTGCGGGACACACACACAGACAAACACACACACAGACACACACGTAGTGCGGGTGAGTGTTAAACAGCCAGTGTTTACATGCAACCATGCTCATTCATGTGCGCAATATTTCTCACACTCTTCCCCAATTCCCCATCTCATTTAAAACACAGACTGTACTCATGCGGGTGACAGGCCAAACCTTGGCTGTCAAAACACATGCGGCAGGGGATGAGCCCAGCTGAAACAAACAAAGCAACAGGGCCATACTTGGTCACCATTCACGGTCTGAGGGTAAAATATTTAGACAGCTTGTGGCATATTAGTTCACAAAACAACACTGCTGATTTGACCAAATAACTGAAATTATGAAGAAGGATGTTATGTCTTGTCATTTGTACACTTTATACATTGGCGTTTTAAAATCATCAGCGACACAAATTCATCTTGGTTTAAATGTCTTCAGAAAATATATGAACAGGTTCTTGAATTTAGTTTAAAGGCTAGTAGGCTGATACTTTCTTTTTAACAGGCTGATATATATATATATATATATATATATATATAAACTCAAAAGTTTGCATACCCTTGTAGAATTGGTAATATATGTACCATTTTTAAAGAAAACATGAGTGAGCAGGCAAAACACATTTATTTTATTTCTTATGGGATTCATATTCAACTGTAGGTTATAACAGAATGGCACAATCATAAAACAAAACATGGCAACAAAGTAAAAAAATGAAATGACCCCTGTTCAAAAGTCTGCATACCCTTAGTTCTTAATACTGTGTATTGCCCCCTTTAGCATCAATGACAGTGTGCAGTCTTTTGTAATAGTTGTCTATGAGGCCCCAAATTCTTGCAGGTTGTATAGCTGCCCATTTGTCTTGGCAAAATGCCTCCAGGTCATGCAAAGTCTTTGGTCGTCTTGCATGAACCTCACGTTTGAGATCTCCCCAGAGTGGCTCGATGATATTAAGGTCAGGAGACTGTGATGGCCACTCCAGAACCTTCACCTTTTTCTGCTGTAACCACTGGAGGGTCAACTTAGCATTGTGCTTAGGGTCATTGTCGTGCTGGAAAGTCCAAGAGCGTCCCATGCGCAGCTTTCGTACAGAAGAATGCAAATTGTCTGCCAGTATTTTCTGATAACATGCTGCATTCATCTTGCCATCAATTTTTACAAGATTCCCCATGCCTTTAGAGATCACACACCCCCAAAACATCAGTGAGCCACCACCATGCTTCACAGTGGGGATGGTATTCTTTTCACTATAGGCCCTCTCCAAACATAGCGCTTATGGTTGTGACCATAAAGCTCTATTTTGGTCTCGTCACTCCAAATTACAGTGTGCCAGAAGCTGTGAGGCGTGTCAAGGTGTTGTCGGGCATATTGTAACCTGGCTTTTTTGTGGTATTGGTGCAGTAAAGGCTTCTTTCTGGCAACTCGACCATGTAGCTAATTTTTGTTCAAGTATCGTTGTATTGTGCTCCTTGAAACAACCGCACCGTCATTTTCCAGAGCAGCCTGTATTTCTCCTGAGGTTACCTGTGGGTTTTTCTTTGTATCCCAAACAATTCTTCTGGCAGTTGTGGCTGAAATCTTTCTTGGTCTACCTGACCTTGGCTTGGTATCAAGAGATCCCTAAGTGACTGAACAGTACTGACTGGCATTTTCAAGGCTTTGGATATCTTTTTATATCCTTTTCCATCTTTATAAAGTTCCATTACCTTGTTACGCAGGTCTTTCTGCTCCCCATGGCTCAGTATCTAGCCTGCTCAGTGCATCCACGTGAGAGCTAACAAACTCATTGACTATTTATACACAGACACTAATTGCAATTTAAAAAGCCACAGGTGTGGGAAATTAATCTTTAATTGACATTTAAACCTGTGTGTGTCACCCTGTGTGTCTTTAACAAGGCCAAACATTCAAGGGTATTTAAACTTTTGATCAGGGCCATTTGGGTGATTTCTGTTATCATTATGATTTAAAAAGGAGCCAAACAACTATGTGATAATAAATGGCTTCTTATGATCACTATCCTTAAATAAAATTATTTTTCCTACTTTTTTTGCATGATCAGTCATATTTTCAAAATCAATGCCAAAATTTCATAATTTCTGCCAGGGTATGCAAACTTTTGAGCACAACTGTGTATATATATATATATATATATATATATATATATATATATATATATATACTCACTGAGAAATTTATTAGGTACACCTGTACAGCTATTATTCATGCAATTATCTAATCAGCCAATCATGCGGCAGCAGTTAAATGCATAAAATCAGGCAGATATGGGTCAGAAGCTTCAAATAATGTTCACATCAACCATCAGAATAGGGGAAAAAAATGTATCACAGTGATTTCGACCGTGGCATGATTATTGGTGCCAGACGGACTGGTTTGAGTATTTCTGTAACTGCTGATATCCTGGGGTTTTCACGCACAACAGTCTCTAGAGTTTACTCAGAATGGTGCCAAAAACAAAAAACATCCAGTGAGTGGCAGTTCTGCAGATGAAAACATCTTGTTGATGAGAGAGGTCAACGGAGAATGGCCAGGCTAGTTCGAGCTGACAGAAAGGCTACAGTAACTCAGATAACCGCTCTATACAATTGTACAACCTCTGTACAACCGCTCTTCAGAAAATCATCTCAGAACATGTTGAATTTGAGGCGGATGGGCTACAACAGCAGAAGACCATGTCGGGCACATTATTAGGACCATAGTGTTCCTAATAAAGTGCACAATGAGTACATATATATATATATATATATATATATATATATATATATATATATATATATATATATATACACTGTATAGATGCAAAACATTTCAGATGCATAACATTTCATCCAAATGATTTTCAAAGAATTATGAAAATTCTGTATCAGACAAAATGCAGTTTAGTTTGAACATTTGTTTTCAAATATTTTAAACTTTCATGTTTTTTTTCTCCCCATCACTGATTTTATGGTGTAGATCACTGGTGTAAACACGTTCCAGTTCTTCTAAACCCATATGACTTTCTTTCTTCCGTGGAACACAAAAGGATCATTTAGGCAGTATATTAGTCTCGGTGACTGTGAAGACATTTTTGCAAAATTATGTTATGTGACTCTTTATACATATTGGGGCAGTTCTGAGATTAAATGTCCACTGAGTGGCACTAAAAGAGTTCCATTATCTCCCAAACAGATGAGGCTTTTAAGTAAGGGTCCACGATATGTCGGCAGTCAATATGTTATTGGCCGATAACTGGGGATATCAAAATATTATTGTGTCAAAAGTGGAATTATTTGCTTGCAGCTGAGAATCTCTGACTGCCTGCGTTTTCTCTACTTCAGGCAGGGACTCGGACAGTCTCAATCAGCAATGCGTGTCCACACACAAAACGTGTCTAATGTTGAGAGCCAGGCTAGTGCTTTTAGCCAAGCTTATGTCTGTAACATCTGAATGAAGTCATGAGAGCAGGATCTAGATGCAGCTAATATTTAATAAGAATTATCCAAAGTACAAAACAGGGTAAACACTGGAACACGGCAAGACTAGGAAATGGGAACTAAAACAAACATTACATCAAACAGGAGCAAAACACACAACAACTGACAAAGACTGAGCAGACATCAGGGCATTATATACACAAGGATAAACGAGGTAATGGAAAACAGGTGAGAACAATTGGGAACAGCTGGCAGTGATGAGGGCAGTGAATTATGGGAAATGTAGTCTGGGGAAAACAGAAGACAGAGGCAAAACACAAGGCAAAATAACAGTGAATCGTGACAATGTCGCTCTGATGATTATTTCTAACACCTCTGCACCTTGTTACGTTGTTTTAGGGCTGGTTTAAATCAGGATCATCTGCTGTAAGTAATGACATACCATTTCCCATATATTGTGTTTTTGTTTTATGAGGCAATAAAAGAAAATAACGCTACAAAAACATAGTACTTGGGGGAAATCATTTCTGCATATTTCTTCATAATGGATAAACAGAATAAAGAAAATAGCGAAAGTTTCTCATCCCGTTTTGCATTTTCTTTCCATCATAAAAGCAGATCCTTGTCCGTTGGTATGTAATATTCTAACAATAACCAAATACCAATAAAGTATAATTCAATAAGAACCAAAATATTACAAGTATCCACATATATTACGTATTTGGACAGTAATTTCCGGTTAACTAGTGGAAGTACGGTTGGTTTGTGTTTTGTGTGTAGCCGGTAACGTTTAGCTAGCATGTCATTTGGTTAGATTCTTGCTTTTTAAACGTTGTACAATTATTTGAAAATTTCTCGGGCAATGCATACAGTTAATGGCAGTCCCAATAGTTGAGCAAAACAGCTATTTTCTATGAATACAAGAGGCATAAAAGTACAGTTCCAATCTACTTGAATGGGGAAAGACTCCAAAAATGGTTGGTCGAGATTATGATCAAAGAACATATTTCAAATCAGCAGTTAAATCTGACAACAATGTGATCATAAATTGTGCTTCTTTAGCTTCTTTAACGCAAAAAAAAAGGTTGGCTTTTGACACAGTGAACCACCAGATTCTCTTGTCTACTCTCTCTGACCTGAGCATCACAGGAACTGCACTAGGAAGGTTTGAGTCATACCTCACAGGTCACCTGAAGAGGAAAGGTGTCTAAGTCACACAAGCTGACCACTGGAGTTCCTCGGGGATCAGTGCTTGGACCCCTTCTCTTCTCGATCTATACTACATCACTCGGACTGATTAATAAAGAACATGGATTATCCTAACACTGCCATGCAGATGATATGCAGTTCTACCGGTTGTTTCAGCCTAACGACCTCACTGTCTCAGCTCGTATATCTGGCTGCCTCTCTGAGATCTCGGCCTGGATGATGGAACTCCACCTTCAGCTCAACCTTGCCAAGACAAAACTCCTTGTGATCCCAGCCAACCCATCTGTTGACCACAACCTTACTATTCATCTTGGTTCAATTACACTAACGCCAACCAGGACAGCTCGGAACCTTGTAGTGGTGGTTGATAACCATCTTAACTACATTGCCCACATCTCATCAGCCGCCAGGTCTTGCAGGTTCACATTTAACAACATCAAGAAAATCAGAACATTTCTGTCTGAATATGCTGAACAGCTCCTGGTCCAAGCTCTGGTCATCTCAAGACTGGACTACTGTAATGCTCTGTTAGCCGGCCTCCCAGCTAGGACGATTAATGCACTACAGTTGATCTAGAATGCAGCAGCGCATCTGGTCTTCAATCAGCCAAAGAGGGCTCACGTCACCCTACCCCACTAAAATTACTAGACTTACTAGAACTATAACAATACTACAACTATAACTTTCATGTTGAGGTAGTTCAAACTTGAGTGTGTTCATTACACCCATCTCATTATGCCAAAATGTTCCATAAGCCTCACTTCTTGAATACATTGATAGGTTGTGTTCAACACTGTTATGTGCTATAGACTATCTACATGCTGAGACTTCTGAGAAGGGTCCAACAAAATTTCAACCTGAATCCTTCAGAAATTCTTCACACAATAAAAACTGGCCACATCCCTTCAGTCATGGTCAGATCTAATTCCTCTAGGCCTGATATCATTCTCAGATTTCTTCAAAAGCGCATGGCTCAATCAAAACTATTCACTATGGAGCACTATTTTTTAGCAAAAGCCAATTGATGCCATCATGTTAACATATTAGACTTAGTGCCTTATACCAGTGTACTATATCATATCAACTTAAACTGGCCTCTTAACTCAATTAACCCTATAAAGCCATATGCATCAAATATGATCCACAATGTTTGACAGCTCCTGTTTCACTCTCTGTTCAAGCTGACGAGCCAAGCAACTTATGGTATGTAAGTTTCACATGTTTATGGCACCATCTAGTGGTTATTAAAGTTGTTTCAATGTTTATATAAATGTATTAAAAATGGCAGCGGACCTGCACGCAAAGTGACTCTTATGTTGGGATAAATGACATCTTTTTTTAATAAAGTAAAAGTGTCAGTAATGATTATATTGTTACAGATATTTTAAAATGAGCATTTGCTGAATATAAGCAACTTGTGTTTGGTTAAAATTGTGAATATTATTTTATTTAAAAATCTGTGCCAGTCAGAAATCTGTGTATCAAATATGATACACTAGGCTTTTGAGGTATCTCTCAATCACCATTCCATTCCATTTATGCCTACCAGTAAAACAAAAATCACAGAGCTTTGAAAATTCTGACAAATACATTTTATAAGATATATTTAAAGTGTGAACTAATATTTAAAAATATAATAATATGCAGCCTTCTCTGTCATTATAAAGATCTCATTATTTTACATTATAAGCTATTATGATGTCATCTTACCAAGTCAAGTTCCTGAGACTCAGAAAAAAAAGTGTTACAATTTCCCTTTTGATATAATGATTTGTGCATAAAATATATGATAAAAATTGTTTATTGAAAACAACAATATTTTATTAATATTGTATTTGATGTGCTGAATTGAACTATGATACATTTCAATACATATTTATAGACAATGAGAGGAAGTTGTCATGGCTAAACTCCCAAACATTTAGTATCTCTGAAAAGCCCAGGGAGTCCTCTGATAGTACCCCAAGATTTACCACTGTAGCATGTATGGGCTAAGATAAACTTAAACTTAAATAACAAATATCATACACAAAAAAATTAATTGCTGGGCCTCAGGAGGATAATGACCTTTAAAGCCTAATGTATCAAATATGATACATACATAAAAAATTTTTTTAGTTTTTTTTAAACTCATTACATTTGATTTGAACAGTGAGTTTAAAAATATTGTCAGTCATTTTGATCAAGGTGTTTTGTAGCAGTCAAAGTTTAAAGCACACCTGAGTGATAGACATACAGACAACGGTGGCACAGTTCTTTCAATTCACAAATAAACATTTAGTAAGAATAATTTCTCCATTGTGGGGAGTTTAAGAGGGAGTGAAAGGGAGAGAAAATGACGGTGTGTAGTTCACACTTGAACGCTTCTGAACTTTATAATTCACTCCATTAATTCACTCTTACCTGAGCCAAACAGTTTCTCGCCACTTTCCGCATGACTGCATGATAAGTGCAATTTCTTAACTCCAAACTCTCATTACAGATACAAAATCTCCAGACCAAAAGCTTTTAATGGGATGTGAGTTGTCCTTTTCTCTTTTTTGTAAATAAGTTATATTCAGCAAATACAAAAATAATGAACATTGTAAAGGCAAAGACAATAGCATGGCACAAACTGGTCCAATTATTTTACTACAGCTACGAGTACAGAGATCAGCTCTGATAAATAAAAATAGCTTGCAAGCTAGCTAGCTAGATATAGATAGCTAGATAGATACAGTGTTTCCCACAGGATTTTGTGAGACTGTCGTGGGTGGACCTTGGACCTTCTAGGGGGATCCGGGGGCATGCTCCCCCATAAGAAAATTTTGTACATTTTAAAGTTAAATGCATCAATCTGGTGCACTTTGAGAGCAAAATTAGGAGGCTTATCTATGAAGAACTTTGTGCTCTTGTAAACAGTTTTGTGCTCTATTAGTAATTTAATCATAAATGGTGATGACATGGCAAAAAAGTCACACCCACAAAGCATGGTAAACGATTTTTCCAAAATTATGACCGATGGCCAACCTAATAGTGTACCTATGCAATCAACTCAATTCTCTGCGACAGAAATGTAAACTGCACTGGGTAGGGGAGGAGGCTATTGTCATATGAGAATGATTTTATGTTACATATGGTAGTCAAATAAAGGAAAGCCTCAATCGCCATCTTTTACAGCAGGAGTGCTCACACTTCTATGGAATGAGATTTACTTTTTCATCATGTTATTGCAGCAAGATCTATCAATGTTCTATAAAGGCTGTACATTATCACAATACCAAAATTTCAGTAGTCTGTAGTGAAATTTGATGATTCTCAATACCAGCTTCAAAACCACAACAAATAATAACACTAACTAATATGTTAATTATAGAAGAATGGTTTCAAGTTATTAAGCAATTATTCAAGACTAGTAAACAGTCAGTAATAAAATAACAATAAAAAACAGCAATGAACAGAAATAGATTAAAAAATAATAGAACAAAAAACAACTTTAAAAGTTTTTAACAGCAGTAGGCTATCAAGTATTCAAGTAAACATTCAGAATGAAATGCAACATAAAACTACGACTGGTCTTCACTGTATGATTATAATACATGAACACTTTTTAAAGCTACTAAAGTTACTCAGTCAAGAACAGTGATTGTTTTCTCGTTTTCTTGTTATGGTTGTTTGATTATTAAAATGACACACTACACTAGACAGAAGCAGGTCTATTAGCTTACATTTATAATTACAAGTCCAACATTTTAATACAAATCCGCTTTTTTCTCCACTGTTTACTTTCACTTTAGACATTACTCTCTGTGTTTACATGAATACCTCACCAAGCCGGGTATTTTGGCAGAATTTTGAAATGTATTTGATCGTTGAAGTGCGCATTAGTGTGAGCATGTTCAGCACACACACATACGCCACCTGTCAATTAAAAGGGAGCAGTTGTTAATAGATTGCTAGCGAATTATAAAATTGCATGCTCTTGATTAATTTCAACAGCAGAATATTAACTTTCTAATAAGTGACACAGGCCTAGGCTATCACAAGTATAGCCAGTAATTTTTTTGTTATTGATGTTTTAATCAATCCGTTTGATTGTCCGGTCGGGCAAGTAAAATTCTCTTTCACTTGCCCCTTAAAAATCCACTTGTCCCAGACAAGCGGACAAGCGTTAAAGTCAAGCCCTGTGAGCCATCAAAGAAATGAAGCAAAAGTAGTTACCTGTGTTGAACTTGCTCCTCAGATGCTGAAAACAGTTACATTGTCAGAGCCGCTGGTAATAACGTTAACGTTAAATAATTTGCTAACGTTAGCTAGCTAGATATAACTTTACATACGTTATACATTGTTTTTCACGACAAGCAGCCGGATATGTCAGTCGATATAAGCGAGGAGACTGACAGCTAACGTTAATGTTACCTAACTTGGCTAACGTTAGATTCATGTTAATTATCAATGATAGCTTCTGCAGTAACGATATCTGTTTGCTGTCGTACATTGATAATGATAAAATTGTGTTTGGACTAGTGGATAACTGCAGTGGATACTGTAACGTTAGTTACCGTTACTTACCTCAAACGATGTTGTGTCCTCAAAATGCCTTGGTGTCTCGGAGTGCGTGTGTGAGCATGCGCGCTAACCGCTGGGGGGTGGGGGGGGGGCTGACTGACTAGGAGTGAGAGATGATTTGCTGAAGCAACGGCGCAAAACATATTAGAGATCTTTTATGTTATTATGAGAAGTGTACAAATATTTTCGGTTCATTATTAAACTGTGGCGGGACAAATTAGACCGGGCCGCCACAGTCTAGGTAATTAATGGGAAACACTGTAGATAGATAGTTAGATAGATAATTATTTGTGTGTGATAAGTGTACAGTCACCTGGGGGGAGAAAAACTACTAAAGGTCTCTTATTTACCCATTAACACCCTCTTCACTCAGACAAGATCACACTCTGGAGACAGGGTTGAAGATCACTAGAGGTTAAAAAGTTCACCCTGGGCATGGCAATGACGGATTGGGGAGTGAGAAAAAGACAGAGAATGACAGAACCCAAGGGCAGTAGAAAAACATGCTTGTTGAAGCATCTTGAGATTAATTGTGTCAGCAGCCATGACACCAGATGAACCTCCTATGATTCCAGCACAGAGTACACAAAGACTGAGAAATTAACATTGCAGCCAATACATTCAGGTGGGCTCACGTTATTTCTTGAATGTATTGGTAGGTTGAGAGCTCCATGCTGCTGTTGCAATATGGATGATCTGAGAATTCTAAAAAGTGTCTAAGAATCCCTCAGGAAGGAGTTACACATTTCATTGAAACTGGCTTCATCTCTCCAGCCATGGTCAGATCTCAGTCCCAAAAAATATCCTAATATTTCTTCAAAAGCACCTCTCATCATAGCTATTTACAAAGGAACACTATTTTTTAACTCTAGCCCATTTACAGAGGTGGGTAGAGTGTACTTTTACTTGAGTACAGTTTTTGGCTAATTACTTTAAAAAAAATAAAATAAATACTCAAGTAAAAGTACTAACATAAATAATTACTTGAGTAAGAGTAAGAAAGTATCAAATTAAAAGAGTACTTAAGTAGTGAGTAACTCGTTACTTTCACAAATGACATAATATACGTTTACTCCCCTATATTCCATTACATAATACACATTTAACATATATTTCATAATTATTATCATTATTAATAGAAATTCAGTCATCATTCACCATCATGTTGTTCCAAACCTGTATGACATTCTTTCTTCCATGCAACACAATAAGGAGATATTAGGCAGAATGTTTGCCTGAGTCACTATTTACTTTCAGTGAATGTGTTTTTTTTTTTCTCCATATTTTGAAAGTGAATGGTGACTGAGACTGTCAGTCCCTAACATTCTCTCTAACATATTTTGTGTACCACATAATACAAAGTGTCACACTGGTTTGGAACAAAATGAGGGTAAGGAAATTATGACAGAATATTATTTTATGGCTGAGCTATCACTTTAAAGAGATAGTTTACCCAAAAATGAAAATTCTCTCATCATTTACTCACCCTCATGCCATAGCAGATGTGTATGACTTCCTTTCTTCTGCAGAACACAAATTAAGATTTTTAAAAGAATATTTTAGTTCTGAAGGCCAAAATTTTGATGCTCCAAAAAGCACATAAAGGCAGCATAAAAGTAATCCATAAGACTCCAGTGGATAAATCCATATCTTCAGAAGTAATACAATAGGTGTGGGTGAGAAATAGATCAATATTTGTCATTTTTTGTTAGACAGCAGGGGGAGATATGCAGAGAAGAATGTGAATCACCAAAAACACAAGAAAAATGTGAAAGTGATCTGTTTCTCTGTTTCTCATCCACACCTATCTCATTGCTTCTGAAGATACTGATTTAACCACTGGAGTCTTATGGATTACTTTTATGCTGACTTATGTGAATTTGTTTAGCTTTAAAATGTTGCCACCCATTCATTTGCATTGTATGGACCTACAGAGCTGAGAAATTCTTCTAAGAATCTTCATTTGAGTTCAGCAGATGAAAGAAAGTCAAACACATCTGGAGCGGCATGAGGGTGAGTAAATAATGAGAATTGTAATTTTTGGATGAACTATCCCTTTAAGGGCTCTTGTCAGATCTGGATGAATCTGTCAATAAGAGAGGTTTGGAAACATTTCTAGTAATTATTACAGTGAAAATGTCCCACAAGGACATTATATATAATGCTGAAATATAAACCAAAGCAAGATCATGCTTTATTAATGCCTTCTTTCACTATTTCATAGCTTTTAAAGTCCTGTGTGGATTCTTATTTCAGGGTAGTTACAGTTTTCAGTGTCGTAAGTATTAGATCATTAGTTCTGTACAGCAGAACTGCCGCTCTCTAAATGCATATACGCAGCCTAGTGCGTAGGGCACCAACCCCGGTTGTGGAACACTCGCTGTGTCTGAAACAACCCCCTATCCACTATATAGTGCACTATTTCGGGTGTCTGCCATCAGTGTCTGAATTCTGAGTGAGCCACTCGTTCCCTACTTTTGTTCACACATTATTACCGACAATACACTCTAGTTTCGAGTGTACATTTGAAGTACACTCGACAATGGTTAATTGCCCACAATCCACCACGGGGAAGACATACGAGCTGGGAGTTTACTGCTTCCTTCACTCCTGCAATGTTTTCTTTTATGCCGAATGTATTAAATTACTTTTTGACAAATCATTACTTGATTAAAATAACATAATAACATATAGAGAGACAAAACATACAGATACATTTTATGCACTCATAAATGAACTCTTTATTTGATAAAATGAGTTTACTCTTTATATTAACACACCGTATATATTACAAATGACAAATAGAATGAAGATTTATTGTATTAATATATAATTTAATAAGAATAACAAGTAAGGCCCAAGTATTTAAAAATTTCATATGTGACATTGTTTCTGCGACAGCCCCAGAGCTCCGACACTCGGTGTATACGTCAGCGTCCGAATTCACTCATTTTGTTCACTTACTACTGAGATATAGTGCAATAACTGCCATTCACTATATAGGAAGTAGTGAATGAGTGAACGATTGCGGATACAGCCACTCTCTTCGCCATACGATTGCCTCGCGCCCGCATATCTCACGCACGCGCCCCGCACACCTCGCTGTGCACGCACAGAAATGCTGTCTGTTCGTGCTCCAGTTGTCGATCGCGCGAATTGCAGTGATTTACACTTAACTTGGATGTTTACATGGATTTATACAGTTAATCCGCCTTAAGTAACTGCGATAGTTTCCAGTACCCCCGCAAGGGTGCGGGGTAAATGCGTAAATACTGCTCATGACATGCGGGACACGGGACAAAGCGCCCTGATATACACTACCGGTCAAAAGTTTTGAAACACTCATTCTTTATTATAATTTTTTCTTCACATTTTAGAATAATAGTAAAGTCATCAAAACTATGGAATAACATTAATGGAACTATGGGAATTATGTTGTGACGAAACAAAATTCAAAATAAATCAAAACTGTGTTATATTTTAGCATCATTGTAGTCACCCTTCTCCTAGAATTTGCAGACATGTACTCTTGACATTTTCTCAACCATCTTCTTGAGGTATCACCCTGGGATGCTTTTTAAACAGTATTGAAGGAGTTCCCATCTATGCTGGACACTTATTGGCTGCTTTTCTTTATTATTTGGTCCAAGCCATCAATTTCAAAACCTTTTTTTAAATTTTTTTTTTTATTAAATTTTAGTTTTATAATGAAATAAATTAATATGGTGGCACAATTATATTTTTGTCTACAAAACTAATTTCAAACATTTAATCATACACCTTCAGATCAAAAGATTTTTAAGATCATGAGAAACAGTTCAGTCAAGTGTTTCAAAACTTTTGACCGCTAGTGTATTGCTGCACTGATTTAAAAATGTACACTTAAAAACTGGTGTCATAAGAGCCCAGTTACATAATCACCCTGAAAATGACCATCTCATTACACAGAAAAGCCCGCATTAGGATTAGAGCCAAATCTTACCTCAGCCTGCTGCCTTAAATTGGAGCTGTGATTTTAATCTTGAAATATCAGCTTGTCTTGGTGTTAAATGAAGGCATTGCATGATGAAACTATTATTTTTTTTCACTGTGCGGAGCGAAAGAAAGTGTTTCACTTTGAAGAGCTTGATGCTGCAGCGGCTCAGCGTGCAGCTGTGTGAACTTCCGCTCTCGTAGAAGTCCCATTCAATAATCTCTCAATAAATTACACATTAATTAAAATTAAACCCAGTAATGTAATGACAGGAACACCACCCATTGTAAAGAAGTAAAACTAAAAAAAAAAATCATTTGAAATGTACTTGAGTGAGAGTAAAAAGTACCCACTTTTAAACCTACTCTAAAAGTATTATTATTATTTTTTTCAAAAAGTTACTCAAGTAAATGTAATGAAGTAAATGTAGCATGTTACTACCCACCTCTGCCCATTTATGGCACCACATTAGCATATTTGCCTGCAGGGATCAATAGTCTTACAACAAACTGACTGTACAGATGTAGTCGTGTGTGATGAAGCTTTTAAGAAGGATCTAGAGATCTAGTAGTCATTGAGACAGTGAAGTAAACCTTTTTTTTTTTGACTGGTGTCTCTGGTCTCACTGTAAGAGCACAGCTAAGAGCTTCATAACAATATACTGCCCACCTACACACAAAACAAATACTGACTTTTTTTGCTTTAACAACAGCATATATATGAGAGACTCATTCTCTTATACACAAACAAACACACACAAATTGCCCCATTATTTGCAGCTGAATCGCTTGCTGTTCTACTTACAGCCTCTCATATCACTTTTGGGAGTCCATGAGTTGTACACAATCACTCAAACATGCACACACAGGCTGTCTTTTTCCCCCAAAGCATCTGATCAGTAGGGTGAATCGGTTAATGTGATGTAGACACACTCTGTATCTATCAAACACTTTGAATGAGTTTTCTGGGGTGAATCGTTCATGTTGATCAGCAGATCAAATGCTAGACGTAAAGCAGAGTTGCAGTTTTTCTGCTGTTCATAATTCTCTTTTGTTAACAGCATCTATTTTTCTCCCTAAAGCCCTCATTTATTCAAACCTCTCAACACCCACAGCTTTTGATATAATCCCAACATGAACTCTCTGTCACCCTGTACAAATAGACACACTCTCACACTCAGGCTAACTAGAACCTGCTATAACCTACTTAAGGTTAAGAGTGTGAAATTGAGAGGGAACATTTCTTTTTATCTGCCCCTCCAGAATTCCAAATCCTTAAAATGGTGTCACCGCTAATCAAAGTTGATGGGGAAAGGGAAATACACAGCAAAATATCATTTCCTTAATCACTATTTCCATCTTATTTTCCAAATATATAGGTACTGTATATACATTGAAGGTATATACATTGCCCATCTGCCTCAAGGTTTGATGTGTTGTGCATTCTGAGATGCTATTCTTCTCATTAAAATTGTACAGAGTGGCTATTGGAGTTAGCCACTCAAACCAGGCTAGCCATTCTCTGTTTCATTTATGGATGAACTATCCCTTTTATATATTACAGAATTTTGCTTCTCAAGTAAATCTATCTTGTTTTAAAGATGCTTACATATTTTTATTAGAAAACAAGATAAAAATACTGATAATCTTTTTTTTTTTTTTTTGTAGTGTACAGAGGTGTATTGAAAACTCAATTGCTGCCTTTAGTAACTTAACCTTTCAGCTGTAAAATCCAATGACTTAGTTTTACTTCATTTGATTATGGGATTAAATAAAGGTGCAGCTCTGAGAGCTTTGTGTCCGATTTGTCTTGCTAATAGCAGAGAACATCTCACATTCTCAAACACTCACCTGCAAGGAATGAGCATTACTATTCACTACGGCAATACCTAAATCTACATAAACCCCTCTCAACAACCATTTCACTTTCAAAAGAGAGACAGAGAGAGAGAGAATATGAATAACATAAAAGAGGAAAGAGCAACTGGTCTGACATAAAGAGGCATCTTTCAAGAACTTGTGTGTTTAACTGAATCAGCACACACACACACACACACACACACACACACACACACATACCACTGAATTACAGCATCTCTCAAAAAAGGGTAGAGCACAATGACTGTTAAGTGAATAGAAATCAATGTGCACTGGCTTTTAAATCAATTGAATTTACAGGAGTAGTAAACAGCAAAAGGAAATATGAATGTTATTCACATATTAGAATACAATGGAAGAATAATCAAACTTAGTTCCATCTCCTGTTTCTCAGCAGATAGCATTTTGTGCAACGTAAGGGATCAGTATTGTTAGCTGTGCATTACTGAAACACATACACTGGCACATAAACAAACACACACTTACAGGCCAGTTTCCAGAGGTAGTACAGCAAAGGGACACAGAAAGGTGGTCATGATGTAAAACCAATTCACACTGACAGCTAAAGCCCAGTGCATCTGGCACATTACACAAAGATGCACATGGACACAAACCTTTGCAGAGGTCACAGTGTGAAAGACGACACACTGACCCTAGGTAACACACTTCAGAAAGTGTCTAAGTCCTCTGAACTCATTGTGCTGTGCACAGCAGTTATAGACTCAAGGGAACCAGTAGACACAACACATACACAACAAAAATGAGCTGACATATTTCATGACTTGCTCCTGTTAAAAGTACAGATATAAATTAACAGGAAAAATACACCTTAAATAACAGGGTTCATATAGAAGAGTTTTTAAAATCAAATTTAAGATTTTTTAAGACCTTTTTCAAGACCTGAACAAATAAAATGAATACCTTATCCCCATACCAAAACAAACCCACACAATCTCAAAATAAATCATGTATCACAGACTTTTACTTTTTTTATTTTATTCATAGCATAGAACTTTTAACTTTAAAGGCACTTTAAAATAAACAGGGGACTCTTAATTTAAAATGTTTGCACTTCACTGTTTCCAGCTCCTCATTCAGACAGATAAGGAAATAAAATGTGCACTCCTACAATAATCTACAATGTATACAATGTTAAAAGTAAACATTGTCATATATCATCAACACTATATCATCATCATCAACAGCTGAGGTTATATCTGCACCAGCTGGAAACTCTCTCAAGCCCCTGTGTGCTTAAAGAAAATTCACCAGTCACCAATTTTGGGTAAGTTACTCTAAAAAAATAATTCATTACTATTTACTAATTACACTATTCACTAATTACTTCTACTGTGCAATTAGATTACTGTACTAATTACTCTGTCTGAAAAGTAATTGCATTACTTATTACTAATTACTTTCTAAAACCCTTATCAACCTCGACCAGGATAGACATGAAATTAATTCTTTCAAATAAATCATATAAAATCAAATAAATTATTCATGAACTGGTCAAAGAATTTAAGGGGGCTGCATTAAATAAGAAAACATACATTTTAACATTAGATGTTAAGTTTAGATTTTAAATTCACTATTGTTTTATATAGAATTGTTCTATAGTCTATACTATATTTAACACAATTACACCACAAGTAACTATAATTAAATTACTTAAAAATTAAGAGTAATCCATTACTTTACTTTTTTCAATGAAAAAGTAATTTGATTACAGTAATTAATTACTTCGTAATGCATTACACCCTACACAGGCAGTCATATTTTCACTTTGAAGGACGCAGCACATGCATTTATCTAATTAAATCTTATTCTTTTTTTTTTTTTTTTTTTGATAATCACATTAGGTTATATCAAGATTCCTGTCTGTCAGCCCCACATTTAAGACATCTTTAGACTTTTGTTGTATCATTTAAGATATCTAAGACTTTTTATGACCATACATTTTGGAAAACTGAATTTAAGACATTTTAAGACTTTTAAGGATCCGCAGGAACCCTGTATAAAGTGCACCAGGCTCTCATTTACCAAAGCAATGGCTAAAGCACATAATCCAGATCACCATTAATCACTTCAGGGACAGAGACAGATTTATGGATGGGTGTGCACTGAGAGTCTGGTGTCATTTTCAGATTTTGGCTGGCAGTGCAGGATGTATTTCATGCAATGCCATGCTCAGAGCTCTGGGCATTTGTATTAATAAGCAAAGCAAGCAGTCATTTTGGGCCTTGCACTCAGTGGACCATACACAAAATGACTAGCTTGTTTTTAAACAAATTAGGCATAGTGCTTCAAGCACTTTATAAGATACTTTATGCTGCCAAAGGAGGCTGGGTCATATCCACTAAATGCCAAACAGAAGTTGACAACAGCTGGCCCATTATCATCTAATGATGCTCATTTGCGGGCTTATATCACATATCCTGCTGCATTATACATTCTAATACTTACAGAGACAGTTCAAAGTTAGTTTCTAACACTTCTGAAATCGTAGAAATAATATTTGACTGATATGTATGAAGAGAAGGACATGACCAAAACATATTAAATACAGTACCCTGGTTAGGGCTGTCACGATTCTGAAATCTGGCTGATGATTAATTGTCAAACAAATAATTGCGATTATGACGATTACGATTATTAATTGTCTGTTTTAGGGCTGTGATGATTGATTGTCTCGTTAAGGGCTTTCGCGATTAATTGTCATATTTTTTAAGGTGTACTTATTTTCTGAATGTGTGCTTCATACACCATAAAGGTGGAATAAGTCATTTTATTCCAATAAACTTTTTGTGAAATTCCACGAATATCTCTTCAGCTGTCAGTTGTCAGTCAGTGTGTGCCCTGAAAAAAATCTGGTGTTTGTACACAGTCCTGGCTTTGTAAATGGGAAAATAAACAAAGTGGATCCACACAACGCTATTGCGCGTGCATGAATTTGAAGAATTCAATGCGTGCGTGAATTGCTTCTGAAGGAGCACTGAAGGGAGGGCTGTTTATATAACTTCAAATATATAAATAAAAAAATTAATTATAGGAATAAACTATGATTTCCTTTTAAGGCTTTAAAAACTTATGAATGACATGGAAAATAATGTTTTAAATATCAAAATATTTCTAAATTCTTAAAAATATATCTCTCTTTTTTTTGGTCAGCTTTAGTTTTGGTCAATTTTACATTTACACTTGTGTTTTGAACTCATATATTTTATAATTTTTTTAAATAAAAAAATTAAATATAAATTATATATATATATATATATATATATATATATATATATATATATATATATATATAATATATATATATATTACAATATATTTTAATTATATAATGCAATACTAAAAATGTCTTTCCTAATTTCTTCACTTTCACATGTTATTTTAATGCTCTGATTAAACCTGTGAGCCCTTATTTGTCATGAAGCAAAACCTTTGAGATTTGCGTTTTATCTTTTTGTCACTCCACAATAATAGAGTAAGCTTGCGTCTCCTCTTTGACATGCGTGTCATAAACATAGCGTGTATGAACCAGGAACATTTGCCATTTCATGATCGTTTAAAGTGAAACCAGAGCGCTTTGCATTCACTATCAAAGTTTATACTTGTTCGTTGATATTTTCGCAGGAGTTTGGCACGAGCCTCAGCTGACAGCGCTTCATACGCTCTTCAGGACAGGAGCTTGTTGACCTCTGAGGTGCGGTGCAGTGATGCTCGGACTCGACTAAAAGACACAAACGCGTCGTTCATGGCATTTATATAGTATGTTCACTTGAAAATTCCCTTATTTGGGCATTAAAATGTGATTGGA
This sequence comes from Myxocyprinus asiaticus, assembly GCF_019703515.2. Lineage (NCBI taxonomy): Eukaryota > Metazoa > Chordata > Actinopteri > Cypriniformes > Catostomidae > Myxocyprinus > Myxocyprinus asiaticus. The sequence continues at coordinate 31,382,169 of NC_059362.1, forward strand.
ATTTGAATGCCCAATAATCGCGGTTGTCTCAAATAACCACGATCAAACGGTTATTTAATAATCGCGACAGGGCTAACTCCTGGTACTGTCTACATCTATCACATGTAGGGTCCATATTTGGTTAAATACATAACAGTCTAAACTTCATATACATGGTGTAAAATTTTACAAATTTACACGGAATGAACTCTGTTTTATTTGCATATAGCATGGGATTTGATTATTGGATTTATATCCATTTGGCAGAGTAGGGACTTAGTGACTTTGTGACAGGGTATATTTACAACTGCCAGAATTCATCACCAATTATACTGTATGTAGGATAAAACAAATAAATTATTTGTTTTCGGAATCTACCAGTATTCAATCCACCAACATATGTAGCGACTTGCTAAGTGTAATTATTTTTGGAATTGAGTTCCTCCACCAATTAAATGTAGGGAATTTGCATAATGGTTATCTTATGGCTTTAAGCTTATGCCTGCTTCATTTTCCAACCATTAATGCAAGGAATTTAGCTCCATAAGGGGATTAACTTTTGATTTGGGGAATATAAAAATAATTAATGTTTATGTCCAATCAAAGTCTTCGGCCAACGATGAGTTGATTGGCACGTTAGATTAATTCTTACAGTAATTCTACTTTCATGGCCATTGAAAATAATATCACAAATAGACTGAAATACTGTTTATGAGCAATGCAGCTTTTTAGGATCGACAGAATTCTAGGGACTGATATGATTTGATCAAATACACAGTGAAATTCTCTTTGAATATAGACAAGACTTATTAACTAATGTACAACATACAACTAAACTAACAAACAACTAAACTAACACAGAGACAAACATAAACACGGGTTGGTAAGTGAGCTTTGACTGTAAAAGAAAAATGAACTTTATGGAGTCTACAGACCATGCCATGAGAACCAACATTACTTAATTTAGTATGTCTCGATTTAGATCGGGTTACCCAGTTATCTAATAAAACACCAGCACTTTCAGCAAAGGTTTGGAGGTTTGTACGTTGCATTGCATTGCGCTGCCTTGGTTCTTTGGCTGGGTTCGTAGAAAGTCTTTGTTGCATCGATGTTTGGAATTCTGTTGAAGATCATGGATGCCGGATGGGTGATGGAATGACCAGGCGGAGCCCTGGAAGCAAGGCCTCCCGCAAGGGAAACTCGTGACTCCCCATCACGTGTTTGCAAGAAGAAGAACAAAGAACAGAAAGCTTTCATCCTAGGTGGGGAGGTTTTGTTGATTTGAGGTTGGCTGCACCCAAAAGGTGTCTTGAGCCAATCAGAAGTATCTTTTGCTAGGTCACATGGTCATTTTTGTCCTCCCATCAAGATAATTAATTTATGACTTATTGATCTAAGGTTTGTGAGTTTCCTGCTTAAAAAAGTGAACATTTTAATCATGAATTTCATAAGAGTACTATAACTGCAAATAACCCAAAAAATCCTTCACACCATCACTATGAAATTTAAAAGACAATAAATTACATACTAAACACTTGTACTTTCTTATTAAATTACAGTTATAATTCAGTTATAATGCATGATAAAACTTTTTTAACATGTTTTAAACATGGATGATACATTACACATTAAGAGAAACATAATTGTCGGGGTTATCATCTGCACAGGATGCATTTGTCCATTAAGTATAATCCTACACATGGCTATTTTGATAGTAGTAAAATAAGCAAGTCCAAAGTTCATGTCAAATGTTCACAAATTAAGCTTCATGTGAGCTGGTGAGCTGGAAACATGCCTCATGATTAGTATAATAATTTTAAGTGTAGAGAGTTGGTTATATTGAAGAACAATGGAGGTTTCCACTGCGGTCATAGAACAGTCCCTCAACTTATCAGTCATGTGATGAGTTCGGGGATTTTCTGATTAACATCAAAGACCGAGGAGTTTCACTGTGCTTCCCCCGCTGTTAAGATTTGCCATATGCAAAAAATTCAGTCTTGCTGGCACCAGTCCGAATTTCTTTATAGCTCAGAGGAATGCCAGTGTAGATTCTGGCTTTAAGTCGTTCTGCATGGAATTGTTCAATTTCTCATAGTTTTCTTCTGCGTCAGTTCACTACAGCGTATACACATTGATATGGCCAAGTGTTAATGGAAAGTGCTTATTCTATTGGATTGCATTCCTATCAGTAAAAATGCATGGAGTGACCAAGTATAAATTCCCCCTCAGTTTGCACTTAATAAAACCAGTTTGATCAGGGTGGATAATAGAGGGAAGGATTGATTCTAGTCTATGGGTGAGGGGGCCTTTGCGAGCACTATCACATTGTTGGGGGAAGGATGCCAGATTAAATCAAATCATTAAATATGTTAAATCTGTCTTTTCTTTAAAGCAAGAAGGTGTGGAAGCTTTATACTCTGGGAGAGTGAAGTTGTAAAGAAACTCACCGTTAAAATTAATTCCTTGTCCATTGTGAATATTTAGTGTAGCTTTGTACGAAGCACTGCCCACACAGAGGTCACTGCCAAACCAAGCAACTTTCTATTGGTTAACGCTGCAAATTTGTGTGTCAAATGGAACCAAACTTGAACCCCATGCGAAATTTGCATAGGGAATTTTTTTACTTTTACGCTTCAGTGTAGACAGCCTCAAGCCATTATGGCGTGTTGTGTCATGACAACTGACACATCGGGTGTTAGTTGATTGGTGTGTTTTGATTCAAATATGGCATGTGTTGTGTACAGGAACCTGGGTGATAGGACCCTTAAACAGGATCATACTTAGGGCCTTAGATAAATGGACCATTTAAGAGCTAGTGAATGAGAGGGTAAGGCAATCTATAAGCTCATGTTTTTATGATGAATAGTTTTATAAAGTAAGTTTCAAGCTTACGGGCTCAGGGTCATAGATGTGGTTTAGAGCCTATTTGATTTAAACAGTGAGAACAACAAACAAGATTGGACTCACTGCAGTGAGGAGGCCAACTAGTCTAAATGGGCCTAGTGGAGCGTCGTGTTAGAACAAGTGTTATAAAGGAACCAGCAATAGGGCCAGTATGATTAACTGCAAATTCAAATCAATGAACCGTAAATTCCTACGAAAAATAAAGGTACAGTGTTCAGCCAATTCTACTCCAAATTAAGCAATGAATGCAAGGGTTGGGGAAAGATAAGTACTGAAAAATATGACCAAGCTTCTTCTTAAGGAACAATGTTGAACTTTTTGGATTCACATGGTGTTAATTCTAAAACAGTTAATTATTAAGCATGCTTTGGGCTATCTCTGACTGTAACCTAAACTATCTCAGATATTTGGCTGTTGAAATGTATTGCCTAAAGTGTTCAAAATAAGATGTTTTTGCACAGGACTGACAATGCTCAAGTTGAAGAACAATGAACCTCAAGCTGGAACTGAAGAAAATACAACATGATCACACAGAAAGTTCATGTACCCTGAAATCAACCCCTTACTGCCGAATTACTGACAACCGGCATCGCCCATCAGACATTTTTACGTCAATTCAACTGTTACCTTTTCGTCTAGTGCTACTGATAGCGTGTTATGCGAGCAACCTCTGGGACATGGGTTCTGGTCCCAGGAGAACCAAGAAGTAATTGCATTTAAATAAATAATAGTGAGCACAATTCGGAGGTTGCATTTTTGCTCTAAAACTACATTTGTTACTCCACTGTTGGTTAGGTTTAGTGTTGGTGTTTGGGTTAGGGTGTAGGGTTTATAAAATATGTATTCCTATTGCCTGTATTTCATTATTCATAACTCAAAATACAACTAGCTTTTGGCACCACTCTGTGGATATTTCACACGAAAACTGAAGCTCACACGTGCCCATACATTCACAGCACTTCCAGCTTCGACCACTGGGGGAAGTGAATTGAATTTCTGTAAACACAGACCGATTTCAACAGAAAAACTTTCTAATTTTGTATTGTTCACAATGTTTTAAAATTATTATCATGCTCATTTAAATGTATATATATATACAGCTCTGGAAAAAAATAAGAGACCACTGCAAAATTATCAGTTTATCTGGATTTACTATATATAAGTATGTGTTTGAGAAAAATGAAAAAAAAAAAAATTATTCTATATAGTACTGATAACATTTCTCCCAAATTCCAAATACAAATATATTGTCATTTATTTGCAGAAAATGACAACTGGTCTAAATATTAAAAAAGATGAAGTGTTTTCAGTACAAATGTTTTAACTTAGGAAGAGTTCAGAAATCAATATTTAGTGGAATAACCCTGATTTTAAATCACAGTTTTCATGCGTCTTGGCATGCACTCTACCAGTCTTTCACATTGCTGCTGGGTGACTTTATGCCACTCCTGGTGCAAAAATTCAAGCAGCTCATCATTGTTTGATGGCTTGTGGCCATCCATTTTCCTCTTGATCACATTCCAGAGGTTTTCAATGGGGCTCAGGTCTGGAGATTGGGCTGGCCATGACAGAGTCTTGATACAATGGTCCTCCATCCACACCTTGGCTGACCTGGCTGTGTGGCATGGAGCATTGTCCTGCTGGAAAAACCAATCCTCAGAGTTGGGGAACATTTTCAGAGCAGAATAAAGCAAGTTTTCTTCCAGGATAACCTTGCACGTGGCTTGATTCATGCGTCCTTAACAAAGACGAATCTGCCCAATTCCAGCCTTGCTGAAGCACCCCCAGATCATCACCGATCCTCCACCAAATTTCACAGTGGGTGTGAGACACTGTGGCTTGTAGGCCTCTCCAGGTCTCCGTCTAACCATTAGATGACCAGGTGGAGGATTGTGATGACATAAATGCTCTAAATGACAATATTTTTATTTGGAATTTGGGAGAAATGTTGTCAGTACTTTATAGAATAAAACAAAATTTTCATTTTACTCAAACACATACCTATAAATAGTAAATCCAGAGAAACTGATCATTTTGCAGAGGTCTCTTAATTTTTTGCTGTATATATATATATATATATATATATATATATATATATATATATATATATATATATATATATATATATATATATACACTGATCAGCCACAACATTAAAACCACTGACAGGTGAAGTGAGTATATTGTAACAGGTATTGTTACAATGGCACCTGTCAAGGAGTGGGATATATCAGGCAGCAAGTGAACAGTCAGTTCTTGAATTTCAGTGAGGGAAGCAGGAAAAATGGACAAGCATAAGGATCTGAGTTACTCTGACAAGGGCCAAATTGTGATGGATAGATGACTAGGTCAGAGCATCTCCAAAACAGCAGGTCTTGTGAGGTGTTCCTGGTATGCATTGGTTAGTACTTACCAAAAGTGGTCCAAGGAAGGACAACCGATGAACCAGCGACAGAGTCATGGGCACCCAAGGCTCACTGATGCGCTTGGGGAGCGAAGGCTAGCCCGTTTGGCCCAATCCCACAGAAGAGCTACTGTAGCACAAATTGCTGAAAAACTTTATAGAAATGCCATGATAGAAAGGTGTCAGAACATACAGTGCATCACAGCTTTTGTAGCCACAGACCGGTCAGAGTGCACATGCTGACCCTACAATGGGCACGTGAATGTAAGAACGGGACCATGGAGCAAAGGAAGAAGGTGGCCTGGTCTGATGAATCACATTTTCTTTTAGATCATGTGGACGGCCGGGTGCGGGTGCATTGTTTAGCTGAGCAAGAGATGGCAGCAGGATGCACTATGGGAAGAAGGCAGGCCGGCGGAGGCAGTGTGATGCTCTGGGCAATGTTCTGCTGGGAAACCTTGGGTCCTGGCATTCATGTGGATGTTACTTTGACACGTACCCCCTACCTAAACATCGTTGCAGACCACGTACACCCAATTGAGCATCTATGGGATGTGCTGCACCAATAACTTAGATCCATGGAGGCCCCACCTCGCAACTTACAGGAGTCAGTCCTGTAAATCAAATGATTTGTGTCTATAACTGAAAACACAGGAGGTTATTCTATGAAAATAATCTTGCCATGTAGGCAACTAATTTGAGTGAGATGATTTTGAACACTGGAAACAAAATTTCAACAGTCTGAAGTGGTCCTAGAAATACAGGCTCAAATAAAATGTCACACACTCTCTTAAAAACACCACAATCACTTTAAATGAGTCCTCCATGGATTCCATTTGGGACTGATCACAACCCCAGCTCCTACTGCTGCCTTGCTCTGCCATGCTTCACAGACACCAGACAGAGATTGGCTGTAATAACAAAGTAGTACTGTCTTTTAATGGAGCAACAGCGCTGTCAGCAGCCAGACGTTTAATGGAGAGAAATTTGGAGAGACAGAGATAAAGACCTGTGAGGATAGAAATAAAATGGTGGTTTGATGGTGAAGGAAAAAGGGAAATTCGGTGTTTGTGTATTTTTGCTTGCCTACACTAATTCTTTTCAATTACCAACATGCAATTATTTAAACCCGACTTGGTAAATAAAGCATGTATTACATCTGGAGTTATGAACCAACATTAGCCATTATTACCAGAATTCCCTTTATACTAACTACTTTATTCTTGAAGACGTGGTAAAACATAAAAGTGGTTTACTATCGTAATACAGTTTTAACAGTTTTACAATTACAATGATCGTCTCCTCGATCTTGGTTTCACTAAGTGTGTGGTCAGCATTGGTATAATAAATTACTGTATACATGCTTCTAGACCAGTGAAGCTAAGACTAAGAGCAAAAACAGGTACTTTAAATCAACTGGTAATTCAGTGTAACCGTTTGAATACTTGGACCACTCCCCCCATTAATCATAAAGGGGTTATATTTTCTGTCCTTTCCATTTAGAGATTTTGTGGGATCTACACTGCCTGGCCAAAAAAAAAAAAAAAAAAAAAAAGTTGCATACTCTAATATTTTGTTGGACCTCCTTTAGCTTTGATTACGGCGCGCATCCGTCATGGAATTGTTTCGACAACCTTATGCAATGTCACAACATTTATTTCCATCTAGAGCTGCATTACTTTTTGGCCAAGATCTTGTATTGATGACGGGAGAGGCGAACCACTCCGTGAAGACTTCTCCAGCACATCCCAAAGACTTTCAATGGGGTTAAGGTCAGGATTCTGTGGTGGCCCATCCATGTGTGAAAATGATTCCTCATGCTTCCTGAACCACTCTTTCACAATTTGAGCCCGATAAATCTTGGCATTGTCGTCCTGGAATATGCCTGTGCCGTCAGGGAAGAAAAAATCCATTAATGGGAGAACCTGGTCATTCAGTACTTTCAGGTAGTCAGCTGACTACATTTAATTGCCGCATAACTTTGCTGAGCCTAGACCAGACCAATTGAAGCAACCCTAGATCATAACACTGCCTCCAGAGGCTTGTACAGTGGGCACTATGCATGATGGGTGCATAGCTTCAAACGCTTCCCTTCTTACCCTGACGCGCCCATCGCTTTTGAATAGGGTAAATCTGGACTCATCAGACCACATGACCTTTTTCCATTGCTCCACAGTCCAATCTTTATGCTCCCAAACAAATTCAAGTCAATTTTTCACATTAGCTTAACTAACAAGTGGATTTCTTGTGGCCACACAACTGTTTAGTCCCAATCCTGTAAGTTCTCATCACATTGTGCATGTGGAAATGCTCTTACTTTCACTATTAAACATAGCCGTGAATTAAACTGTTGATTTTTTATGATGTGACTTCAAGCATTTTAATGATCTCTGATCACGATCATTCAAGATTTTTTTAGACCACATTTCTTCTGTGAAGCTTCCAGTTCACCAATATCCTTCCAGATTTTAATAATGCATTGGACAGTTCTCAACCCAATTCCAGTGATTTCAGCAATCTCCTTAGTTGTTTTCTTTGCTTGATGCAGGCCAATAATTTGTGATTAAGAAATGAGAAACTACACACTGCATCAGTTAAGGTTAAAATAATTGTTGTCAGCTGAAACATATTAATCACTGCAATAATGATCCAATCATAGGCTCTTAAAGGAATAGTTCACCCAAAAATGAAAATTTGCTGATAATTTACTCACCCTCAGGCCATCCAAGATGTATCTGAGTTTCTTTCTTCATCAAAACAGAATATAAGATTTTTAGGATTTCATTTCAGGCCTCCTCCTTTAAACAATGCAAGTGAATGTCCTCCATTTTTTGATGGTCCAAAATGCATATTTAGGGTGCATCAAAATAATCCACACGACTCCAGTCGACAAATAAAGTTCTTCTGAATCCAAACGATTGATAATTTTTAAAAACAAAACAATACTTATATACTTTTTAACTACAAATGTTTGTTTCCATACATCTCTGTGACGCGCGCTCATAAGAGGGATGACGTAAGCTTGTTGGTAATGTCACGCGTCACGAGGAGGAGGAGTCAGGAAGCACGTCATTGTTTACTAGAGAAGTAGAGCTGTACAAAAGTTTAATTGTCTTTGCTGTAGATTTGTATTTGTACAAGTGTATTGTTCAAAATGGTTGTTTGGCGTGTGTATCCTGGATGCTTCAGTCTTCAGAAACCCCACAAAAAATGCACGCCGGGCAAAATATTTACTTTTCATCGATTGCCTATACATGATCATGAGCGATTGAAGCTCTGGCTTATCGCGCTGAACCTGGATATCAGTACACCCCTACATTCTCTCAAATATTGGAGGGTGTGCAGTGAACATTTTACCCCTGAGGATTTCAGACCATCAAAAGAAACACAGGGTCGATATCTGAATTCATCAGCTGTGCCTGTGCTGTTTTTCCAGCGAACTCAGGTGTGTCACGCCTCCCTCAGCGCTCCTTTCTTCATCACCCGATTTCTAATTCACCGCACCTGCACTCAATTCATTCACTCATCACTGCCTGCATAAATAACTCACCTTCACGCCACTTCAATGTCAAGTCTCACGCAAAGGACTTGCAGTCCTGTCTGTATTTGCTCTTGATCTTCATCGATATCTGTTTAGTGCTTACCCTGTTGTTTCGCCTGTTACCTCTTCTTCAGTTTGTGAACCTTCTCTTCTGTGTGATATCACCTGTACTATTGATCTCACTGTGTAAACCCTGTAAACCCTGTAAATCCTGTGAATGTCAGTAAATGCTCTCGCACTTGGTTTCACTTGTGTGGCTTGAATTCCTGACAGTCATATAGCCTATATATTTCTGCTAAAGAAAAAGCACAAGTAGATAATGCAAAGGCATTGCTCCCAAATAAAGGATGGTTATTTACTGCAGTAATGTTTTTTTTTTAATTTTTTTATTATTATTATTTGGAAATGATTGTTTATTTTATTTTATATTGTTTTGAAATGGTTTTGGACTGTTTTGGTTTGTGAACAGCACTTGGTCTGTGGTCTGTGCAAGTTTCTCTTGTAAACAGTGGCGCACTTCCTGACTCCTCCTCCACGTGATGCGTGATGCTTACGTCATTCCTCTCATGAGCGTGTGTCACAGAGATGTATGGAAGCGAACATTTGTAGTTAAAAAGTATATAAGTATATTGTTTTGTTTCTAAATATAATATTATCGTTTGGGTTCAGAAGAACTTTATTTGTTGACTGGAGTCGTGTGGATTATTTTGATGCACCCTAAATATGCATTTTGGACCATCAAAAAATGGAGGACATTCACTTGCATTGTTTAAAGGAGGAGGCCTGAAATGAAATCCTAAAAATCTTAAATTCTGTTTTGATGAAGAAAGAAACTCAGATACATCTTGGATGGCCTGAGGGTGAGTAAATTATCAGCAAATTTTCATTTTTGGGTGAACTATCTGCTTATTTAAATCCAAACAGCAATTTTATTTTATTTTTATATTATTGCCAGGCAGTGTTTAAAACACAACATTCTGGATTAAAGTTTGAAATATAACCTTTTTTTAATTATTATTCAAAATGCAGAAAGTGCCTTTACAGCCAAGTGCTTAGTGCTAATAGAGTCAACTTTGAACCAGACAGATCTTGCTAAAACATCATCACATTAACTTTGTTTAAAAATGGTATCCATTTCATCCCTGTAATTGAATCATTAAACCTGGATCAACAGCAAAGGAATCCACAAGAGGAAATGCTGCCCTTGACAAAACACAAAGAGTCCAATCAGTAGCTAAATATTTACTGATTCATGCTACTTATGGCTGAGTGTGCTGAGTTTTGGATGTTATTTAAGTAACTGGCTGCAGCAAAAACTATGTTAAGAAATTTGAATGTAACGTGTTGAACTGAATGTAATGTGTCGTAAATATAAACATATAAATATAAATATAAACGAAAATATTTTTCAAATGGACAACTCAATTATTGTCTTAGCTCAATGCACTAGCTATTGTGCCAGATGGCTTTAAACCCATACTGGTTGCTGGGTGGCACACTTTGTTTCTTGATTATGTGTGTTAGGTTTAATGGTCTTGCAATGAACCAAGTGTGAGAAAATTACAGTGGAACAGTTCGTTAAAATGAGCACAGCTGTTTCCACTGGGAAAAGAGGTTAATGTTGAAACAACAGATAATTAAAGAACCCTATTTAACTCATAGCTATGTACTGCACTCAAATGTGTATGCAAAAATAACTTTTGAGAGATCCTACAAACACCAAAAAATCAATCAATAAATAAACATCTGGCAGTCTGGGGACATCAGCTCAACTGAGTAATCTTGCCTTTATGTAGTCTTAATGAGGCCTTTGGTTCAAAGCAAATCTGCTATCTAAGGGATTTACACCCCTTAAAAAAATAAAACAAAATAAAATAAAATAAAGTACAGTACACTAATAGCCTACAACTCTGACCTTGAGGTTTTATTTAACTGTTTATCAAATATGTAGTCATTGAGGTGGGCGGTATAACCAAAACCTTATATCACGGTATGAGTTATTTCATATCACAGAAATGGTATATTTCATATTATAATCATTCTGACCAGAAATTCAACCCCTAATTCCTTTTATAAATCACTTAAACATGCATTAGTGTCTTTTTGCCAATAATTTTAGTGACTTAACTACTTAACAAATGAAAGGGACTTCAGATTTATTTGGATGCAAACACAGGTCCAAAAAAGTCTTCACATTATGTAACTCTTGAGTTAAAACAATATTCAAAATGCAATACATTATTAATATGATTGGATGAGTCCTGTTTGAAGCAGCTAAAAAACCAGCTAATTTTTGCAGTTGCCAACCTGTGACTGTGTGACCGCATATCAGTTTGATTCTATGTTAATGTGCCAAATTGCAACGTTGCACAACAACCGTAAACAACATGGCGTTACATTGTTAAACTCTGTATAGCTGATTACCTTGGTATTTCTACCATTGCACAAAATACACCATCACTCATGGTCACACTGTAATGTGACAGTACAGCAAAGCAACACCATGACAGTTCTTTTTTACCACTGTCTCATGGCTGTTTGCTCTTAGGGGAAAAATGGTACATGAATCACACCAAGTGTGTTTCAAGCACTTTGCTCTTTGTGGCACAGTGGCAGAGCTTCTATTTACAGAGCAGCAACTAATGGCCACTGCAGAGCCTATCATTTTATTAGCAAAAGGAGGTCTGTCAGAAACATATTACTCACCACAGGGCTCTCTCAATGCCGTGTCCACAAGGACATAAAAGAGTAACATATAGAGATAGAGAGAATAATATTTTACACGAGAAATCCCGTATTGGTCAGAAAGGTCGACCATCGCATCAACCACTTTCATGGAAGCGCTGCGTTTCAGAAATGTATTTTGAAGGGATTGTAATAAAACTCAATAATTCCCTAAAATCATAATGGTTTAGTCCATGCTTAAAGGGAATGGCTTTATGACAAGGTTCAGTGAGATTATAGGATCTGTCCATGTCCATCAGGGTAGCTTAGATTGTCTAAAAGCAGGAAATTAGGAACACTTTCATCAGAGAGGCCACAGAAAAATGACCTTCCAATTTCCTGTGACACCCTCTCCACTTCCTGCTCACTCTGCGTGTGTAGAGTGAGCAGTGCTAAAAAGAGAGAGAAAAAAAGAGTGAAGTCTTCAGGTGCTAAATGAATATAATCGGCTGGAAACAGATTTGAACCCCTAACAGAGTGCTATTGTGTGCTAAGCATGCTGTGTGGAACTCAGTGGAAACTGATACTCTGAGGTTCAGCTCTGTGGAAGCCACAAAGATGAGATAAACAGAGTAATCGGTTTCACCACACTCCCTCAGATCAGCAAAGCAATATGGGGCCATATAGCACATCGGTTTCAAGCCAAGACATACATCATGTCCAATAAATGCCATGGATGTATTGAGACAAATAAAGATTAGTTTACAGTTTTGCTAGAACTAAATTTGTTAGCCGATTGTTTCAAAAACAAAGGAAATTAAACACTTTATTTTTATTTCTGGGTTTCATCATTTTAAAGGGACAGTTCACACAAAATTTAAAATTTACTCACACTTAAGATGTTCCAATCCTGTATTACATTCATTTTTTTAGCAGCACACAAAATGTCATACAGGTTTGGAACAACATAAGTGTGAGTAAATGATGACAGCCTTTTCATTTTGGGTGAACTGTCCCTTTAAGTGGCATCATAAAAAAGAGTTATCTGAATTCAGATGTTTGCAATATAGATTTCAGTGCATCTGGCATCAACTTCTTAGTTCCTGAAAAATTATCAGAAATGTAGTCTCTTTAGAGTCACAGTTTAGAGCTGCTGCTACAGTGCTACTTACAATAACATTGAGGCTCCATTGGATATTCACTAAAAGATTTCATGGCTCAGAGCATTAGAGCAGAGATTATATTAACAATTATGATCATACGTCTCTGGAGAGGTTTCATAATGGCTTGTTAAGGGAGCGGAGTCTCTCCTCAATACTGTATGTTTTATGGACTCATATTCTAAAATAGTGCACAACTACAACCATTAAAGTGAAGGAGCTCAGAGCTGCTCGTCAGTGATGCCAGCAACTGTACGGCTGTACGCACTGTGCTTACCATAGGCACTCTGACTGACCTGAGAAAATGTTTTTATGAGAATATTTCAGCAATCACGAAGTGTGTCACGTATTTTGTTGACTGTTTAAAAGAACTAGCAATGCACGATTCGCTAATAAATCATTTGTTTGAGTTATTTTTGTTTTGTTTTACAGTGAATTGGCCAATCGGGCCTGTAAAACAGTCGAAGTCGATTTGTGATTCAGTACAATTCGTTTGGACCACTCTCATTGAATCATTTGGAATCATTCGGTTTCTCACACAATAAAACAGTATCAGCTTATTTACGAACACAGAACAAACAGCACTGGATAAAGTGGATATTTACCTACAATCAACTGAAACAAAATGCTGCCTTTTTGAGAGGTAACTTTGAAAAACTTAAGCTAGTGCTCTGTCATGAGAATAAGGAGCTGTTCACACTGAATATGTTTCTGCATTCGCTCACGCAGTTTTTCAATCGCTTTCCATAAACATTCGCTAGATGGACGCTTTTGACCACTACGTCACTTTTACTATGTTTTTAGCATCTCTGACAGGAGAGCTGAATGTTTAGATGTCATGTTTAGTTAAAAAGTACTTCACCTGTTAAAAACACATCTCGAGACACCTGTGTTGTGCTCTTTTCATTGCGCTGCGCCTTGCTTTTGTAGCACGAGAATGCGTGAGTTTTGAACAGTTACTGTCTTTTAAGCTTTAGCCAGTTCTACACATACCTGAGAAAATTAACAAATGCTTCTCTCAACGTCACCAGAATTGCACATTTTGGTGTTGTTTTAGCAAAAAAAAAAAAAAAGAAGTGTAGCTATACTTTAATCAGATTTCTGTGTGTTCCCTCAGATGAAATCCTGCAGGCGCTCATGCTGCTCATGAATACAGCAGATTAAATGAAGCTAAATCACTGACTATAACTCTCTTGCTGGCTAAGTGCATTAAATAGTATTAATTTAAATTATTACTTTCTTTTTTGCTTAGCTCTATGTAAATATCATTTTATCAATATTTGAGCTCTCCTCTTGCTGAGCCTAAACTTGTCAGCATCAGAAGGAATCTTCCTTTCACTCATCAATTTCCTTACCACTGTTACAAAATAGAAACAGTACAGAACAAACAGGCAGAACAAAACAGAAAAGAGTAGAAAAGAACAGAACAAAACAGAACACAAAAGAACATAATACAATACAATAGAAAAATGGCAGGGGTAGACTGCAAATTAACACAAGACTCTCAGCAGATAATCTTGAACAGGAACACACAAGAGAGAACTGGCTAAGCAGTCAGTAATTATTTCTAAATCAATATTATGACAGCAGGGGAAAGGAGTGCAAAGTCAAACCCCAGCCTGTCAGATTTCAGTCAGGTTCAATCCTTTATGCATCTGTAAACGGTGCACTCTCTCTCTCTCTCTCTCGCTCCCTCTCTCTCTCTCTCTCTCTCTCTTCTCTATAGTATGATTGATTACAGGGATATTCCTTGGGCGCAGGGATTGTTTGGAGATACTGGAGAGGAAACAGCTATTGATCAGACATCTTAATGTGTGAACCTTTGTGCTGTGATCACTGCAAAAAACACTTTATATACACACTAGGCTTAGCTTTATTTCACACAATCCTGGCTTATGTTTGATCAATAATACATCTACTAAATCCCATCCATACTTAAAGATGTGTTACATTAACACTGAATCCTCATTAGAGAAGATGTTGGGACAAACCTGCATGGGGTCAGTAGAAAACAGAAGAAGGATCTGTGGGGGATAGTCCAATCTTGAACAGGCTAATTATGTCTGATAACTCATTTCTTCAGGTCTGGCTCTTTCTCCTGACTTCTCACCACAGGGTTCATCCTACACCCGGGGCCTGCTGATCAAACCTGATGTGACAGATTTTTTAATCTGATCTGCCAGATGACTGCATCTGTCCATTTAGCTATGTGTGCAGATCTGCCTGTAGCTTACCCAACCATTTTGCTTATACAGTCCAGCCTGATCTCATTAATATACGTAGCTATTTGTCCGTTAATATTTGTAACATTAAACATACATGTTACACAATGTCACAGAAGGACAATTTCATTGCAATGTCCTTTAATTAGAAGATCTTCTTCAAATAGGCTTTTGCTTAAATACAATGATTCTCCACACAGAAGAAAAGACGTGTTTGGTTTGAAGGATCATTTGGTAATATGGATTCATTGGACCTCAAGGCTCAAAAGAGACTCTTAATGGCATCCTTTCTGAAAATCTTCCTTCCTTCCCTTCTTTCAAAGGACTCAACACAAACTAAAACACCCTATGCAGACTTTTGAATTGACAAGTATGGTATAAAAAGGATCTCCAAGGTTGTTTCTGTGGCAACTGCAAAGCTGAAGGGCTGAGAGCTCTTTGCTGCACTGTGTGACAGGGACCACTTAACCTCCTGACCTTGACTAACAACACACACTGAATTCAGACAGAAATATGACATACTGTATGCTAATTAACAGTCACTGAACAGGCCCTCTTAAACACTTGGGGCCATTTCTGTGATTGGTAATTCATAAAATGTGGCTAGAAAGAGGAAAACATAAAAGCTGTTTTTAAACATAGCAGAGACCTTTAAACAAGGCAGAGCACTTTAAAATGCAACACATAATCATGAGAGTTTTGTTTGTTTGCTTGTTTCTTAAGCAATGACAGAAAGTATTGTTCATTTATAACTCTCTCAGGGAGGTTACATTAGGACAAGACAAGGGGATAAAAATGTAAAAACTGTGTTAGCCTTATTATTGACCTTTAGTCTTGATAATGTATATCAATTTCCTGACTGTATAATTACCCTTGTTCTCTTTTCAGCTCTTTGTAGTGCAGATAACAGTATAAAAAACAGGGTCAGACTGTGGCCATGTTTTAGCCCAGGGTTTCCCAAATGGGGATTCGTGAACCCCTGGAGGTTCGTAAGTGATCTGCAGGGTGTTCGTGAGATTGTGAAGAGAATGTACAAAAATATTTCCTTGCATGGCTGCGGAAACTCTTAAAATATAATGAATTTTATATATATATATATATTCTATGTAAAGTCATTTTTATTATTAATATTAGGGGCCAAGCACCGAGGGTTTGATTATTCTCATAAGTCAGTGCTATTTGCCCACCACAATAATGTTGCACTATTACTAAGTGCAGTAAGTTTTTTTTTTTTTTTAAAGAAACGTTTGTATGCATTCTCTAGTGATCATGTCAGCAGTAATTTATCAAAGGGCAATTAAATGATGGAGAAAGTGTTATAACCAGGCATACTGTATATTCAGATGTACAGTGTTGAGCGCATTTTAAAATAAACAATAATATTAGCCTTTTATCACCAGCTCATACAAATCATCTCTACCCATCTCTTCAACATTCACTCTCCCCAACCTCTTTCACATTGCTGCCTTGTTCTCTCTCTCTCTCTCTCTCACCTTCTACTACTTAGCGACCGAGAGCCAAACTCAGCAACCCCACCTGAGCCCAAGGAAATAAACACCAGTCCTCTCCCTCTCCTGCTTACGCTGTTGCCACAGCACTATCTTGCCTAAAAGAGCATTAATAAACTGAAGGAGAGAATCTTCTAGCAAGGTCATTGT